>NC_141614.1:28532363-29132363 GCF_047967505.1 Dipteris shenzhenensis | reverse complement strand
TCATCGCGCAGCCTTTTGCTGCTGCAGCTTTGCCACCTGTCACTAGGCATGCACCCATGCAGATCACTAAAATTGAACGTTGTCTTGGAGAGACCACCGTGCTAGTTCTTGGCATAATTTTTAGACATAATCTATCATTCCGAACACTGCCACCATAGTGTAGTCTCTGGCCTACCTATCATCGTATAGCCTTTTGTCGCATCTTTGCCCACAGCCCATGCAAATCATAGGTTGTGTTGGAGAGACCACCGCATTGGTTTTTGGCATAATAATGAGATGCAATCTATCATTCTGAGTGTCACCTCAGTGCAGTATCTGGCCTGACGACCTGTCATTGCCTAGAAATCAAGGTTATCTTAGAGAGACCACTGCACTAGTTCTTGGGGTTATAGCTTTGTTACCTATTTCTGGCCTAGCTGTCATCGTCTAGCCTTTTGTCGCATCTTTGCTTGTAGCCCATGCAAATCATAGGTTGTCTTGGAGAGACCACCGCACTGGTTTTTGGCATAATAATGAGACACAATCTATCATTCTGAGCATCACCTCAGCACAATATTTGGCCTGACGACCTGCCATTGCCCAGAATTCAAGGTTGTCTTGGAGAGACCACCACGCTAGTTCTTGGGGTTATAGCTCTGTTACTTATTTTTATGTATTACAGGAGGAGGTCTATGATGACCAACACACTAGCAAATAGAAGGAGATCTATGAAAGCCACCGTGCTAGTTCTTTGAGTTATATATTTATGTACCAAGGAAAATGTATTCCATTGTGCAACCAAGCAAAATGCAATTGACAATATGGCCCTTAAGGAGTACCCTTTAGGACCAAGGGCTATATTGACATGCCATTTCTATCCAATGGCATCCTAGATATTGTATAATGCACGTCAATATGGCCCTTGCGCCGCCTAAAGGGGACCCGTCAAGGGCCATATCATCAATTGCATAAAAGTTTAATTGTATTTTTCTAGATGTATCTCCATGCAACCACATAGGTGGCGTCGTTGGAGTTATTTTAGCACTTATTTGGTCATAAACTAAGAAAATTATAGTCCTCCTTTCTTGGTATTTTAGTCCTTGTTGCAGTAAATATAAATGAGGGCAAAAGTATAATTTATCAAGTGAAAATTGAGCAAAAGAGATTACAGTGTACATCTACGTCCAATAATATGTTATATGAAAATTATGAACTTACACCGAGCAAAAATTGAACTGAGGATCGTACATTTATAAAATCTCCGCAATTGCTGAGATCCTTAAAGGCCAAAAGATTATAGGTAGCGGCCATAACCATTCAAATAAAAATATAAAGATAACAATATTGCATACTGAGAGCCTCAAATTGAACAAAAAGAGATTACATAAATTCCTTAGAGACCAAAACATTACATCCAGTGAGCCAAAAGATCATTGAGAGCCCAAAAGATTACATCTAGCCATTACTGAGAGCCTCGTCTAAGCAAGAGGAAATTTGTACAACTAAGTTTTCCGCCAATCTAGCTTGTTGCATTAAAATTTTTAGGGAGCCAAAGGAGGATACGATGGAGAGGTCGAAGACCATGCACATTACTGGGACTCACATTATGGCCCCCCCAGCAAGTCTAGAGTACTTTGCTATGAAAATACTGAGGCCTTTGTTGACATCTAGGGGGAACCCATCTAAGGTGATGGCATTCAAATGTGTGGGGAATCGACGGTGGGAACAAAGGGTCTCCACTTTTTTAGAATTTCTACTCCAGGTGAGTGCAATGAAATCATCTTATATGAGAAGGAAGATAACATTGGGATCACAGAGCATCGAGGGGGGGTGGTAGTAGGCATGCTGAAGATCACTACAGATGAGCAGGGGAGCAGATGAGTGATGATAGTTGGAGGAGGGAGCATGGAGAAAAGTAGAGTAGGGGTGGAAAAGAGCTACAAGAGGGGTGTGGAGCAAAGTAGCAGAGCATGTGGAGCAAAGTAGCAAAGCATGGGCGGATCAGAGCAACATAGTAAAATGCTAAATGCCACGGATCTTATATATATTATAAAGCTCGAGCCACCATGGTGGCTGGAGCCCAAGGTTCCATCCACATTAATTGTAGGCCACCACGATGGAATCCCCCAGACAAGATGGTAATCATGAAGAAGATGCCATGTGGTGCCACTCCGGTGGTTGGTTATTAACTTTGTACTAGCCCGATGGAATCTTAGGCACAACAGACGTGGCTGATGAGAGCCACCACCACCGAGTAGTAATTTCCACAAAGGTAAATCATGAAGCTCTAATCACTCATTACCATGTCTAATCACTCATTACCATGCACTCTAGTTCTCTACTGAGCATGCGAGCCCAATGACTGGTAATTTTTATTGCACTTGTAGTGATCATGCATGCTAAAGCACAGTGGTGGGTAAGCGGTGGCATGGTGGAATCATAGCCATGATAGACGTGACTGATGACAACCACCACCATCGAGCAGTAATCCCCACAAAAGTAAATCATGAAGCCTAATCACCTCTAATCCCTCATTACCATGCACTCTAGTACTCTCTTGAGCATGCAAGCCTGGTGACGTAATTTATTACACTAGTAGTAATCATGCATGCAAGCCTGGTGGTGGTAACTGGAAGCTGAGTAATTGTGGGCCACTGCGGTAGTTGGTAATTAACTACCAGCCCGATGGGTCTTAGGTGCCACCAGAGACATGGATGGGAATCTTAGATGCCACCACCTCTAATCATTCATTACCATGCAAGTTAGTACTGCCACCTTGAATTATTCAAAATTCGGGCCAACCACCATGGTGGGTCCCACCTTTTGATAGTAGTTGGGCTACAACCACCTCGTTGGCTCTCACCTTGACAGTGTAGTCGGGCTACAAACTGCTATTCTATTACCTTAACTATTTTATCTTTTATCCCTCTCAAATGTTTCATTCTCCCTTGCAATCTCAAGCCTCCACTATTCCATTTCTTTCACTGCTTCATCTTCTATCCCTCTTGACCATTTCTTTCTCCCTTGTAATTGGATTGCAATTGGACCTTGCATAGTCCAGGAGCTCCTCACACAATATTTTCTCCCCCTTTGTAGCATAGTGCAAGAGGCCCTCCTCCCCTGATCTTGAAATCGTGACATATGGGAGCTCCTCTCTCGCTCTTCAAAAGCCCAATTTGGATGCTCTCCAAAACTTCACTAGGTTGGTATAGGAGGTGAACGTGAAGGAGGGGCAACTAGTCTATCAAGATCAGAAGATTACCATCAATGAAAGCGTGATTGAAAATGTTCTAGGAATTTCTATAGGCAGTTTACAAGCACACTTTTTCAAGAAGTAGTGGAAGAGATAGGATATTCTAGACGTATATACCAACATTAGATTAGTAAAGATGGTGGAGTCAAGATTTTGAGCTTGCAAATAGACCTCTAAGATGTGCTGAAGAAGACCATTCACTTCTTTTGATACGAGGGGAACCTGCAAGTTTTGGCAGGTTCAAGCAGTAGTAGAGCAATTGAAAGGACGTGATGTATCTTTCTCAAGGGCGATCTCCAAGAGCGTGTTAACCAACCTAAAGAATTGCATCAATGGCAAATCGGAATTGTCATCTCAGTCCACTGGAGTTGCAATGCACCTGATAGCATCTACCCTAAAAGGGATTTTTGAGCAATACGATAAGCAGATGTCTCAAAAGGTTACTTTTCTACAAGAGAAAGCCACCGATGTAGCAAAGGCAGCGCTACTTGAGAAAAGTCTCAGGGAAGGTGCAAAAGCCAAGGTAGAGGAGGCACAAGAGAGGGCCTTGCGAGCACAAGAGCAAGCTAAGGTCGCTATGAAATTGGCCAACATGGAAAGGCATAGAAGACAAGAAGCAGAGAAGCGCATGAAGGAGCTCTGAGATAGGCTCGAAGAAGTGAGAAATGATGGGGACATGGCCGACAAGGAGCTAGAAAAGATGCGAAAAGATATTGAAGATTAGAGAGCCAAAAAGGAGGGTCTTTACAAATGGCTCTACAACATGCAGAACATATTGAACATTGAAAAAGACTAGATGATGGAGGGGCTAAAAAGGGAGAATGTAGAAACTAGAAAGGTGATGCAAGAACTACGAGAGAGCTTCAACGCTAGGAAGGATGGGGCAAAGAGCAGCTGGGCTAGAGAAGACAACAAGGCAGCTCCCCAAGCTAGGCAGGATGCAAAGAGCAGCCATGGTGGAGCAAGTTCCGCCGACCACCACAGTGGAGCAATTTGCAGCAACCATGGTGAGGGTCGTTTTTTCAAAAAACCGTTGGAAGTCCAAAGAGCAAGTTACAAGACCCTGCAAGAAGATCAGGATAGATGTTTGCATGAGCTTGCTGTGTCTTTTGATAGTTATGAAAAGCATTCCGTCATCTTGAGAGATTTCCAAACTAGAATGGAAGTCTTGGAAACGACCCGTAAAGATGTTTTTTAGCAATTTACGTAGCTTCAACATATGCCGAAGAATTCAAATGAAGCTCTTGTACAGAGTGAGCAAAAAGTGGAGAAGATGAAGGAGAACATCTGCAGCCTTAGGATGAGGGAGGAAGGAATAAATAAGCAACTTTATCATGTACAGAGCAAGATTGTGGTATTAACGGCCGCAATAGTTAAATCGGATGCCTATCCTGCTATGCAACAGGGTCTGAAATGCATGGTCTACCATACCCCCATCATAGGTGACTGCTGTATATGATGGCCTGTGTGCTACCACCTTATGCACGTTTTTTTCTTTGGAGTGTTTGTGCATGCAAAATCGCTCTGTAGAGAATGCCATTTGCCATTGCCCAGGCCATGTGCGCCTACCTGCTATATAGCTATCTACGATGAGAAAGTAGATGCTGTAGCTCAATTTGCCATTTGGGCAAAAGATCTTAAAGACAAGGAGCTCAAATTGAAGAAGGCCAAGACCGAGCCTGACTGCAAGGAAAAGGAACCTGAAGGGAGGAACCATCCCACTTCAGGAAAGGAGCAAGAAGGGCTGAAACCTGTAATTAGGAAGCTCAATCAAGGAAAGAGGAAGCGCCATGAAGGGAGGGGCTGGGCCCTTACAAGAAGGAACCAACCCCATTCTAGAAAGGAGAAGGAGGGCCGAGTCTGCAATTAGCAAGCTCAATAAGGAGTCCTTGATAAAGGGGTCTTTGAGATTGTAATCTATGTAATTAGTATGTAATATATAGAATTGTTCTCCAGAGTTTACTTGGGCAATGTTTTCTCAGCTATGCGACTAGATAGTGTCCTTTAATCCACACCATCATGGTGATAATAATGAGACAAAATATTTTGATTTGACAAGTAATGTGAGACAAAAGATTTTGATTAGATCACTAATTTGAGACTGAAAGATTTCGATTAGTGAACTAATGTGAGATGAAATATTTCGACGAAAGATTTTGATTAGACAACTAACATGAGAAGGTCACGCTCAATGAGCTCTCTCCCTATTTAAGTGTAGTGCAGACACAACTAAGATCCCATTACGAAATCTAGCCCCAAAACTCTGTACACCGATCCACCTACTGCAAATCTATGGCATACCCAAAAGACTTTGGAATGCTTTTGTTCTATCTGAAAATGACGTTGGATGGCATCCTCGCAGAAACACGCCGAAGAAGAAGGAGGAAAATAGCTACAAGGAGGACATGCTTTAGTGGTGGGTGTATTACTCGGCATAGACGATGAATATTAATTTCCCTGGCTATTGTTTTTCTTGCTCCTTTAAGGTACTTGTCAAGCTCATGATGTAGGTTTCTTTTGGCATGACGACACAAAGATGTATAGAGCGCAAAGACCCGGATGAAGAGGACCCTTAGTGAAAGGTTCTTTTGAGAACAATTTTCAAAAGCAATTGTCCAAAAATGTACAACAAACGATTATCAATTTATGAACCTAGGTATATTAATATTAAACAAAGTATATTCATGCATCAGAAGTAGCTTGCTCTCTACTTGATAAGGATTTTCTCATCAATTTCCCAAATACTGATGCTCCACAGCAGAGAGGAAAAGGGCCAGTCTGATTGACATGAGTTTTAGATATGACGAGGATGAAGTTCCTCTATCATATTATGTGATTCCAAAGAAAAGAATGGGCTACAAAGATGTGGCACAAGGTGTGCCTAAGAAGAAAAAGAGAGGCATATACAAAGTGTGTTAATTAGCTACTAATGCATATTTAACATGGTCTCATTTTGAAATATATTTTAGTCCTCTCATAGATTCAAATGTTTGTTTCTTAGACTTGCACATCATATGTATGCAAAATTATCCTATTATTTGAGTGTGCGCTTTGGCTGTGTGATGAGTAGCACGTTTTTCTTTTAATGCAATACATTAAATCCTAAATGCACTTCAATGATGATGAAAAGGCAAAAGCTAGTGCCTAATGCAATAAAGGTGCCAAAGGGAAAGAAAAATGATGAGCCATTTCCTGAGGTAGAAGAGGATGCACATGCAGAGCAGGTGTGTAAGGTAGAAGTGGTGCCAAAGGCAATGGTAGATGAATATACAAATGCACTACAGTAGCCTTGGACTAAAATAGTACCAAAGGGAAAGGTAGCAACAGTATTAGTTACCACAGATTGTTCCAATTGTGGAGGAAGTACTTGGAGATATGATAATGCAAAGAACTCCCAAATATCAATATCACCTTGTAGTAGTTGCCACTATGAATGGGGTGCTTATGACAACCTAGAATTCTATGAGATATGATCCCTTGCTAGAGGACATGTTTCTTTAATGCAATAAAGAAAATGGAGAGAACAGACACTTTGTACGAGAGGATTCACACCTATTCATCATTTTGGCTAATGAGTTTTCTAATGCATACATATGAAGCTGTGCATCTAGAAATAATGTTTCAAAGAGAATACATTTATGTTTCTTTGATGTAAAGAGTAAGCTAGCAAGCTAGCTATGCCAAGACCTATGCCATGAGTCTACTTTAAAGTTTAAAAATGGGAAGCCTATCTTCTTCAAGAAGCTACAAACTTCTGGCAAACTGTTTCCACAATACAAAGAATTAAATATGAATTAATTAATGATGCCACCCTTTACAAATGCCCAATGAGCAAGGATGGCACATATCTAGTTCTACCTAAATTTGAAGACTATACTATGGAAGACATACATAAATTCTCGGCTACTAACCTTGGAGCCTAGAGGACCTGACAATCATCACTTATCACAATTTCAGTCATTATGAAGTTCCTTTTAACTCTTAATCATGGTGACTATATAAGACATCGAAATAAGACATCGAAAAGGCAAGGATATATTGTCCTCAAGAGGTTCTCTTATTGTAGTCTCCCAATGTTTTGATTTCACATGAGTGCTTGCTAAGTTTTTGAATATTGTGCCTTGTATTGTTGCAAAAATTGTTCGCAGCATGGTCACAAGAATAATTACTATCCATTTCTCTTGGATATTTTATCAGATTTATCCATCCATTTGTGAAGAAAACTCAATCTAGAAAGTCCGAAAGTGTTCCAAAAAGCTCGTTAGAATTCTAATTTACTTTCTAAAGCAAAGTGGCAGGATTTGGGGGGTCCTTCCTGGGCACCCAACCAACAGCAATTGAACACACACTTTTAGAACCTCAATTTAGGATTTCATGTAAATAGAGGTCAGCTACCCTGAGGTTACCATGACCTGGTCCTTTTGATACCAAAAAAGTTGCCATATGTGACACCTGAAGTGTAGGATGGGTGCCCAATCAAAACCCCCAAAATCCTGGCACTTTGGGCTCATCAACTAAGCGTTATACTAAGCTATACTATGGCAAAATCACATGATGGTGTCATATTTCTTGATTATAGTAGCAAGCTCGATGATAACAACTATGGCAATTGGAAGTTCAAAATGTTGAGCATTTTGCAGTTGAAGGGTTTATGGGGTATTGTCACAATGGAAGATGAAAAGAGACCCATCCCTACCTCGATAGCTCCTCTTACTGTAGATGAGACACTAGAGCTTACAAAGCAGCAAAAAGAGTTGGATACAAAGTCCCATCTTGCTTTGAATATCATCAATTTCAATGTGAAGGATATAATGATCCCTCTTCTTCGTGGTCAGCAGACCTCAGTTGTACTTGCATGGAAAGAGGCTTTGGAAGGTCGTGACAATGCCAATAACATGTCACGTATTCTCTTGTTGGAGAATCAATTGAGCAACAACCCGATGCTTCCAAATGAATGAGGTCCTCATTTCTTGCTCAGAATAAAGGACCTTGGAGATCAGCTCATAGCACTTGGATAGGACTTGGACAAGAGGTCAAAGAAGAGAGACTAGTCCAAATTGCCATCAACAAACTAGGGGAGAACTATGGGCACTTTGCGACTGCATTGGTCATGAGGAGCCCACAACTCAGACACAAAAAGATGAGGATACCTGGGGGCTCGCGACTCTGGCACGAGCAACCACATGACACCTGAGAAAGAATGTTCTCTTATCATCCCAATAAGGAACTGCGAGAGAGTGTCTTGATGGGGGATGACACACCCCAAAAAATCAAAGGGATCGGCAGAATACTTTTACATAGTACTACACGCACCTCCTGCGAGTATTGGAGATGCATTCCATGTACCCACAATGGCATAGAATCTTCTCTCTATTGAAAAGATGACTAAAAGTGACATGGAAGTTGTCTTCAACAAGTATGGATGCATGGTGAGAGAGATCAAGAATCCCAAATCCATCATTGCTCAGGGTGTCAAGGTCGAAACAATGTTCAAACTTTCTTCTGCCACTCCCACTTAGAGAACTCTTGCAACTCATCATCAGAGTCAGGATGCTTATGTGAGTACATTGTAGTACAAGAGGGGTCACCTCAATTTTCGAAGCATTATAACCCTCAACAAGGCAAACATGGTATAGGGGCTTCCACAATTGTACCTTCAAAAACATGTATGTGAGTCTTGTTGCATGGGTAAGCAACACAGATGACCCTTTCCAACATCTTCATCTTGAAGCACCAACGTCCTTTAGATTGTGCATTTTGATCTATGGGGTCTGACTTTTGGACATCTCTTGGCAAGTATTTGTACTCCATCGCCTTCATAGATGATTACTCACAGAAGATGTGGATCTACTTTCTAAAACAAAATTTTGATGCATATAATACCTTTAAAGACTTCAAAGCCTTCGTGGAAAATCATACAAGCAAGTGCATAAAGCTCCTCCATTGTGACAATGGAGGCAAATACAAAGTCCAAAGAGTTCAATGCCTTTGCAAACATCATGGCATCAGATGTCAATTAACTTGCAGACATACTCCCTAATAGAATGGAGTTGCAGGGCAAAAGAATAGAGTGGCATCATGGCATCGTACATCAATTCACTTGCACACATACTCCCCAACAAAATGGAGTTGCGGAGCAAAAGAATAGAGTGACTGCAAAGTCATCTAGATGCATGCTCAATGAGAAGAATGTTTCAAGACAATATTGGGCCGAAGCATGTCACACAACTGTCTATTTGATAAATAGACCCATTCTTCATTGCAAAACATGACACCAGAAGAGGCATTCATAGGAATTAAGCCCTTTGAGACCACTATGTGGCTCTCTTGCTTATCCTCATGCTCCTGATGCACTTAGGACTAAACTCAATCAAATGCAATTTTTTAGGATATGCTGAGGAATCGAAGGCGTATAAACTCTATGATCCGGTCAAGGACTTGATCATATCCAAGGATAATATCTTTGATGAGGTTCATCTTACTTTGACAGTCTAACTACTACAGTTTCTATTTCACCTCAACTAGCTATTGCTGATAGTACATCCGATTTCTTTGCCTACACAACCAGAGAGTATGCAATCCACAGTGAGCACTCTGAGTAAAGGCAAAGAGAAGGTTTCTAACATAGTGGATACAACCACTACCACAAGCATCACTGACATACCTGAGAGTTCCTCTTCCAACCTCAAAAGATATGCCCATGATTAAAAGCCCTTGTGAGGTGTATCTACAAGAGCAACTATGCATTCATGGCCAAAGTGATGGAATTTGGTGAGCTGACCTCCTTCAAATATGGTGTGCAAGTCTCTGAGTGGCAACATGCAATGGATGAATAGTACAATGCTCTTCTCAAGAACTAGACCTAGACCTTCAGTGGGATGGAACACAAGGTCTGCAAGTTTCAGAAATCACTCTATGGTTGAAATAGGCCCCTCGTGCATGGAATGCAAGGATTCATCGTCACTTCTTGGCATTTGGTTTTCAGCCATCAAATTTAGACCCATCATTCTACATCAAGAAGACTACAGAAGACATTCTTCTTGTAGTTCTTTATGTTGTTGACTTGATCATCATAGCAAGTTTTATCCCATCCTAGATATTTTTGGATCAACTTATTAACCGACTATATGCTCTTGGCTACAATTCGACAAACGCCCATCTAGACGTATGCTTTTGGATCAACTTATTAACTGACTGCTCATTAGCCAACAAAAACACTATCACCCCATAAGACCCTTGCAATGCCAAAAAGGTTCTCGAGTCTTAGAGGGCATCCCCGCTCAACACTCGCATAGCGAAACTGAGCGGGTGAGGGCCAGATGTGGCATTTCTTATATTCCATTCCCACCTCAATAGTGTTGGGTAGTAATCGCCAAGGTCGTCAACATTGTCAAATTCGAGGGGTACTCACAACAAATGAAAACGATGAAATTCGAGGTAGCCCCAAACCGCCCAGGTGGAGATTCCTTTTTTTCATCTCCACCCGGGTGGTGCACCGTTGAATGATGGCGTGGCGATCTCCATAGCAACGAGGGAGAACGGACCTGGGTTTGCAAAATAATGCCAAATAGTGGCATTTTCGTTTGGGAACCACCTCTTAGTAGCTAGGGTCCATCGCTTTGGGAGAAGATGGGTGTGTGTGTGGAGTGAAGCCTTGAGCTACAATAGCTAGCCGTTTGGCCCTATAACAAAGAACTCGCTCTTCAAGCCTTTCTTGCATTTATTGTGCATGTCTCTCTCTCTCTCTCTCTCTCTCTCTCTCTCTCTCTCTCTCTCTCTTCCCCCCCTCCACCCTCTTAAATCAGTTGCTCAATTTGTCATGCACCACACTTTGCATTCGTTGCACCTAATCCACAATCGCTCGTCAAAGGGAGCCACTCACTACTTATCTCGAAATGGAAATTGCCCTGCCACCCAGATGCACAAAGGAGCCATGGGACGATATACCAAACTAGTGCACTCCTCTATGCTTTTGACGTTAACAGTTCCTTTCACATTATGTTTTGTGGCATCCGACCATCCCTAATTGGCCACCATTATCCTCACAAGGTCAAGGTATCAAGGAGGACAACATGCAAGCCAGGGTAAAATGGATACAATAGGTCACACCAAATTCTATTAGTATGCAACTACGTGATTATACTCTCTGACCACATAGCTCTCCTCTTGTTTCATATTTTTTGTTAGCCACAATAATTTTGATAAATGTAAAGATCCCATGTCTCATGTACTTCAACTTCCCTTACCATTAAAGTCATTATGTATCATCTCCTCACAGAATCGTTCCATTTGTCACTTCTTTTTTTGTTGAGTAGGATATTTATGATAGCCTTTCAATTCATGTTAAGTAGGGCATTCATGTGAGGCATATGATTCCGGTACATGGCTTCTAGCTTCCTTGCACAAGCAATCATGGGGTGATCGGTAATTTTAGTAGTTCAACAGTAGTCATGCATGCTTGTGCATGTGCACAAGCTTGCATCCATGCTATGGTAACAATGTTGTTAGTAAACCATATTAATGGAGGGCACGTGGATATCTTCACTCTTGGTAACTTCTTTGCCTTGATATATCACAAATGGTTAATCATATAATTGAACCAAGATCGATGTTGATTTACTTTGCTTGGACAAGTATAAAGGGAATAGATTTATATCATGTGTGTATGTGCAAGTGTGCATGATATGGGGGTGCATGTTGTAGAGGGCATAAGTAAAGAGAAAGATGCTTAAAAAAGCAATACTAACTCAACTAAGCATCTCTACTACAAAATGGAAGAATGACTTAAATCCAATAATTAGTGACTCCTTTAAAGTGTGGGTATCCCATCAATGCCACATGACAAGATCTCTCCCCATAGTGCTTGAAACACCCCACTCACATACGCAAACATGGACGTGTGAGTAGGTGTGCATGTTGTGTATGCATGCATCACATGTGTGCATGTGCAAAGATGCATGCATGGAAATGTACTTGCACATGCACCACAAATGTTCCTACATGGGGTTTCTAGGTTTGCATGTGTCTCTATGCTCAAGAATGAAAATCTATGCATGCACACTTGCACCTGCCATGATAGTCAAAATGGCTTCAAAATTGAAGGTTATGATTAGACAAGCCCATTATGCATGCACCATTGCACCTGCCATGATAGTCAAAATGGCTTCAAAATTGAAGGTTATGATTAGACAAGCCCATATAAGTATCAAATCCCTTCACGTCCAAAATGCTGTGATAGAATGAGGCACATTAACTAAACAAACGAGTTAGAATGCAAAGTTCTACAATTCTAGAAAGTCAAGATTGCTCGGTGGAGATTTCCAAATAATAAACCTATGGTTACGGTTCAAAGTGGATTAAGCAGGAAACCAGGTAGCACATCATGGTATAAAGACATCTTTTAGTAGGCCCCATAAGAATGGATTTCATGGAGACATGGGGGGGGCTACAATCCTGGAAATTATCTGGCATTCTAATGCTCTTACAAAGTTTTACTTATCGTCAGCAGATATGAACACAATGGTAAACTGCATTTGCAAAAACTTTTTAAAAAATTTTCATCAAGTAGGACTGGCACACTCCGTCATAATTCATAAATTGACGTTAACCTGTGCCATCCAGCCATTTGGCATTCAACAATTGGACACTTTTTGTAAAATAATAACAACAAATCCTCCTTTTGGAACGATGATCACTTCATGATATTTTGTCCGAACTCGTAAAAGCGTCATTTCTTGCTGAAATAGCGAAGTATAATTTGGTGAGGAGTTCAAACCTATACCTCTAAATAAAGTTCACTGTTTTCTGTACCATATAAGAAAGTTATTTTTAAACCATTTTAAATTGTACTAGAAAAGCATCTCACCTGAGAGTCCATGTCTCGCAACACATGACTAGCCTTCATTGTTAATGGGCTAAGAAATGCTGCATGCTGACCATTTACAACAAACATATCCTAAAGTCATACAGCTTCATACAAATAGGATGAAATCGTTGGTCTGTCATATTACATTCTTCGAAAACACTGAATACCATGACTACTGTTCTTACTGAGCAATTGATCTTATTACTTAATTTTAAAACAAAGTCAACATTGTCTTCCATTGATAACGTTCCATCATAAGGCCTAGAAACGAAAACATCCAGACCTTTGAAGAAAAGCAATACTCTTTGAAACATTTGACTTTCATATACAAATCAAATAGATGAGCAGCACCTATTCTTTTAAAATTCAGACTTGACAAGGTCTGGTAACGTAAAGTCCTCACAACAAGCATGCCCCATTTTAGAGACTTTCTTAGGTCTTCCTGACATATTATGACTTATATCAACTTCATTGTGTTGCCTGTCTGAGAGAAATATTCGCATCCTGACATGATATACAAACTTTTGGCTAGAATTTATTCCATCAAAGCAAGAGAGTTTCCAATAACATATTTCCAATACCTTTTACTCTTTCTATCTAATTTTATAAATTTTCATTCTATGCAATTTCATAATGTGAAATACTAAATTATTGTATCATGTTCTCTCCAGAAAAGAAAAGAAACATAGAAAGCTATGCCCAAGTGTTCTGTGCATATTCTTTTGTGGAATCCATATTCCATAACGTTTATATATGCAGCAGAAAAACACAATATCTAGTCACGGGTTGATCCTCTGAATAATGACCCCTTGAGGTAGAATAATTTCATAGACTTGCACTGTAAATAGCATGCCTCTAGAATTTACACAGATCAATGACACAATGTTGGAAACAGTCATATAGCTTCTCAAAATGCCCTAAATGAAAGCCTCTTTCATCCAAAGTTACAGCAAGAGTGGACTTGACACTTAAGTGTAAATCAAATTGGCACATCATTTACCCTTAAAGTTGTCGGCTGATCCATTGTGCTCCTGATTGGAATCCCCATATCGGTGACAATCAGTGTCCCAAGTATACCTGTAAATTTCATCCATTTATAATTCAGTAAATATGCATTAAAGTTATATGCAGTTAATTCACCCTGTGCTCCTGAACATCATCCAAGGAAACAAAACTCAATGGTGTACGTTGTCTTACTTGAAACTTAAAAGAGTAGGATGAATTTTGTCACTCTTCGTGCTCTTTCTTGTGACATGTCTGAAAATTCCTTATCTAATGAGGCAATGTTTGACAGAAATCTTAATTTTGGATACTGATAGGCTGCATATTTTGTCACTCTTTGTGCTCTTTCTTGTGACATGCATGAAAAATCCTTATCTAATGAGGCAATGTTTGACAGAAATCTTTTGGATACTGATAGGCTGCATATGTTAGCATACAAGAGCTTGCATAACTTTATAAGAGAGGCAGGTGCAGAAGGAGCAGAGAGGTGAAGGAGAACGAGCAGAGGAAGTGGTTCCTTAAATCAGGACTGAGCAGCTCAAACCTCCCAAGGAGGGACCAGATGGATGAGGCAATGATGCCTTGGTACTACTTATCACAGTGGCAGAACTACACAGGGCACAAGTGTACACCTAACAATGTGGTAGACCTGTCATTGTAGTTATTATTGCAAATGGGAAAAGACTATGTCTAATGGGAAAAGAGTATATCTAATAGTGGAGCAAAGATACTCTAAAATATGCAGATATACAGGGATTATTCGGCATTCAGCATTTTTCACATACAGGATTCACAAGTAGGCTAGGAGTCTGTCTGAGGGGGGCAGGCCTGAGCTATAAACTCTCCACAATCATTGTAACAATGTGTATTGGAGAGTGGATCTTTTTATTCTATACTATGTTTTGCACTATTTGTCTATGGTTTCCCCAGCCTACTTAGTCGATAGTGTAGGTATTGTGATGTTCTTGGGCCTTTTATTATTGTCAAATGGGGTTCTTTAGGCATGTAACACTCCTTGCTGCACAACAGCCATAGGCTGATAGTGATACCTCTGCAATGTCATCCCTCACCATATTTTGGCAATCATAGTAGAACTTTTTGTAAAGATGTCAAAGGAGTGTTATCCAGAGTAGTCTTCCAAACGTATGACTTTCAAGCTAAAAGGTGGCCTGGAACCTCTGTCCAGTGTTATCATGCAAATCAGCTGATAGCTTGAGGGATTCAATAAGAAGACATAGAAGAAACTTAGGACAGCTACAAGCGAGTTACATCTTGGGCACACATGGGTTCAAGTGGGTATACTCACGCTAGTGAAGCTTCCTAGGAGGTCTCTAAGGTACCAAAATTGATTGAAGAAGTGGTGGTTCAATCTTGATTGAGACTTTGAGTCACCAAGCCAGGAAGAGGAAGCACGAAGCCGAGAGCATGATGTTGGGGTAAAGGCACATTGCCACCCCTTTATTAAAGATATGACACCTATGACTGTCTTAAGACAGTCATAGGGTAAAAACCTAATCCTAATAAAACTTAAGAGTTTGTGGTGTGGCTCATCACTTCACACCCGCATCTTGAGTGTCTCTTCTCTCTCTCTCTCTCTCCCCGTTGTTCTTCTCCACCTTACCTTCCCCTTCAACTGGTATCAGAGCCAGCCTCTCTTCTCTCTTCCCCCTCTACCTCTACCTATCCTGAGCCCGGGCAGCAGACCGAGGCAGCGCACCGGCAGCCCACGCGGGTGAGCAGGGCAGCGCGCACGGGCTGCAGCGGGTCTGTGAGCAGGGCAGGCGGCGCGGGACAGCAACGCGGGGTGACGAGACGTAGCGCAGGCAGCAGCGCAGGGCAGCGCAGGCAGCGCGTGGGCGCAGGCAGTGCACGCGTGGGCGCAGGCAGCCGTACAGTTGTGTACGGACGTACGGCCGTCTGTACAGCCGTACGGACACCGTACTGTCGTCCGTACCGCCGTACGAACTGCGACAGGGAGGTGCTTTTTCGTTGGGAGCAGCGTCAGGCATCTAGGCACCGCAAGCCTAGGAAGCATTCGAGAAGGAAGAAGAAAATCTCAAATTTCGAGAAAAGTACAGCAGGAACAGCGAGGAGATTTGGAATTTTCCCGAGGTGCATGGTATTGCGTGAAGTACAGCAAGTACTTTTCTTTTATTTCCCTCCTGTTTGGAGGAGGACTTGTGCGCAGATATCGGAATTTAAGCATTTGACAGAGGATATATGCTTTTACTGGGTTTGAATCTCAGTTTACGGGTGAGCAAATCATAGGGCTTTTGCCCGGCAGTTGATGCTTTGTATGCCTTGAGGTAGTGTGGTGCCAGAGTGCACACATTTGTCTCGATTTCCGCAGTGTGGAGGTGACATTTTCTTGCAGGTCACATTTCTTGTGCAACACTCAGAGAACCTCAGTTGAGCCACGCTTGGCCAGAGCGCATCGAGTTTACTCGGTCCCTAACTGTCCATCGTTGACAGTGCTCAAAAGGTTCCTCATTGAGTGTTTGTACGTTGGGATCTGTGTATGTCACTTCTACACAGGGCAGTATATGCATTACACTGTTAGTTGATTTTGTCAGAGAGATTTGCACATTGTATGCCTTATCCCTCATTGTTGAGGTTGTTTTTCACTTGGTACAGGTGTCAAATCAAGGGGCTTTTGCCCAGATTTTGCTTGAGAGCACTTGGGTTACTGTCAGAGATCTTCAGATGCCTTTTATCCCCTTGGCAGAAGGGTGATTGCTTGGGATTTATCCCATTTTCTGTTGCAGGTTTTGTGACAGGCTGAAGTGTCTGGAGCTTTTTTTTTCAGTAAACAAAACAGTGTATGCCAAGTGGTTTATGCATATTAAATCAGTGCAATACCTCATCTGAGGTGGGAGAAGTGATCAGGACAGCAGTGTTTACAGCAGTGTTTTGTGCTTTGTCAGCTGATGATGCACTGTTAAAGCGCTTGTGGAACAGCTGCAGCATTCTGAAGTTACTGTTTTATGCCTATTTGAGCACGGTACAGTGTGTCAGAAGGTACAGTAACTGGAGGGAATTTTCTGTTTTGATGCAGATTTTTTGACAGTAAAAACAGCACTATTGTGAGTGCTCCTGGCTCTTGATAGAGCAGGTTTTTTCTGAGAAATCAGAATTTTATTTTGACTTACAGGGAGTCAGGTACTTTCCTTATCTGATATGGCATCAAGGGGAAGTGAATCATCAATTCTGAACATAAAGAAGTTGGAAGGGGCACACAATTATGCATTATGGGCAGAACAGTGTTTGAATGTACTTCTGCTAAAGAAGATTTCTAAGCCCATAAAGGTGAAGGGTGTCAAGCCATCTGACATGGCAGATGATGAATGGGAAGAGCTTGATTTGTCCGCAAGGGCAGCTATCATGCTTACTATTTCTGATACTCTTGTGTTCAATGTTCAGGCTGAAAAGACCTCTTATGGCCTATGGCAGAGGCTAGCAGAGTTGTATGCCCAAAAGAGTTCAGCCAGTAAGGTTTATTGGTTGAAGAAGCTGGTTGATCTTCGCATGAAGGAAGGTACAACTATGACCTCACACTTGAGTGAGTTCAATGCCATCTTTACACAGCTGATTGCACAGGGTTTGAATCTTGATGAGGAGTTCAAGGCTACCTTCTTGTTGTGTACCCTCCCTGAGAGTTGGGACACTTTCAAGACCACCCTGTCAAATTCAAATGTCATTCTTATGTATGCTGATGTGGAGATCTCTCTCCTTATGGAGGAGATGAGCAGGAAAAATAATATGGGCAGCAAGTCTTCAAATGCTTTGCAGGTACAGGATAGAGGCAGGACTCAGCAGAAGGGGAGATCTGCTAGTAAGTCCAAATCCTGCAGTCAGTCCCGTGGCAAAAAGGATATTGAATGCTTTTATTGTGGCAAGAAGGGACATGTGAAGTCTAAGTGCTTCAAGTTCATACGGGATCAGAAAGCCAAGAAGGCTGAAACAAAGGATGCAAGCAGTGGAGGCAAAGGCAAAGGCAAGGCCAAGGAGGATGACTTGGATGCAGTGAATGTTGCAGCAGAGGATAGTGACAGTGACAGACATGATGTTTTATGCTCTTCTGCTGTAATTGCACATACTTTGGTTATTGATGGCCATGACATGCACACCTGGCTCTTGGATTCAGGTGCTTCTTTTCATGTTACTCCTCATAGGGAGTGGTTTACTTCCTACACAGGTACTCATGGAGTTGTTCATCTTGGGAACAACTATGCATGTCAGATTGCAGGGATTGGCAGTATACAGATAGTATTCCCTGATGGACGCATATTTATGCTTGATGGTGTCCGCCATGTGCCGCAAATCAAGAAAAATCTGATTAGCACTGGCTTGTTGGATGACAGTGGTTACCACACCACATTTGGGGATTCCAAATGGGTGATTACTGATGGCCAGGTTGTAGTGGCTGAGGGTTATAAGAGTGATACCTTGTACCCTCTTTATGTTTCCAGTGTGGGTAATCATGTTGTTGCCATAACCGAGCTGCCAAAGGTTTCATTGTGACATAGCCGGTTGGGACACATGTCTGTTAAAGGAATGCAAGAACTGTCACGTTTGGGTTATCTGCCGTCTCTTTCTTTTTCAGATTTGCCTACTTGTGATCATTGCATATTTGGCAAGCATTCTGTGACTCCTCATAAGAGGAGAACTCCCCAGAATAGAGCACCGCTTGATCTAGTGCATACTGATTTGTGTGAGATGCCACAGTTATTACTAGGGGGTGCAAAGTATTTCATTACTTTTATTGATGATGCCACACGCAAAGTGTGGGTCTATTTCTTGAAGCATAAGAGCGATGCCTTAGATGCTTTCAAGAAGTTTGTCGCTCAGGTTGAGAATCGGACAGGTCGTAGGCTGAAATGCCTCAGATCCGATAATGGGGGTGAGTATGTGTCACATGCTTTTGTACAGTTTTGTGAAGCTAAGGGCATTAAACAGGAACTCACAGCCCCTCATAATGCATCTCAAAATGGTGTAAGTGAGCGGATGAATCGAACTATTCAGGAGAAGGTTCGATGTATGTTGTCTTATGCTGCATTACCCCATGGCTTTTGGGCAGAAGCCGTGCAAGCAGTAGTTCACATTATTAACAGGTCGCCAAACAAGGCTTTGGAGTTGAAAGTGCCAGAGGAGGTGTGGTCTGGCAAGCCACCTTCATATAAGCACTTACGTGTGTTTGGCTGCGAGTGCTTTGCTTATATACGCAAAGAACTGCGCACCAAACTGGAGCCAAAGTCTTTCAGATGCATCTTCATGGGTTATGGTGACGAAGGTGAAATGGGGTACAGGTTATGGGATCCCGTTAAACGGAAGATTATACGCAGCAATGATGTCATCTTTAAAGAGGATAGTGTACACAAGGAACCCGTGCAACCTGTGGAATACAAGAGGGTTATTTATGATGATGTTGGACAGCAAAGAATGCCCATTTATATGCAGCAGCAGGCTGCTGCAGATAACCCTGTTCAAGAGGGTATACAGGCTGAAAATCAGCCAGATAATTTTGCCAATGATGCACCACTGGATATGCCAGCAGATGGGGCTGTAGAACAGCCAGATATGGTGGTACAGCCACCCGTCATGCATGACGAACAGGCTGGACAGCAGCCTAATCTGGAACATTTTGTTAGTAGGAGCACCCGTATACAACGGCCTCCTGCCAGGTTTGTTCCAGGAGCCAATAATGTGGCTGATTTTATCATGCTGACAGATTGTGGTGAGCCTTCCAGCTTCAAGGAAGCTATGGGAAGAACAGAGAAAAGGAAGTGGGAAAAAGCCATGCAGTCAAAAATGGACTCCCTACTTCAAAATGATACATGGGACTTGGTGCAGCTACCTGCAGGCAGAAAGGTTTTGCCATGCAAGTGGGTTTACAAAGTCAAAGTGGATTCAAATGCTTTACCGAGGTATAAGGCCAGATTGGTTGCCAAGGGATTTAAGCAGGAGAAGGGCATTGACTTTGATGAGATCTTTTCCCCTGTAGTCAAGATGACTACTTTGAGAGCAGTGTTAGCTCTTGTTGCTCATGAGGACATGGATTTATGTCAGATGGATGTGAAGACTACTTTTCTTCACGGAGATCTCCATGATGAGATCTATATGAGTCAGCCAGAGGGATATGCTGTTAAAGGGAAAGAGCAGCTTGTGTGTAAGCTCAAGAGGAGCTTGTATGGACTCAAGCAGGTGCCAAGAGAATGGTACAAGAAGTTTGATGCCTTCATGCAGTCCCAAGGGTATCATAGGTGTGAGACCGATCATTGCTTGTACACCAAACGGGCAAAGGATGGCAGTTTGATGCTACTCATTCTATATGTGGATGACATGCTGATTGCCAGCAAATCTCAGCAGGAGATTAGTGCTTTGAAGAAACAACTGCATAAGTCTTTTGACATGAAAGACTTGGGTGATGCAAACCATATTCTTGGCATGCGGATTACTCGTGACAGGTCCAAGGGACTTTTGTTTCTGTCACAGAAGGAGTACATTGACAAAGTACTGCAGTGGTTTAAAATGGAGGGGGGGAAGTCTATTAGTACCCCATTGCCTCCACATTTAAAACTCAGCAGTAAGGACAGCCCCAGATCAGATGATGATAAGGCTGAAATGGCCAAAGTTCCGTATGCATCTGCAGTTGGTTCTTTGATGTATGCCATGGTTGCCACTCGTCCGGATATTGCTTTTGCGGTGGGAGTCATCAGCAGGTATATGGCAAATCCAGGCAAGCGGCACTGGGAAGCAGTGAAAGGTGTCTTGAGGTATCTCAAAGGTACCAAAGACTTGTGCATATGCTATGGTAGGCAAGATGCATTGGTGCATGGTTTTACAGATTCAGACTATGCAGGGAATGCAGATAACCGGAAGTCTACTACCGGTTATATTTTCACATTTGCAGGAGGTGCTATATCATGGGTGTCTCGGTTGCAGAAATGCGTTGCACTGTCAACTACTGAAGCTGAATATATTGCAGCCACTGAAGCTTGCAAGGAAGCAATATGGCTTACTCGGCTGGTGGGAGATTTGAGCATTACAGGAGATATGCCAGTTTTGCATTGTGATAGTCAGAGTGCTATCATGTTGGCAAAGAATCCGGTCTTTCATCAAAAGACCAAGCACATAGATGTGAAATATCATTTCATGAGGGAGGTACTGGAAGACAAGCGACTTGAACTTGTGAAAGTGCATACTAATGATAATCCTGCAGATTTGCTCACTAAGAGCTTGCCTACAGAGCGGTTTGCACATTGCCGCCACATCATGGGATTAGGATGAGACCATTCTTATTTTATGGTCTTGTATACAGTAACTGTATATTGCTGTAATTTTTATTCTTTTCTCCCCTTTAGGCACATTGGCCTTTAGGTGGGAGGTTGTTGGGGTAAAGGCACATTGCCACCCCTTTATTAAAGATATGACACCTATGACTGTCTTAAGACAGTCATAGGGTAAAAACCTAATCCTAATAAAACTTAAGAGTTTGTGGTGTGGCTCATCACTTCACACCCGCATCTTGAGTGTCTCTTCTCTCTCTCTCTCTCTCCCCGTTGTTCTTCTCCACCTTACCTTCCCCTTCACATGAAGTAGAAGCATCTGCAAAAGTAGTTAAGGAGAAAAGTGAGCATAAGTAAGAACAAGCTAGCGCTGAGGTCTAGCTAATGCAACACCTTCCACCGTGGTTTGGGCATCCCCCACTCTACAAGCCCTCTGTGTCACACAAAATGCTAGGCTGCCCATGCAATTAATTAAAATATATAAGAAAACACAAAATCTCAATGGACAGATATTGAAGATCATGTGAGGAAGTTTCATTAAAGCAGAGATTTATATATTTCCCTCTTCCTTGTAGGATGCAGCGGACATCTGATTCAGCCACCATCAAGATGAAACCTAGTGAAAGCGTTTATAAGTTGTAAACTCGGATGAAGGTGGTTGCTACAAAAATGGCTAATCGACACAATCATGTGGTAGTGAAGCAAATGTTATTCAGGTTTCTTCCTCAGTCTATAGCAGCACAACTCATTTACAATCTTCTTGAGGATGCAACACTCCAATATTTGTTAAGGAAGCTGTGAGGATAAAGTCTCCCAGCCCTCGAACCACAGGTCCCAACTCTACTACTACCATGAACTTCAATCACTAGCAACGCATAACACAAGATCTTGAGCAGCTCAAGCAAGAACTCAAGCAAAGACAACTCAAGAAAAAGGTCAAGACAGAAGCATAACTAACTCCTTCAAGGCTCAAGTTAGAAGCAGTCTGTGGTGTGCTGAATTCCAAGTCTTGGGGCATGGGGGTGGATATTGAACCTTCTTTTCTAGATGTGAATACAAACAAGAAAATAAGGTAGCCAACATGTCGGGGGCTTGTGATGTGCTACACATATAGAGAGTACGGATACAACCAAAACTAGTTCCCATTAGACGTGACAGTTCCATCCTTTGTTTAATGCAACAGTACAAACCACTATAATTAATATTATCTAAGAATATGGAGGCTAATGTGACTGACTTGCATATGTTTGTTGTGGTGTTAGTCGACAAAACTCAAGGAGATAATCAGAATGATAGTTAGTATTATAGCAAGGAGCTCAAGGAGATAATCACTTGATCAAAGCAATGACCGGGGCTCTACCCCTTGAATGTGGGGTGGCATCAAACGGAGGAGCCAAAGCAACATTGAAAAGAGAGGTGAAAACAACAACAAAGAAGAGGCGAAAGAAAAATTCAATGGGCCTAACCTACCATCTAACACCAAAAGTTCACCTACTCCAAAAATGGTTGCAAAAATTATGCATAGGTTGGAAGCAACAGCAAGCAAATAGATTGGGCCAATGATGGTACCAGAGGCCCACTGCTTCTCATTACCTATCTAAGAGTAGAGCCTACCTACGAAAGTATCCACAACAAAATGAGAGAATATAGCACGGAAAAGAAGACTCAAGACTAGATGAGGATTGACTGTGGATGTCATTCCCAAAGCAAAAGTTTCCTTCAAATACAAACATGGCCAACTATCCAAGGGCACTAGAAAACCCATCATATGTGGGATAACTGCTCCTATGCCTCTTTGAGTCAAGATTTAAAGATATGCATGGATCCGTCGACCATTTAGATGAGAGATGTACTGGCTTTTTTGTATCAAACATCACATGTCTCCAACACACTCGTAAGACCAGTACCTAGCCAAAAGCGCAAACAATAATATATCACAAATTTCTTCTATACATGTGAAGAGCCATGACCCTGAGCTCGATATCCACATTTGTCGGGAAAGTATGAGGATAGAGACAAGACCAGTGAGCATATGCCCCATTCATCAAGGCACTCTCGTTGCAGCCTCGCAAAACACCAAGCCACTTTGTGGGTTCCCCTAATTGAGCCCTATAAAGTGAGCCATGAGCTTAGATGTTAAACATACTCTAGAGGCCTTGGGAGTCCCCCCAAGATCCCTACCATGCTCATTCTTAGCTTCAAGCACTCATACTTGATCCTGCTTGCCCCACGACACCAAGCTCTTTCAATAGAGCCAATGAGTAGAGGGAGGTGATAGATGCGAATCCCATACATGTTTCATCAATACCAAAGGCCATAGTAGCCCAATCTCCTCCAACTCTAAGATGGCTCTTACTACAAGTACTTTCTTTATATAATTTCTTTCCATCACATATTCTAGAAGTGTACTAAACATCTCTAGTTTCCCTACATGGGAGGTATGAGCACAATGTATCTAAAATATTGGTCTCATAGGTTTTTTTGATGTTCAGCAAAGTTATGGGAGGCTTGAAGGCTCAATACAAATTCTAAGATAATGTAGAAAGTTATTCTTGTGGAACTAGGAGATGAGGAAGTTCTTGTACATAATGTTGGGATATCTCAAGGTGTATGCCTCAGGCACACCTTATGTTTCTATGTGTGAGTGCTAGAGGCACAGTTAGGTGCCCACAAGCACAGTTAGGTGGTGGAAAAGCCACATAGGATGATTGAGTGAATCTAGGAGCAGATTGAGGAGATGATTGTGAAGCTTTGAGGTCATCAGTGATGTCAGTGACCTTGTATGAGGTGCCTACTTAAGGACCTCTTTCTTCTTCATTCTATAAGCAAGTATTCTGATTTTGTGTCCACTCTACTCTTTCCTTTCAGCATTCCAACATGGTATCAGAGCCATTTGATCCCCCTTGAGCCCATTTCTGCCACATCATCATCTTCTTCTTCATCTTCTTCTTCTCCATTTTCCTCTTTCTTCCCAAAATCTTTGAGAGCTTGGTTCTCCACCTACAAACGACCATTGCCCAAACCCTCTGAGCTGGAAACTCCTCTAGTATGGGCGAACTTCCACCTGCAAGCAATTGAAGAAAAAACGTCTGTGGTGGCTGCCATTCTCCAAACAGCGAATTTCTTCTGTTGCTCAATACTCCCTGCCTGCTCCGCCATTGCCTGAGCCCTCTTAGGAGTAGATGGGCGACCTCAAGACGAAGATTTTGAGCCATTTTTCAAGTCATTTGGTTCAGTAACGAGGGAGAAATCGTCAAAACTCAGTTTCAGCCTGTAGCAACTCTCCCGGGCAAAAGTGCGCACCATTTCGTCCAACCTCTGTGCTGGACCTTCTCTGGTATATGAGCTTTCTTTTGCTTCAGAAAGCCCTCTTTTCCTTGCTTTGAAGAGTGTGATATGAGCCCTCCAAGTTCAGCTCTCTAGTTTTGACAGTTTTGACATACTTTTAAAAATGATGCTACATAAAATGCTACTCTAGCATTTCTGGTCATTTGAAGTTTTCAATAACTTCACTATAAGTGTTGCTTCAGTTTTGTTTTGACTTGCTAGACCTGGTTGTGATTGGAAAGTGTTTATTTCATTCACTTCTATGAAGCATGCAAAAGTAGCATCATTGTTTGAAAACTAGTCACTACTATTTGCTACATCAAGTGCCTATACTTTGGAAGTATTTCAGTTCTTTTTCACTTGTAAGAGAGAAGACACTACCCAATACTTGGGTTAGAGCCTCTCATGGCTTGCTTATGCCAAATATGTGAAAAGCCAAAACATAAAGCAATGTCTTGTTATGCTACAAAGGATGAAAATGCCAACCTGACTTCCTTATTGAAGATTGCCAAAACAATGGTTGCCAAAAAGGAAGCAACTACAGAGATCTACCCTCTCATGGCACTTTTATTTGACTCCAAGTACAAGAAAAAGATGAAGGTCAGACACCTAAGATATGCTTCTCTACACAACTATGGAGATGACAAGATAATTGTTCTCTTGAAGGATATGACTTTCAAATCCACTTGTTCTATCATAGTACCATCTTATAAGGCACTAGAAACTGCCCATGTGGTAAGACCTTGCCTTGACATGGATATTTTGCCTCCACAAGATGAGGCATCCCATGAAGATTATGCATTTTAAATCATCTCTATGTATGCTCCAGATCTCTCTTTTTATGTAAAGGTACTCAGCCTGGATAGTCCTCCAAAATGAATGAAAATAAATTATTGTGTGTTGTGTGTTTTGTAAACACCTCTGGTCACCTTATGATGTAGGCCATGTGTATGTTTTTGTTCCATGGTACCTCTTGCAGACATTGTGTGCATGTACATGCAAGGGAGATAACCATTGGAAGGTATGTTTTTATCCCTTTCTGTTTACCTTACACCCAAGGGAACCCTTGCTAGCATGAGAACCTAGCCATAGATTTATCCTTGACCACCATGAGATGGCATGAGAAACTATGAGACTAGATGTATCCTTGACATAGCCTGAGACATTTCCTTGAGGGGGGGTTTGTTGGGATATCTCAAGGTGTATGCCTCAGGCACACCTTATGTTTCTATGTGTGAGTGCTAGAGGCACAGTTAGGTGCCCACAAGCACAGTTAGGTGGTGGAAAAGCCACATAGGATGATTGAGTGAATCTAGGAGCAGATTGAGGAGATGATTGTGGAGCTTTGAGGTCATCAGTGATGTCAGTGACCTTGTATGAGGTGCCTACTTAAGGACCTCTTTCTTCTTCATTCTATAAGCAAGTATTCTGATTTTGTGTCCACTCTACTCTTTCCTTTCAGCATTCCAACACATAATGGTGGTGCAGAAAATGGTTCTCTATGGATGCCAAGCTTGGGTACCTAGACTCAAGGAAATATTGGAAAAGAGTTGTGGCAATATAGAAATCGTTTCTCAAAGGAGTGTTGGGATTCAAGGTGCAAGCCCCTTACTCTATAATGCTAGAAGACACAAGGATGATACCTATGGAAGGGGAAGTAATTTGTCACCACATTCACTACCTTAATATAGTGGCTAAGATGGATGGAAATAGACTCCCACATAGACCTATGGATGCAACAAAATATGATGGCTGGTACAGAGATGGAATTGAATGGCTGGAGTTTTGGGGGATAAAGGACATAAATCTACTTCAAAAGAGGGGAAAATTAGAGAACTGATAAAAAAAAATGTTGCATAATGTATGGCATAAACCACGAAACATCTCAGATCTCTCTTAGAGAAGGGAAAAAAGTTTGCTTTACAGTATTGCGGAATATTGCTTTACTTTAGAGATTTGAAAGAATGGAAACTGATATGTACAATCTTGCTTGAGATAAGATGAACACTTGATCAAGGGGCTAAGACCCCCCCCCCCCCCTTATCCAGGCTCTTTATTACAATGAGATACAAGATCATCATGGTGTTGAAGTAAATCTTATCAACACCTTCCAAACTTGATACCAAACAAGAAGGATGCAGACTATAGCATGAGCTACCTGCACAATTACCATTGCTTCCACACATCAGTAAGCCTAGCCAATGCTTTGAAAAGGAGATTCTGATTTCACATAATTATGTGCTTCTTGTTCCCCGATGCAACTTCAAAAGATATGTAGTAAACAATGTAAAAATCTGCTACCACTTGCTTTAAAAATTCAGTATAGCTGTTGGGAGGGAGTAGCATTGCATAAGGAAGACTTGAACCGACAAAAGGGAGCAGGATTGCATAGGTAGACGTGCTACTGTAGGACTGTGTGGAGAAGAAGCTGCAGGAGCAGCCGCTGCAGGAGAAAATGTTATAGGAGAAGAGCTGTTGTAGGAGCAGTTGCTACAAGAGAAGAGGCTTCTGTAGGAGGAGCTGCTGCAAGAGAAGGGGCTGCTGCAGGAGGAACTGCTGCAGGAGAAGAGGCCGTTGTGGGGGGGTTGCTACAGGAGGGGCAGAGTGACCACTATTAACTAGAAAAGAAATCAATGCATGAGGCTAGATGCTAGGCGTGGCGACGCTTGAGGGCCATGGAGGAAAAGGGAACGTGAGGGAAGAAGGTTAACATAGGTGGGGAAAAGGGATTAAGAGGGTTGGGAATGAAGAGGGGACGCACAAGGGGGAAGGAAGAGGGGGAAGAGGAGCATGTACATGATGGGAGGTGGAATGTAGAGATGGAGACATCAAGGGAAGAGAGACATGCTTTATTGGAAAGGAAGGATGGGGGGGAAAATCAAAGTACTAGCTAGGTGGCTTTACAAGAATGAGCGTGTTACATCAAGGAATAGCCCCCTCCTTTTATAGCTAAGAGAGAGGGTCTCTCCTAATAAATGCATCCTCCCAACATGCATGGTGTGTGTGAAAAAGTCTCCCATGTGGGCTAGGTGGGTACGCACTCTCAATTGTGTGCGACAACCCTTTGCCTCATATTTCCACATAAACCAAATCCCATATCCCAAGTCTAAGATACTCCCTTGGTCTCCTCCCAATTTTATAATTCATTCAAACATCTAGGAGAATAAGTGAAGGGTTGGCACAAGAAGTCTTGCCACCTCATCCTACTTTTTCAATTATTTAACTTGCATTCTTTGACTATCTACACCCCCCCCACATGGGCCTATTGTACATGGAGGGAATAATCCAATATAATATCCATCTCCACCTATTTTATATTACTTCTCCCATGGTCCTTGGTCCATGTCTCACTAAATGCACGCATGGGACCGCCTAGGTGGAGGGGTGGCACATGGAGGAACCATGCCACCTTACCATTTTATAATATAACTACCATGGATTATGTACAACACACCTTATGGGTCCTCTTACGTGGAAGGGTAGCACATGGTCATGCCCTGCCACCTCAACCCTGGGCCCTATGCACACCATATTTTATTATACCATTGCCACACATACAAGCACACACATATATTTATGCCTTTTACCTTGGTCAAATTTATCCATAACAGTTCCCCCCCCAGGCAGGGAATGCATAACATATCCATACCTGGGACCATCACAAATAAAGAAGGGCTTGAGATAACGCTTGTTGATCATCTTCTTGCCATATGGCTCGTGCAACTCCTTTACTTGTACAGAGCCATTGCTACGTTCCTTGATGACTTTGTATGGACCGGTCCACAGTGGAAGGGACTTTTTATCCATCTGGTGGTCCAATCTATTATCAAAGCATAGCACAACATCCCCCTCAGAAAAGTGTCTTTCTCATTCCTTGCAAATCTTAGCATCAATGCGGGCCTTTTTTCGATTCTTTTGGATCTCTATTTGATGGAGTGCAAGGCATCGGGTTTCATCTAGCTTCTCAAGTTGTACCAACCTGGCCTCTACATATTCATCTTCTGTCATCCTCTGTTCTCATGCCAATCTCAAGGCCGAAATTTCTATCTCTAGTGGTAAAACTGCCTCAGTACCATACACCAACTCAAAAGGAGTGTGATCTTTAGATGTTTTATGAGTGATGTTGTAAGCCCACACGGCTTCAGTGACCTTCTGATCCCACTGGCTCCTGTTCCCCGTGGCCATTTTCCTCATGGTTTTACAAAGGAGGCCGTTGGTCCGCTCCGTCTGTCCCATGGACGCTGGATGATAGATGCTAGAAGTACGGTGATCAATACCCATGCGATCCATGAGCAACTCCACTGATTCATTTAAGAATGGACTCCCATGGTCAGATACTATTGCCATGGGTGTCCCAAACCTTGTGCAGATACATTCAAATATGAAATTTGAAACCGCCTTACCATTTGCAGCAGGGAGGGCGATAGCTTCAGCCCACTTAGTGACATATTGAGTGACTACCAAAAGATACTTCTTTTTGCGGGCAGTCATGGGTAGGGGCCCTACAAAATCTATTCCCCACTTCTGAAACGGATGGATGGACATCACTAGGTGATGTTGCCCAGGATGCAAATCCTTCCTACCAAAGAATTGGCATGGTTCACAAGTTTTGCAATACATAGTGACATCCTTGAACAAGGTCAGCAAATAGTACCCAGCATGTAAAATCTTCTTAGCTGTATAGTCACCGGCATTGTGGCCTCCACAAAATTCATCATGATAATGCTTCAACCAGAGGGATATGCTGTTAAAGGGAAAGAATAGCTTGTGTGTAAGCTCAAGAGGAGCTTGTATGGACTCAAGCAGGCGCCAAGAGAATGGTACAAGAAGTTTGATGCCTTCATGCAGTCCCAAGGGTATGATAGGTGTGAGACCGATCACTGCTTGTACACCAAACGGGCAAAGGATGGCAGTTTGATGCTACTCATTCTATATGTGGATGACATGCTGATCGCCAGCAAATCTCAGCAGGAGATTAGTGCTTTGAAGAAGCAACTGCATAAGTCTTTTGACATGAAAGACTTGGGTGATGCAAACCATATTCTTGGTATGCGGATTATTCGTGACAGATCCAAGGGACTTTTGTTTCTGTCACAGAAGGAGTACATTGACAAAGTACTGCAGAGGTTTAAAATGGAGGGAGGGAAGTCTATTAGTACCCCGTTGCCTCCACATTTAAAACTCAGAAATAGGACAGCCCCAGATCAAATGATGATAAGGCTGAAATGGCCAAGGTTCCGTATGCATCTGCAGTTGGTTCTTTGATGTATGCCATGGTTGCCACTCGTCCCGATATTGCTTTTGCGGTGGGAGTCATCAGCAGGTATATGGCAAATCCAGGCAAGCGGCACTGGGAAGCAGTGAAAGGCGTCTTGAGGTATCTCAAGGGTACCAAAGACTTGTGCATATGCTATGGTAGGCAGGATGCATTGGTGCATGGTTTTACAGATTCAGACTATGCAGGGAATGCAGATAACCGGAAGTCTACTACCGGTTATATTTTCACATTTGCAGGAGGTGCTATATCATGGGTGTCTCGGTTGCAGAAATGCATTGCACTGTCAACCACTGAAGCTGAATATGTTGCAGCCACTGAGGCTTGCAAGGAAGCAATATGGTTTACTCGGCTGGTGGGAGATTTTGGCATTACAGGAGATATGCAAGTTTTGCATTGTGATAGTCAGAGTGCTATCATGTTGGCAAAGAATCCGGTCTTTCATCAGAAGACCAAGCACCTAGCCATGGAGGAAAAGGGAACATGAGGGAAGAAGCGTTAACATAGGTGGAGAAAAGGGATTAAGAGGGGTGGGAATGAAGAGGGAGACTATGGCACAAGGGAAAAGGAAGAGGGGGAAAAGGCGCATGTACATGATGGGAGGTGGAATGTAGAGATGGAGACATCAAGGGAAGAGAGTCATGCTTTATTGGAAAGGAAGGATGGGGGAGGGAAATCAAAGTACTAGCTAGGTGGCTTTACAAGAATAGCATGTTACATCAAGAAATAGCTCCCTCCTTTTATAGCTAAGAGAGAGGGTCTCTCCCAATAAATGCATCCTCCCACATGCATGGTGTGTGTGGAAAAGTCTCCCATGTGGGCTAGGTAGGTACGCACTCTCAATTGTGTGCGACAACCCTTTGCCTCATATTTCCACATAAACCAAACCCCATATCCCAAGTCTAAGATACTCCCTTGGTCTCCTCCCAATTTTATAATTCAATCAAACATCTAGGAGGACATGTGGAGGGTTGGCATAAGAAGTCTTGCCACCTCATCCTACTTTCCCAATTATTTAACTTGCATTCTTTGACTATCTACACCCCCACACATGGGCCTATCCTACATGGAGGGAATAATCCAATATAATATCCATCTCCACCTATTTTATATTACTTATCCCATGGTCCTTGGTCCATGTTTCACTAAATGCAGGCATGGGACCGCCTAGGTGGAAGGGTGGCACATGGAGGAACCATGCCACCTTACCATTTTATAATATAACTACCATGGATTATGTACAACACACCTTATGGATCCTCTTACATGGAAGGGTGGCACATGGTCGTGCCCTACTAGCCCAGCTGAGGAGACTGCTGCGGAATTTCCGATGGTCTGGTTCAGACGGCTCCGGCACCACCCGAGCTAGGGTCGCCTGGCAGACGGTCATTCTCCCCCAGGCAGAGGGCGGCCTCGGCATCATAGATCCAAAGCTTCAGAGTCAGGCACTTCTTGGCAAGCTAGTCATCCGCGGCCTGACCCCAGGAGGACAGACGTGGAAGCTCTTGCTACAGCATGGTCTCAGTGGGTGTACCCCCCAGTTAGGGGGTGTTTGGCAGCCTTCTATCCGATGGATCTTCACTTCAGCACCTTTGACTCAGCCCCGTTCCCCCTTCCTCCGTAGCCTCATTTCAGTCTGGAGGAAGTTGCGACACAGCCTCTCCCAGGTCCCTCCTAGCTGCCGAGAGGAGACAGACAGACAGCCCCTGATCTGGAGCAGCCAGGTCACAGGTGGTACAGGTCGTCAGCTCGGAGAGAGATCCCATATCCCTTGGGCGCTCTGGGCGCATGGGCCCGCGCACTCGTTCCGGGTTTGGAGGGACGTCTACAGTCTGCTGAGTCCAGGCGAGCTGGCAGCAACGGTAGGTACGGCTCGTGGGATCCAGGCTCGGCGAGCGAAGATTGATGCTGCCATCCTTGTAGGTTGGAGGATTCCTGTAGAGACCAGACAGCTCTTCCTGGGAGATGAGAGGTGGCTCGGACAGTTCACTCCACGAGGCATTCCTTTGGTGGTGGCAGGCCTCTTCTCGAACTCTTCGGTACACTTCTTCTCCATCACTGATGACAGTCACCTACAGAGCAGAGAGGCCATGATCGACCCCCAGCTTCCCTGGCAGCGCCTTCGCATTGTAGGGCTGCAAGGGAAGACGTGGCATATAGACCCCCTGATTATACAGGACCAGGATTGGAGACTCTGGATTTGGGAGGGCCGCTCCTTGTCAGAGGTGGAGTGGGACCCAGGGGAGTGGCGTTGGCCACCATCGGAGACCTCAGAGAACCCCACCCCCTTCTTTTCTTACAGTGCACGCACGGGTCGGCGTGCTCTTGGGGCTCTCCAGCGTGGGCTACCCACACAGGCACATAGCTGGTATGCCCAGGGGATATCCTTGGTCTTTCTTCGCACCTTCTGGAAGACTCTTTGGGCTAGCTGGCGTCCAAGGAAGATCTCCTACTTCCTTTGGATGGTGGTACACAAGGGGCTTCCAGTTGGCAGCTGGCTGAGACAGATGGGGCAGGAGGGGCATTGCCAAATGTGCTTTCAGGAGGAGGAGACCCTAAATCATTGCCTTTGGAGCTGTTCGCATGCGCAGACGGTTTGGAAGGGAATCATGGGGATCTTAGCTAGGACTACACCCGAGCTAGGACCGATCACTTGGGGAGCCGTTTGTTGGTGCAGCACTGAGCCGGGGCATCACTTGGCCTATGAGTTCTCTAGACAGGATCCCGTCTTTTTCATCACGCAGGCCACTTGGGCTTACATGGACAGCTTCCCTTGGCATCTGACAGAGACAGATGCAGGAGCGTTGCCTCGACACCCAGTTTGGGAGATCATAGGGAGCATCGCAGGCTGGCATATCTGGACTTCCAGATGCGCGCAGACTGTAGGAGCTCAAACTACCTCTACTACTCAGACCCTAGCAGATATCTGGAGCACGATCATTCACACGCTCAAGGGTCAGTGGGATCAGATACAGGGAGAGTCCCGAGCAGGGAAGGAAAAGAGACGACGTTTCCTTCGCGACTGGGATCACCGGGAGTTATTCTTCCAGCACTCCACTCAGAGTCTTCAGTGGCATTACGCCCCTCCACCGTGGCTGTTTGTCCACTCCCCGATGATTATGCCCTAGGAGGCTTGTATTTAGCTTTTTGACTTCTTGGGCTGAATCTGTTTTGTGATTACAGCCCGCTGGCCTTTAGGCCTTCTTGTACTCTCGCTTTCAAGTAATATAACTAGCACTACTTTTTGCGCAAAAAAAAATTAAGTAAAATTGTTGGGAGGGAGTAACATTGCATAAAGAAGGACTGTGTGGAGAAGAAGCTTGTTCGAGGGGCTGCTGCAGGAAGAGCTCCTGTGGGAAAGAGCTGCTGCAGAAGAAGAGGCTGCCGCAGGAGAAGCTGTTGCAGGAGAAGAGTTGTTGTAGGAGAAGCTTCTGCAGGAGAAGAGGCTGCTGCAGGATGAGCTGCTTTTGTACAGGAGCTGCTGCAGGAGGAGTGCTACAGGGGAAGAGACTGCTGCAGGAGGGGCTGCTGCAGGAGAAGATGATACTATAGAAGAGCTGCTGCAGGAGAAGAGGCCCCTGTGAGGGAGCTGCTGCAGGAGAAGAGATCCCTGTGAGGGAGCTGCTGCAGGAGGGGGGCACCAGGAAGAGGGGGAGCGAGTGTACACAATGAAGGAGAGTTTGGATTCTTTTATGCAGGAGGAGGGCAGCCTCAAGCATTGGAAATCTGGCCCAGATTGGCATGGAGGGCTGGCTTCCTTGGAAAGTGGTGGGCTGCATGGGAACTTGAGTTCATGCAGTGACAAGTGGTGCCATGTGTCATGCATGGCCCTGCCACGTCCTATGCCATGTCACAGGCTGCCATGTGTTCTCTGCCACCTCATGGGCTGCCATGTGTCCAATGCCACATTTCATGGCTGCCACATCAGCATGCCAGGTGTCACATGCTAATAGCTATAGTTATCGACTAAGGTCATTCCTACCACTCTTATTTGCCCAACCAATTTATTCAGTCTTGGGTGGTAAGGCGGGTTAGGAGAGGGGGGGGGGGGAGAGCAGCGGGGGGGGGAGAGGGAGGGCGGGGGAGGAGAAGGGGGCGGGGGGGCTGGCAGGTGGGGGAGAGGGAGAGTGGGGAGGGAAAGGTAGGGGGCAGCGGGGAGGGGGAGGTAGGGGGCAGCGGGGGGGGGAGAGGGATGGCGGGGGAGAAGGGGGCGGGGGGGCTGGTGGGTGGGAGAGAGGGAGGGCGTTTGCTACTAAAATAGGGGATTTATAAATCTTTTATTGTTTTTTATCACTCGCTTTTTTTGGCTTGCTCGCTTTTTATCGCTCGCTTTTTGGTAATCCTCAAATATATATAGAGCCTCTATGCCTACCTTTCGTGCCCACTGCATCATGAAGGAGATATCCCTAAACCTATCGGTGCATTACTGAAGCGTCTACTAACACTCCACCTCTAGCTGGTGCATAGCTCCACCTCTATCCCCGTGGATCACTCATATTGCCAAGCTCGCACCCGTTCTCTCTGGAGTAAAGCTAAGCTAGAAGGAAGATGGAGCATGGTGATGCACCATAGGTAAGCCCTACAGATTCAAGAGAAAAACGGAGTTCCACACCGTCGTCGTAGGCAGCTGATCCGGAATCAGCTTCATCCAGGTGTCACTGGAGGTGCTATTGATATCTTTTTTATCCAAGAACACAAGTTGGATGCCAGTGATTGTTCTAAGTCTAGCAAACTGCTTTCAGGACATACCTTCTGGTCACCTGCTATGGGCACAAGGGGAGGTACTTGCATTTCGATCTCTCCTTCTATTTGCCCCTTGGTTGCTGGTCATGGCATTATCTCCCCCTCTAGAGCTCAATGGATCATTATTTTGATTGGAGGGCGATTGGTCTTCTTAATCTTTATGCTCCCAACAACAGAGGGGAGCGGATCTCCTTTTGGAAGGAGTTACTCTCTTGGGCCCCCATTGCAGATTCTTGGATCATTGGTGGCGACTTCAACATGGTTGAGTTGCCTTCAGACAAAAAGGGAGGCAGACAGGGTGAAATTCATTCTTTGGAGAGGGCAGCCTGGGATGTCTTTCTCTTTCAGTACAGTGGCAGGGACACTTGGTTGGATGATGCCTTTCATGTTATGCCACAGTCACTCCTATACTCTTGGTCGAATAGGAGAATACACATGCCCATCCATGCACGTATTGACAGATTTTATGTAGACGATTGAGCACTTGACAGAGGAGGATCTGCATGCATTTCAACTGGGGTTTCCACCTCATATCATTTTCCAGTGGTGTTGCAAATTCTTAGGCCTCATCGGAGAGGATGCTCTGCCAGTGTCAAGATTCCAGATGCTTTTTATGCAAAGGAGTGCCTCACGGAGGATATTTTACAGATTTGGGTTTCTCACATACAAGGTGGAGCTATCCGCCCATCTCAGATAGCTGCAGCCTTATCCGGAATTAGTGACTGTTATCATATCGTCGCTGATTCAAGGAGACATGAGATTCTCAGACGTGAGATTGGTATACGCCAGCAGTTAGCGTCCCTTCAAAGGGAAGAGCAGAAGAGGCCCACAGATGTTTGGATTCAGGAGTGCCTTGCTACAGCAAGGGCTCATATGCAGATCAGAGAGCAGAATATGCCTTTCATGCTCAGGAATTTGGTTTCTTTCTACCTCATTCCTCTGAGGTGTTTTTTATTACATGCTTAGCATGTCGTATTTCCGCATAGAGCTTGCTCTAGCGAGTTTCTTTCTTACTTAATAAAAGTCTCTTTTTTGCCCAAAAAAAAAAAGTCTTGGGTGGTAAATACTAGTCCGAATTTTCTTCTGTTTTCATCATTATGTTTCTAGTAGTTAGCTCTATTCAAAGATTAGTCAGGGAAATACTAGTCTGAATTTACTTCTGTTTTCATTCTAGTAGTTAGCTCTATTCAAAAGATTAGTCAGGGATTAGTTTGAGTTTGGTTGGCCGTCTCACCTATTAGGCCTATTTAGTTTGTCATCTTGTCTTGTATCTCTTTGACTCTTCCTATTAACAGGTCGACACCCAAATTCTCTTTAATAGTTGCCGAGTCAGTATGCATTCTATGAATTTGGTTGGTCCCATGTTTGGGCAGCTATGGCCTTGTACGATAAAGTTCAAAGGCAAATTGTGCACCATAGAAGGTATTTCTAAGAAGTTGAATACAACCATTGGTCTAAAGCTAAGATTCCCTTTATCCCCCACCCTCTTTGGTTCCTACATTGATGAGTTTTTCATTGATAGTCTAGAAGGACGTGGGATCATCATTGGCACTCACCCTTGTCCCAAATCTAGCTTTCTCCTCCTATTTGACTCACATGCTTTTTACGCAATGGATCTCAATGAGGATGAGTGGGCCGTGTTCGACAAACTATGAATCATGACATTTGAGGCACCCTCATAGTAGTATCACAGAAGGCTACTTCATGCCGCCCACCACATGTCCATCCTACTAAGCAAAAGGGAGGACGCTAGTAGCAAATCTCCGACATGTTTCAAAGAATAAAGGTTTCTTCTACAACCCTAGTTGGGCCCACATACAGCTCTCTCCATTTATACTAAGACATAATTCCTTTAGGACAATGTATTTAATGTGTTCTTGTTTTCTAGTTCCACTTATCCTTATAGGTGTGCTAGGAACCTCTAGTTCCCCTTAGGCAAGGCTTGATCTCATGATGTAATTTCTATTTGGTCTCATAGGCCTCTTTGGTCTTTCAAATTTGTGTGTGTGTGTGTGTGTGTGTGTGTGCACGGACATGCACATGTGTGTGAGTGTGAATGTGTAGAAAACTGAAGCATTATATATGCATAAAGAACATTCACTTGATTTAAAAAACCCATTTGAAGAATAAGAGTGAAGAAATATAAGTATTTCGATTGGGCAAAATTTTTCATGCCACGGTTCTATAATCAAGAGCAAGTCAGCATCCTCCACTTCAATACATGAAGGCCAGATAAGGTTGATGTTAGTGATAGGTGTGCATCGAAAGGCTACCTTTATGAGAAGCTATCCGCTTGAAGGTTTCATCCACCTCATACTGCCATGAAAACACAAGAAAAATGATGCATTTTGAAAATGCACAAAGAATTCCACTTTGCAAACACACCGAAACAGGCAATGAGACTTCCTGGACAACACTAACACAGATTTTGTCTGAGAATTGTTTTTCATCAAAAATACATTTTGATCAAATGCTTGTTTGAAGCCTATATGTCTTTAGTTGGAAGTTGGTTCACAATTACAAAACAGTATCAATGAAACCCATTTAAGTAATTGACAACAAATCATCTCCAATATGATGGCATGCAGTTGGTTGAAATATTGGAGCATGGAAACACATCCCGAAGCTTGATCTGTAAGAGTTCTATGCAACATCAACTAGAAAAACAAGCTAATTCTCTCTCTAAAGCTGCAAGCTGCTTGAACTTTCCAACAAAATTTGTGCATTAAGAAAAAGTAAAACAAGCATAAAAAAGAGAGAAATTCAGAACCAACAAATTCTATAGGGATATACAATTATATATGCATTAAATCATGGTTGGATAGATACATGTTTCTAAAGGTTAGAAACGTTAGAAACCTGCCTTAAAATTTAGGGCTTTTGCCCAAAATTTGCACCTTGGGTTATGGTCGACAGCCGTACCTCGTATGGTACCATTTCCAACACCTCGAGCTGCTCGACGCATGAAACTTGCAATCCTGTGTGTCGATCTTGGAGCCCTGTGTGCTTTCAGCCTGCCCTCAGCAAAGTTTTGAGTACTTGCCTTGGATTTTGTATATTGTATGATGTATCATGTATGTTCTAGTAATAAGTGCAATGTGCATGGGCCATGGCACATGCAGCATGATGCATCTCAATATCTACTATAAATTACTAATAACTAATAAGATATCTTTTATATATATATATATATATATATATATATATATAATTTATTTATTTATTTATTTATATGTTTCTAAAGTTTCTTAAGTTTAGGTACTTTAGGTACTCGACCCTAAAATGTACCTAACGTTTTGTAACTGACGTTTCTGACAACCATGATGCATTTTACAAAAGGGTTCCATAGTCAGGGATCACCCTAACAAATACCAAACAGCTCACAGTGTGGTCATACTAGCCCTATATGCTCTCTAGACAGGTATAGACCTCCTATTATACCCTTGAAGTTCATCTTCCCCGTCCATTTCCCAATGATTATAGACGACCTATTGTACCCTTGACGTTTGTCCCCTTCCATTTCCCAATGATTCAAGCTGAGTCTATAGAAGCACTTGACAAATGTTCCCATCTTATATGAGTTCTTCAGATGTTTCTCTAAAGATATGCAGATGCACAGTGGAGCCACCACTCCTGTTGTAAGACGAAGGTCCTTGCCCACCACTATTTTAATGAACAGAAGTAAAAATTTATTGACCCTAGATCTGGCACTAATGCAAACAGATGCAGACACCCTTTGTTTGTTGACAGGCAATCCATCCTGCGACCTCATCTGAAGGGAGAACGCCAGTTGATCAGCTTTATTGTTATAATTAGCTTGGTAAGATGCATAGGTACTACTATTACTTTCCACATGCACCCAAGTGACTACAGGATCTACTTGCAGTGGAAGTATAGAGCAAATCAAAAGAAAAATATCGAACAGATAGAGTGACACATTATGTACTGTGACTACCTGTGAAGAAAGTTATTTTGTGATTGGAGAATGGGAATGGCTTGCCTGGGTATAACCTCAAAGAGCCCACATCCTGAGCTGGCTTAGGGCTGCTACGAACTGCCTTGCACCCTGCTGTAGGCCATCTTAGACTACCAGGGGCCCTGCTGCTACCTACATGAGCCATTGATGGCTGCTTACTTTCTCAAGTTCTGGCTGCTACTTTGCTATTTCCCTGGCTGATGATTAGAATGGCTCAGAAGGCTTTTCATATAGGTTGAGTGCCTCAAGTTGACGCCAGAAACTTGACTAGAACAAGGACTTGAATTTCTAGAGATACAGACCCAAAAGGAGAGTTTAGAATGGATGGAAATAATGAACGAGGAACCTGCAAGAGATCCCCTGTTATGGTCTGAATGAGGGCTCTCAGGAGCAAAAATAGTTGGGTCAGAGGGGCATCTCAGGCTCATTCTCCTCAAGAGACAACCACTTCCCTTGTTCCTACAACCTCCGGTTTGACATGCTGGAATTTAGAGACCGCTTAGTTAATCACTTACTCCGGTGGTGAGATATTTCAACAGCAAGGCTAGACAGCTCAGCTAGTTGTGAGCAAGTTTTCCAATTCTGTTAAGTATTAGGAACTGTCCACAATACCTAGGAGATAGCTTTCAAGATTTACCTATTTTCAAGGTTTTTGAAGATTCTGACACTTTAAGATGGACCCTCTAACCTTCTGCAAATTCCACCTTTCTACAGTGTAGAGCTGCATAATTTCTTGCTCTATCTTGAGCCCTTACACTGCTAACTTTAGCTACTTTAAGTATTTGATTCATCTTTTCAAGAAAATATCTAGCTACCTCAACCATCTCCTTTTCAAGCCCACCGCAATTGGCATTCTTGATTGATATCCATACATTATAATAAAAGTATTAAAACCCATTGTAGAATGTTTGGCACTATTACTGTTTCCAATTAGTTTTCCATTACTTACATATGCCCTAAGCATATCCTCATGGCTTGATTGACCCGTACTCTGTGGATGATTTGCAATGCTCATATTTGAAGTTGTTTCCAATACTTTAAAACAGCCCTCTAAAAATAACTATTAAATTTGTTATTCTGATAGTGGGCATACCTCACAATGCTACTAATCATGTAGATGACTTTTCTAACATCTTCTAATAACCATCCTTTCACCGTACTAGGAGGATAAACTCTTCAAACGACAAAGAAGTTATAGCAATGCATTGCAATCCTAGTTATAGAAATTCATTGCAATCCTAAGAGAATTCAAGGTTAATATTCATTTGAAACATGTAGAATACCTATAAGAACTTGTGCCAATCATGGGACTTTAATTGTGGGCAAGAAGCGTGCTAACTATCCCACCATAGAAACATATGCATATGTGTTGGAAAGTCAAACTTAATTTCTTACAATTGCAATCTTTGTTTTGATTTTGGGAAAAAAAATCAGGTAGCCATCTTCAATACGAATAGCTCTTCCATCTTCCTTGATCACCAATGTGCTCCTCCTTAGAGCTTCCATTTTGCTTGGCTTGGCTCCCTTTATATGATCTTAGAAACTTAGCTTTGAAGAGGTTGGAATAAAAGGTAGATAATAATTTTGGGAAGGAAGTAAAGAGAGGTAAAAAGTGCCTTGTGACATGGCCTTTTCTAGAGGTCACGGGGACCTTATATCATTATGTAGCTTCTCTGTGTGTAGAAACTATTAGACCTTCCCTCAGATGATAGTCATCGTGGCCCTGGCAATAAGATTTTGTTTAGCATCGAAAATATCCATTTCACCTTGGTGAATACATCACCTAGGTTAACTAGGGCTAGTTGAAGATATAACATTATTCCCCCTTAAGTAAAAATTTATGTTGTCATAAAGTAAAGGTTGGGAACTGCTCCCTAAGACTATGAACGCCGCCCCAAGAATTATCTAGGACCTTATCCTTACATAGAATCATGTATTTGTAATGTATACAATTATGAAGACAAATGGATCACAAGGATGTAGACGAATTTGGGTTCTCATGAATAGAGGTAGTCAAATCCTCTAGTAGGACTAGTTCCTCCTCAGAGATTAAGTTATCCCTCACAGCAAAAACATTTCTTTTAATGGGCTTATATGAACGACAATATGGATTTTGATTCTTTTGGAAAGTTGCAACTGGTATGCAGGATCATTTATCTTCTTTATGATCAAATGCAGATCTCAAATATATACCTAGATGAATCCGAGAACATTCCCAAACTCATCCTTTAAAAACACAACATAGTGCAGTTTCAATCTCATGATAGTCACTCACAAGGTTGAAAACGCTTGTTATCTTAGAATCCTTGGAAATCCACAAATATAACCACATGCTTTACTTTAGAATGCAAGTTCTTTCGTGATCTGAAACACTAAAGTCCTAAGCACTCTAGATACAATCGTTTGCTTACTGCGACACTTTTTGCACACCAATACGTAAGCATAAATGTGATGAGCCCTATGGTAAAATTGACAATCCTTTGCTGGCTGCAACACTTCTTACTCCTAGAGACATACGCTTTAAGCGCATGATGTATATTTCATATTTTGATCAGTTCTCTCAGTTTGACCATCCTAATTGTGATGATCTACAAAGCATCAGATACTCAAGGTAGTTTGCCAAAAGTGTGCAATCCTTAAAATCTTGAATAACTTGTCCACAAACGCTTGTGCATGCCCTGCCATTTGAATAGTTACGTTTGTTGGAATAAACCATACCATCTTGGTTAGTCTATCGATGAGTATCCGAATTGCATCATGACCTCTTGTCGATGCAAGTTTTGAAAAATAGAGATGCTTTTCCCCTTCCCATTTGAGAATCTAAAGTGGAAGCAACATGCCTCTACCTTACTAAGCTAGAATTTCTTACACTTGACCATGTAACGTACAATTTCATCTTCAAATAAAGGACCTTTGCCCGAATCCAAAGTACAATGAATGCCTAAACATCAAGCACTTGTAACATCATGACATTCATATAATAGGTGGCACTTAATGTCCTCTGAAAATCAGGGAGAAATATTTTACTAGACCTAAGCAATAGTCCATTCTGAATGGAACATTGTTGTGCTATATTACTTTCAAACCATTGATTTGCAACCTGTCCCATATTGCCGAGTGGATTTCCTACCTGAAACTCTTGCCAAATCTTTCTTAAATGCATATCAGTTTGGCAAAGCCCTTTGAGAGAGTCATAGAAATCCGATCGTATTTTTGTATAAGGATAGCATTTACTTCAGAATTATGGCCAAGGCATCTAAAACCCCTGTAGAGCTTCACTTACATGAATCTCAAAGGTAAAATCTTGCATAAGTTTGACCCACCGAGCCCTCCAGCCTCAAAGGTCATGCTGTTACAAATAAATTTCAGCGAATGGTGATCATTTGGCACCATACATGTAATGTTTCTAAGCTCTTACAGCATGAACCACAAAGTGGCCACCCTACGCATAAGTGCCACGTGTCATGGGCCATGTGTTGTTCAGTATCACCCATCATTTGCCTAGCTGCTCAAGAGTTCTCTACCGCAAAACAGTACTGCAATGAGAGTCTCCATCTATCATCTAGGTCTTACATGGCTGTGGCATTATTTACAACAAGGGAGTCTGTCAGCCCCATATTACATGGGCTTGGATTGCCCATACACCTCAATTGAGTTATCCCCCCTTAATCCAAGCACGAGGGGGATCACCAATTAGAGGGGTGTTTATTCCCCTTAATTGAAATCTCCAAGTGTCCACATGTAGGTGCAAGAGCAGCCACCGCTACCTATACCTGCCACACTATCACAAGGTTAAATCGTGGTGCATTCCTATTTATACATCATAGGATTTGTGCCCACTCAGCCATCCACTCTGAATGTGCTAGTGATCATATATTGGTCGACCCCTCATCACTAGGTTGGCACGCGCTATAGTTCTACTTTGGGTGCTCCGAGCACTGCTCTGCACTAATTGCGCCTATCAACCATCATTGTATGTGCCTCTCATGTCATGCCTAGGTTTGCCACAGGTGCGTTAAGCTCTCGATAGATCAATAGGCTCTTATACCATCTTAGAACATTGGAGTGGCCGAGCTACACATGGGTGCAGGTGTCAAGGGCATCACTTGTCTAGCTTCCCAAGAGCTCTCTATCCCAAAACAGTACCGAGGTGAGAGTCTGTCGTCTAGGTCTCAAATGCCTAGATCCACGGGATTATCCACAAGGGTGTCTGCCACGTAAATCAATACCATGCTCCAAGGCATGATGAGGTGGTGGACCATATGGTAATTTTGCAAGAAATATCTCCTAAAGCTCAATGCTTAAAACCTTATATTTATAGACCTTTAAAAGTGACATTATCAAAAGCTTATTATACAATTCAGCATTCATGTAGAAAAATCAGAATCATTACATTCATACATCAGTTGAAAAGAAAGATTTTCTTTGACATAATAATATTAACAAACCTTGCCAGTGAATTGTAGTCTGAAAAGGCATCCTTCCTCTTCACTGGACCAGGCGCGAGTCCTCTGGGGCGTCGGAGCCCCGTCATAAACTCAGACCCTATTGCTTCAGGAGTCGCTGTTCGCGAGTCAGGCTGTTTGGGAATGCAGACCTAATTGGGTGGTAAACTCCTACCAGGCTAAAACAGGCAAGAGACAATAGTGAATGAGTACCGCGAGGGAAAGATGAAAAGGAATCTGAAAAGAGAGAGGTGTTGGATCCTACTAGAAAGTTGGATGGTTCAAATTCATGGGATAGAAAGCTGGCTTGTCAAGCCTTGAGTTTGCAGGTGCTTTTGCATATTATAATGGCTGGGCATGGTGGGACACATCCCACCTTGGTCTAGGGGAACTTGAATTTGGCTACTTTATAGCTACAGGAGTGCCTCGATGCTCTACGGCATACGTGGGGAGGTAGACAGTGGATAGAGGAGATAGAGGCAGCCATCCTAGAGGCCTGTAGAAAGGGCTTGAGATAGGCAGATGAGTACCCCCTAGAGGCACTTTGAATTGGAAAAGGCTCCAAGACTCTAGACTCCAAGTCCACTACTTCGCTTATCATTACAGATGGTGAGAGAATGGAATGCCATAATAGAATTACTCACTGGTCCTCTATATTACAGGCTCTGATGGAACCCTCCTCCTCGAGCCCCGTGTCGATGCCCATTAGGAGTTTGACCCTCTCGATCCCACCACAAATAGGGTTGTTGCATCTGCAAGTAACGCCACCTCCTAGTGGATTGGGAGGTGCATCCCTGCCGGCCTTGCCTATTGGATCTCAAGAAAAGTCCAAGGCCTTAGCAACAACAAGGAACAATAGGGGTTCCAGGGTACATTCAAAATGATAGCGATAAGGCCTCCCATGTGTGGCTCTTGTGGCTATAACTACCTATGTACAGTGTCAAGATCCCTTTGACCCAGCATGTAGAGGAGCCCAAGCACTTCATGGTACCCTTTATAAGGCTCAACCAATATAGCTCCCAAAGTATGAAGATGTCATCCAAAGTGTTGTTACTTTGGATAAAGAATGTGTGTTAGTGATGAGGTCTCGAAGGTATGGCATAAATATGTCCCTTTGCCCGAGGAAAAAAAGAAACTAGAAACGTTTGGGAGAGAATGGAGCACTAGAAGAAGCGTATAATGGAGCAAAGCAACCTGTGAAGTTGGAGGTCTGCCTTCCAGGCTGGACATCATAAGGGCCGAGAGACTGCCAACTAAAAAACTTTTCCAATGGAAGCACTCACATGCAAAAGTATGATTTGAAAGCAGCTGGCCAACCACCAACATGGTACTTATGATCCTATGTGGTAGAATTGATGTATGATGACATGCCCATAGCAAAAAATACTTTCAAGGATATACAAAAGAAGTGATATTCCCTTAGTAGATAAGACAAAACTAGTGGTCTTTAGAGCTGAGGACATGCAGTAAGGCCGTTAGACTTTTAAATGCTATAGTCTGCCTCTTCCCTTGGCATTTATATGCTGACTAAGAGACAATTATGCACGGCCCCCAACTATTCACCTTTTATGAACATCTAGCTTTGGATCATAAAACTGGAGTTGAATTTTAATGTTTCTGTACTCAATACCAGAGTCCTTTCCATCAGACTTTGCCAAATGAGCAGAAAACTGTTTTTTCATGCAACGCAATGAAGCATATAAGCATATAGCATCCTAAGGACCTCATCCTAGTTCTCGTCCAAATCCCATATGAATATAATGTAGATAATTAGTGGAGTGGTTCTTGTAACCTTGACGCTAAACTAATGATATGGTAATAAAAGCATGTTGCATCATGTCAGATGGCCAGCTCATGAGTCTAGCCATAGTCAACTGTTTCATGGCGCTTGGTCTTGATACCCCTTGTCTGTGACCAATAATTGCTCATCGTCTTCCTTCCCATCTTTCCACTCACCAAATTTTCGTAGTCTTGATGTAGTATGAAAGAAAGGTGAAGATAAATATCAGGAATTCATATAAGCTGGCACTAAAACTTTCTGAAATTCTGGAAAGCATATGCTAAAAGTTATTTTGCAACAAAAAAGCGGCTCCAGATTTCAACAAAGTTACTCAGTTACAATGTCATGATAAGGCTGTGCATCTATCAAGTGTGGATTTAGACTTTTGAACCGAAAACTAACAATGAGCCTGATATGTACAGCCTTATCATAAGATTGTGATTAATCGCCTGTGGATCACCCGCAACAATCTGGTTCTTCGGCATATGCACGTGCCGTGGGACCTTCTGTCAGTTTGGAAGCAGGAAGTTTTGGCTTGTTGTGATTTTTTCAGTTCTCGGATTTAGTAGTTTCTCACTGTTCTGCCTATTCTGCGTAATATCCCTTAGGGATTGCAGAGCGCTTGTCCATATTTCATAATTTAATAAAATTTTCCTTTTTGCTCGAAAAAAAAAAACAAATTTAAATCGTTAGACAGTTCCATTAATTAGTCGTACAAACTCAAATTCGGTTCAATTGAAACTACGAAGCCATTTAAAAGCCCTTCAAGCGTAAGGCGACAACATCAATTTTAAAATCGTATGCCGTGCAAAATTCTCACTCTGAGCCAACTTGAAGACGATTTGAGGCAAATTACCTTCAAAAATGTATGTGCAGGTTTGGGAGCCTGGACGTCCATACATGAATTGGGTTCGATCGTATCTAGCTTTTCATCGGTGCCATCGCTTTCATCAGGGTGCTCCATGTCACCTGGCGTTGACGCTGGCCGTTTTGACAGTTAAGGACGACTAACTTGGAATTTACTTATAATATTATTCCTTAAGAAAACTCACTTATAATATTGTTATGTTACTCACGAAAACTAGGAAATATCTATGGAGAGTGTAAAGGCCTCTTCTCGGACTACCTCTTTCCACGGAGGGGAAAAAGCTCCATTTCCCCTGCTCGGAGATTTCGGATCAGACACCGATGGCGCATGAGTTTCCAAACGGCCACCCCATCTGCAGTTCCCACGCCTACAAACTCAGGTCTAGCAGGAGCAGGGACGAGCAGCGTAGAGGCAGGTAGGAGTATTGCAGAGGCAGAGTAGAGAAATTTATGGGGGGATGGGGGAGAGCTGATTGGTTGGATGGGTTCCCAAAGCTAAGGCTCTGGATTCAAGGGAAGCAGCGCTGAGTAGGCCAAACCGATCCAAAGAATTTTGGTGGATGCAAATGGCCATGGTTGCCTCCACCTGCCACTTGAATGCCCAAGCGTGGGAACGATGCAGATGTCTCTTCCAGCATTCAAATGGGGCTTTCACCCTTGCGGGAAAACAGGTAGTGAGTGTCGTGATGCGGTGCCGGTCTGCACATCTCGTTCTGTGGCTAGACTACCACCGACCATTCAGGCTCGCACTTGCCGTGGGACCTTATGTCAGTTTTGAAGTAGGAAGTTTTGGCTTATTGTGATTTTTTCAGTTCTTGGATTTAGTAGTTTCTCAACCATAGCCTACTTATCATCCTCTATGGCCGCATTTTGACTTGTTTTTTACTTGGGTTCGCTATTGGGGACCGTGGGCTATAATGTGTGTATGTGTGTACGTGCGCGCGCATGCACTTGCACGTGCATGTGTGTGGTGTGTGTGTGTGTGTGAGAGAGAGAGAGAGAGAGCAGTAAGATATGGCACCTACAAGCTATCCAGGCCCTTTTTAGGGTTTCGACCCTGCACATGAGACATCTCGGGTCTCCATACAATCCTGTTGTGCTTGCATCTAGTATTTGCCTTCACAATAGCTATCTTGACGACCATAGCTACCCCGTTCAGGATTTTTGGTCACTGAAAACTGACGTGGATTGCATGGATTTGCTCCATACAGCTCTGTACAAATTGTATGGACCTTTGCAAATTTCCTATGCTCTTCATATACATGTGTGCAGACTTTCGAGCGTGCGTCATGTAATTTTGTTGTCCTACCTTCGTTGCTTTTTTTTCCAATGCCTATTTTTTCTCTCCTCTTTGTTGTCCCTCATACTCTTGTGCTACTGTGTAGTTATCCCTTGCTTTCTTTCACTTCTTTTAGCCTTTCTCCTCTTCCACTTTCTACTGCGCATACTTTCCTTTTTCTCTTTTCTAGCCTCTTCTAGCCATGTCTATCTTTGCCAGTTGATTGGTTTTGGTTTATTTTTCTTCAATCATACAGGAGATCAATGGATACCATAAAGACTTATATGAATAAAAAATAGAAGTGGGATTTGGGTCAGCAGGATGATCCTGGGCATGCCTCTATGGAGGCTCAATTGATCTATGATGTGATGCATGAGAATTTTGACGACACTCGCAATGGAAAGATTTTGCTCCCATTGTTGGGATAATGGTGGATGTGAATGATATTGTGGATCTTGTGTGTGAATATGGCAGTCATTATTTTCCTTCTAGGATGGAGGCCAAGTTCACTAATGTGGGTAACTAGTTGACACACACTCTAGGTGGTTGTTTTGTATATAAAGTGCATTATGCATCCTGGGGCTTCTTTGAAGTTATTATGGTGGATGAATAGCATAAGCAGATTCTCGTGGAACATTCTCCTCTTTTTTATAGGTAGCAAATGGTGCATGTTCTCACATGATCACCTACTAGGGACTATCAAGCTTTGATTAGACATCATTGTTAGTGTGGGTGGAAGTAGTGGACTTCCCTCAATGTATGGCTTCTCTGTTGGCAAAAATTGCAGGTTCTTTGGGCAAGGTGGTGTGTCCACCACGGCCAAATGGCAACTCTATTAGATTTTGTATTTTTTGGGTTATAGATAACCCCACTCCAAAGTCTTATTCTGTTACTGTCAATAGTGTTGCTATGGGAAGTTCTTTTCATAAGCTTAAATGGGGATTATTTGCAGGAGCTTTCTTTGAATGCAAGAAGTTTGGGTACATGGCTTCGCAATGCCCTTTGGTTTTACACAAAATGCCTCTAGATGCTATGCCTGCTCAAATGCATCCTAAGGACACTATTGGTTAAAAATAAGCCAAACAAGTCTGCTATTGCAATCCAAGATAAGGGAAAATCTGTGGTTATGTCAAATGGAAATACCTCTTCTTCGATGCCTTTTACTTCTCAATTGAAAGCAAAGGAAAAAAAATTGCAGGAAGCTTGGTAGAGTCCAAGAGAAATAGAGACCTCTCACTTCTCGTATATGGAATGGTTCATCTTCAAATGGTCATACTCCTTAAGAAAATTTAGGAATTGGGATTTCTTGGGCTACTGTGATAGCAAGTCGCACCCTCTTTCCTGAAGAGAAAAATTTGTCTTCTCCATAGCACACTTGTATCTTCTCAGGATCGAGGGCTAGATCCTGAGATTGAAATGTAGCCTTGATACATTTGGTTCTTAGTTGTACATATTTTGATGTTTGACTCTCAATGTACAAGGTTTATGTGATCCCAAGGAATGGAAACTTGTCTAGGGCTATCTCAATCAATTACAGCCTACATAGTCACATTGTTGCAAGAGCATAACTAGCATATGTATGCTGGTCATTAAGGGAACTTTGTTGGGTATGACATATTCTATGCAGGTGAGCATTCTTTTTTAGGTGTAGTCTTTCTGGTGAAACAAGAGTTTCAGCCAGTTGTTGCCCTCAATGATAGCCAAGGCAGATGGCTAATTATACAACGTCTCATTCAAGGGGAATTTTTTAAATTTGCCTCAGTTTATGTGCCTCAGTCTTCTTGCAATACATGCTTAATTTGGGCTGATATGCAAGGCTATCCTTGGAGATGACATGCCTTAATTTGTGGAGATTTTAATAATGCTCCTTAGCAGGGTGATAATACTTCAAGCCATACTCACATGTTATCTTCTGAGTGTCATCATTGGTCTAATGTATTACTCCAGCTCAATCTTGTTGACCTTTGAGAAGAATCATAGCCCATGTTGCCAAACTATACTTTTCAACATAATGCTCAGTCTTCTTATCGGGCTCGTCTGGATCATTGGTACAAGGTTAATCCTCAGCACTATGATAATCTCATTGCTAAATTATGGGTGGAGTATGCTTTTATGCATTTTGATCATGCCCCCTTGTGGTTGAGTATTTCTCTTCATGAGATGCCTGATGATATGCTTACACAAAGAAGACTACTCATTGTGCATAATAGTTATTGGGAGCATGATGAATACAAGGCTCTAGTTCATGATGTTGTTCAGCTCCTATCTCAACAGTCTTGCATTAGCATTGATTATGCTTGGGAAGCTTTCATTGTGAGAATGCAAGTAGTTATTCGTAATTATGGCAAAATCTACATGAAGACCCTGAGAGAGAATTTTGCTCATGCAAAATTTACGTGTCATTCTTTGACAGAGATGAGTCATCTTAGGAATCTTTCCATGGAAGAAAATTAGATTCTATGCTATGCTAAACATTTTCTACAATGTAATGATAACTGAAAGATCTCTAAATGGGAGACTTGGGCACGATAGAGGGATTTTTTGGATAAAGGTAGCTCATCCAAAGCTTTTTTAAGGGGCTACAATACAAGAGGCATTCTCAAAGTATTTGCATCGCTCTTTTATCTAATGGTGTTTGGACTTCTTCTCGAGCATAGCTTGCTTCTGCTTTTGTTCATCATTTTTCTTGTCAATTTTTGGGAAAGTAGCTCCTCCATCACAGGAGGTCATTTCAGCAAGGCAAACATTATTACAGCATGTCACTCCCACTGTCTCACCACAACATAGGATTTGGACTTGGGAACTCCTTTCATTGAAAAAGGGTTAAGTGATGTTGTTAAATCATGTGGTAGATGGAAATATCCTGACTGAGATGGTCTCACTATTGAATTTTTCCTAGCATATTGGGATCTCCTTACGTCTCCTTTGCTGCAAATGATAAATAGTGGTTGGAAAAATTAATATATGTTGGAGTCTTGGAAGAAAGAGCTTCTAAAGCTTTTGCCCAAGAAGCCAATCTGTGAATCTTGGCTGATTGGAGGCCTATCACCCTGATGCTAGTTATTTATAAAATCATCACCAAAATGGTGGTTGATCATATCAAAGAATATTTAAATGATGGCCTTCATCTAGCACATTATGGTTTTATTCCTCATAGGCATATCAATGACAATATTGCCAATGCCTATGTTGGGATTGAGTATGCCAAGTATACACAATAGGATGTTCTCCTATTGCAAGTAGATATTACAAAGGCTTTGACACCATCCAATGGGATTTTATAGCTCAGACTATGCAGGCTTTGGGTTTTGGTTAGAAATTGCAACATGCTATCTTTTGGCTTAGCACCGAGGATAGCAAAGTTGCATGCATTTTGTTGGGGGATATATCAAAGGCTTGGACACTCCATTGTTCAATTCATCAAGTTTGCTCTTTGAGTGCTATTTTATATGCTATAGCCACACATCATGTGCTTCAATATAAGGATCATTTGGTTGAGACTGACATGTTACATGGTTTGGAAATTCCTGTAAGTCTCCCTCTGGTTGCTCTTTTTTAATGCCACGGAATGCTGAAAGGGACCTTTCTTCACTTATGTAGGTTCTCTCTTTATATGGTCTGGTTGTTGGCTTTCATGTGAATTTTCAGAAATCTCGCTTGTTGCCTTTGCATTCTAAGGTTTGACAGAGTCTGGTATGGCCAGAAGAAATCGTCCCACCCACTCAGTTGGTAGGCCATAGTCGTTATCCTCTGGGTTGGAAGATTACCCATCATCAATAGATTGATTGGGTTCTTGCCAAATTAAAGAAAAAGTTGGAATATTGGGAGTTAGCTACTTGGTCATTGGCCTTCGAATTGTTCAATCTATTTTGGTGGTTTACATTAAATTTTATTTGGCATTGATCTTTTTTACCAAAGGAGATCTTACATCCTTTATGTCCACCATCATGGAAATTTTCTGGCGTTCAAAGCATGGCGGGAAAAGCTTGCGCTTGCTTCCTACACAGAGGTTATGTTCACCAAAATTGCACGGGGGTCGAATGTTCTCGATATTCATGTGTACATTCTAGCTCGTAAGGGGAAAGTGATGCTTTAATTCCTGCATGGGGATCACCCTTGGGCTGCTATGATGCACTTTTTGCTTCTTCAAATCACAACCCCTACTTTGATTATTGGCAACCTAGTTTTTTCCATATTCATTTGCACCCTTCCATTTACAACACACATTTTTCCTTAAGCTTCTGCTCACAAGTGGTTGTTTACAGGCAGTTTAAATTTCAAATAGATTTAATGCACTGACTGGGCTTGTTACATGCTCTCCCCCCCCCGCCTGCTCTCTCTCTCTCTCTCTCTCTCTCTCTCTCTCTCTCTCTCTCTCTCTCTCTCTCTCTCTCTCCTCTCTCTCTCTCAAAGTGTTAAAAGATAGAACATGAAAAAAATTTCTCATTTAAACATAACATTTTAAAAAACAATTTAATGGCTCTCACCGTATAGAATTATTGGGGGTACAATGATTGTATAAAGTAGTGTTGCACATGTTTGCTAGAAGTATTCAATCTATGAGGACCTATGAATGCTACAAATTAGTAAGTATAATGGACTGAGGTTTCTTGAGAGGATGGAAGGATGTGTCATGTATCTATTATTGCATATTTTCTTCTGACAAATATCTTTATTGGGCAATGTGGATATTGTTCATGTGCTAACCTTAGAACAAAGGCAATTTGTGCATTGTTTTCATTGTTAGAGTCCATAGGATATTTCTATTATCCATCATTTGATCGCCATGATGTAGGAAATTGCTAATTGTCAATATCACTTCAATGAGATCATAAATCCATGTCACCAAATATATGCCCGTGCATTGTCATTGTGGCTTCATACTTGCTATTATTTGCTATTTGATGGACTCAGATATCACATATCATTTGAAAATTTCATACAAGCATTTCAAGGATTCGACCTCTAGACCCTCAATCATAGACTTCTTCATATGAGAATGCAACATGATTCAAGCTATGGATGCTTTACGATTTGATACCTAGACATATTATACAATTTTTTGGTGATGAGGATGTGAATGAAAAATGGTCCATTGATGGGTACATTGGGTAGTACGTAGATGACACTCACGCACATTTGTTGGTTGATGTATGTTGTTGATCATAGAGATGATGTGTTGGGATTGCCTTACAATTTCATCATCATGATGGATCACATGATGTGGCATTAGGTGCTATGGATCATGCCTATCTAATGATGGATAATGTGATCCATGCCTCTATGTATGTGCACGTTTCTACATGTGGTGTTGGCAATTGTTCTGAGATCTTTTTGCATGATTCAATATCATGTTATGATATGTGCATAACACTAACCAAAAGAGTGCTAAAAAGGAAAAGGGTTGGAAACCCTATCCCTAACCCTTAAGAGGATGTATATATTCATTCTTTACAACTAATATAGTGTAAAGTTAGTCATTTGTGGTGTGCTCTCTAGCTCATCATCTCCACTCTTCTCCTCTCGATCTTCATATTCGTTCATGGTATCAGAGCATGGTTGTACCCTTTGCTGAGGCACCATCTTTGTGAGAGATTGAGAGATCGAGAGATCGAGAGTTCCTCAGCAATTGAGTGATCTTGAGTTCATTCTTGTTTTCCCTACATTAGAGAAATTTCTGTCCATACATCTCCATTCTTGAGAGATTTGGTGAGAGATTTCAATTCTGATTTGAGAGAAAGAGAGATTTCATTTCTTGATTGTGATGTAGTATTCTGCCATGAGAGAGAGAGAGAGAGAGAGGGAGAGAGACATAGGTCTCTGTGTTCTTGCATAAATGATATCCAAATCACACCAAAAAACATATACACATGATAATATAAGTACAATAATACATATTTTTTGGAGCACTTACTCATGCACATTCGAACATGCAAGTCTGTATTAGGGATGGTCATTTGCTTAGGTCTTAATCTCACAAATTATTTCCACAATTATTTTCATAAGCCTTAAAGTTGGTGAGATTGAGTCTTGTGCAAAGTATTGTCCCCATGGGAGACCCGAGCGTTTCAATGAAGCACCCAGATGTGCGCTTTTTGACCCTTTTGCATGATGGGTGATCAAAGACAAGGAAAAATGAGTCCCTATCCATACATGATCCTTAAAGTGAGTGATATCAATGGCTATACAAAGTATCATTCCCATCATAGACTTGCACATTCAATGGGATACCTTGATGTGTGTTTTTTAACCCTTGTGCAAGAAACAATGTGTCCCTCACTATGCAAACAATATATGATGGGCATGAATATTTCCATCGGCTTTAAGGTGGGTGATATTGATTCCTATGAAAACTATTGTGTCCATTGGATATGGGCATTTTTGAATGGGACACCCCAATGCAAGTTTTTTAATGTGTGTCCACGGTGGGTGGTGAAAAACAAGAAAAAATGTGTCTCTAACATGCAAATGGTATCTAATAGACATGGTATTTTGTACAGGACTTAAATTGAGTGATATTTAGATCCATTAAAAGTATCATACCCATTGGAGACTCCCACATTCAAATGATACACCCTGATGCATGTATTTTTACCCTTGTGCATGAGGCATGGTGGAAAACGAGGACAAATACACCCCTGAACATGCCAATGACATACGATGGGAATAATACTTTTCAAGGGAATTAAATTGGATGATATTAAGTCCCATGCCATTTATAGTACCCATCCGTGACTCTCATGTTTGAATGAGACAGCTGGATGCAAGTTTTTTGACCCTTGTGCATGATGCAGGGTTGGGAAAACAACAAAAATTGTCCCTAGCAATGTAAATGATATTGGATGTGATGTGATTTTGAAAAATCCTTAAATTGGGTGAGATTGATGCCTATATAAAGTGGCATCCCTATTAGAGACTCACATATTCCAATGAGACACCTTAAAGCATGTTTTTTTACCCTTGTGCATGATGAGGTGAAAATAAAGAAAAAATGCATCCCTGACCATGAAAATGATATCCAATGTGCATGGTACTCTTAATGGGCCTTACAATAGATGATTTTGAGTCTTGTTCAAATTATCATGTACCTCAGAGACTTGCACTCTTGAATGAGGCATCCCAATGCATGTTTTTTGACCCTAGTGCATGGCGTGTGATGAAGAAACAAGGAAAAATGTATACCCCAAGCATGAAAATGATATCTAATGGGCCCGATACTTTGCAAAATATGAAAATGTCTAATATTTAAGCCCATAAAAATTATGACACCCATCGAACACCCGAACATTCAGATGAGAAACCCCAGTGCAAGTTTTTTGACCCTCATGGCTGACAAGTGGTGAGAAACAAGAAAAAATATATCCTTGACCTTGCAAATGATATAGGATGGGCATGATACTTTGAATGGGAATTTAATTCAATGAAATTGAGGCCCATGCAAAGTATCACCCCATTAGAGACTTACATTCTTGAATGGTACACCCTATTGACCCTCATGCATGACCAGTGGTGAAAAATAAGAAAAAATGAATGTATACTTGACCATGCAAACAATATCCGATGGGCACGATAATTTTCACACACCTTAAAATTGGTTGAGATAAAATTCCATGCAAAGTGTTTTGCCCATCCAATACTCACACATTAGGGGTGGTGATGAAAAAACAAGGAAAAATTCTTCCCTGACCATACAAATGATATCTGATGGGCATTCGACTTTGCACTACTTAATCTAAATGATATTAAGGCTTGTGCAAATATTTATGTCCATAAAATACTTGCAAATTTGAATGAGTAAGCCGATGCATGTTTTTGGACCCTTATGCATGATAGGTGGTTAAAAAAAAGAAAAAATTTGTCCTTGACGATGAAAATGATATTCGATGGGTATGATAGTTTGAAGAGGTAATAAATTAGGTGATATTGAGGCCTACGCAAAGTATTTTTCCCATCAAAGACTCACACGTCCAAATGAGGTATTCGGATGCATGTTTTTAAATCCTTGTGCATGATGGGTGGTGAAAAACAAGGAGAAATGTGTCCATACCATGCAAATGATATCCATTGGAATGATATTTTGCATGAACCTTAAAGTGTATGGGATTAAGGCCAGTTGTATACATTGTTGTGCCCACCGGATACTCAGACATTCAAATGGGACACTCTAAGGTGTGTTTTTTGATCCTTGTGCATGACAGGTGATGGAAAACAAGGAAAAATGCATCCTTGACCATGAAAACAATATCCTATGGGAATGACGATTCTTTCTAGCAACCTCAAAGTGGTTGAGATATATATATATATATATATATATATAAGTCTTGTGCAAAGTATCATGTCTATCAGATACTTGCACATTTGAATGAGACATCTTGATGCAAGTTTTTTTATGCTTGTGCATGATGGGGGTGAAAAAGAAGAAAAAATGCATCTATGACTATGCAAATGGCATCCCATGGGCATGGTACTATGCATGGGACTTAGAATGGGTGAGATCGAAACACATTCAAAGTATCACCCCCATTGGAGACTCCCATGCTCAAATGAGACACCCTAATGCATGTTTTTTTACCCTTGTGCATGTGGTTTCAAACAAGGAAAAATGCACCCCCAACCATGCAAATCATATCTAATAGGCAAGAAAATTTGCATGGGCAAGAAAAATCATCCCCATTGGAGACTCCCACACTCGAATGAGACACCCTAATGCATGGTTTTTTACCCTTGTGCATGTGGTTTAAAACAAGGAAAAATGCACCCCCAACCATGCAAATTATATATAATAGGCAATAAATTTGCATGGGCATTAAGTTTAGTGATATTAAGGCCCATGCAAAGTATAATCCCCATCCAATACCTTCACGATCAAATGAGACACCCATTTGCAATTTTTTTTACCCTTATGCATCAGGTGGTGAAAAAATAAGAAATAAAAGAGTGCTTGACAATGCAAATAATATCTAATGAACACGATACTTTATACATGACTTAAAGTGGGTGCTATTGATGCTTGTTCAAGTCATTATGTCTATTAGAGACTTGCACATTTGAATGAGGCACCTCGATGCATGCTTTTTTACCCTTGTGCATGATGGGTAAACAAGAAAAAATGTGTCCACGACCATGCAAATGATATTTGATGGGCACAGTAAATTTCATGGGCTTTAAAGAGGGTAAGTTTATGTCCTGTGTAAAGTATCATTCCCCTCATAGACTCACACTCTCATATGAGGCACTTTGATGCATGTTTTTTGAACCTTGTACATGATGATTGGTGAAAAACAAAGAAAAATGTGTTCTCAACCATGATATTGAGGCTTATGAAAGTATCATCTCCATCAAAGACTCAAATATTTGAACGAGACACCCCGATGCAAGTTTTTTGACCCTTGTGCATATGAGTGGGTGAAAAACAAGAAAAACTATGTCACTGGCCATGTAAATGATATAGGATGGACAAGAGACTTTGAACAATAATGTAAGTGGGTGATATCATATCTATCGAATACTTGCATGTTCAAATGAGACACCCTGATGCATGTTTTTTGAGCCTTGTGCATGATGGGTGGTGCAAAACAAGAAAAATGTGCCTTGGACCAAGCAAATGAATTTGGTGAGATATAGGGTAGTTGAAAGTATTGTGCCCATTTGAGACTCACAGTTTGAATGAGACACCTTGATGCAAAATTTTTGACCCTTGTGCATGATAGTAGGCGGTGAAAAAACAAGGAAAAGTTCTTCCCAGACCATGAAAATAATGTCCGAACGACATGACACTTTTCATGAGACTTAATATGGGCTATATTTAGGCCATTTAAAATAATCATTCCCATCAAAGACTCGCACATTCAATTGCAGAACCCCAATGCATGTTTTTTGACCGTTGTATATGATAGGTGGTAAGAAATAAAGAAAAATGCATCCCCGAGCATGCAAATGATATCCAATGGGCATGATACTTTTCAAAAGTCTTAGATTTGGTGATATAGAGTTCATGCAAAGTATCCTCCCCATTGGAGACTCGCACGTCTAAATGAGGCATGCTGATGCATGTTTTTCAACCTTTGTCATGACGAGTAGTAGAAAAAAGAAAAAAATGTGTCCCTGACCATGCAAATAATATTTGATCCAAATGATAATTTTCGTGGACTTAAAATGGGTGAGCTTGAGGCCTATGCCAAGACGTTAGCTGATAGTTGTGACTCCACCAACCATTGCTAGCTCCCGCCTCCAACGACCATTGTGCCATCTTGCATCTACACTGGTACCTTGCAATGCGACCGCCCAGCACAGCCCTACTGCACTCCACGATCAGCTCAACACCTAGCTCCCTCATCAACCTCTACCTTCACGAATGGACCTCCAGATCACCTGATCTTCTTTAGTGAGCCAAGAAATCGCCAACGATACCTCAATGCCTTAACAATGTGCCCTAGCCTCCATCGACGGAGAGACGGCATGTGATAGAATCTTCCTAAGATTCTATCAAATCTATCAAGATTCTGAGCTCTATCCACTTAACACGTGGCAAATGGCCATGTCACCCACTTGAAGATAAGGGGTGAAACTAACCCGTGTTTGTTAAACCTGGTTCAGATTTTTGGATAAGGTTGGCTTAGAATCTACCATGTGGCAAATTGGGTACTTCTGCCATGTCAACTCCTTGCGGTGACCTTGGGCACCACCATGTCAATAGGTTTAACATGTCATCAATGGCCATGTGTCACTAACCACCCCAATAGTGCCCAGTTAGCAAGTTGCCACTCATCATTGACATGTGGCTGCACAATGCCATGTCATCATGTGCCTCATAGGCACCTTTTTTGTAAGAGCATATGAACTCATTGTGCCACCTCAGCATCAGTGCTCTACAGTTACATTCCTCCACACAAGTACACTGCATATGACCTGTCTTTCCACATCATCATAGTGCCACCATCATCATTCTTGCCCTTCTTGGGATCAAAGTTTGGCCTATCCTTCCGAGGGCCGTATCTTTTGATCCAGAAGGAATTTCATAGAGCTGTAAAAAGGAAAAATGATCGCCAACTTGCACTCTATGTGCTGAGCACCTCATATTTAACATTTGAAATTTCCACAAGACAACTTCATTAAAGCCTCTTCATCGGAACCACCCCCTGATCCATTGCAGTGCACCCAGCACTTAAAATGAATCAAGATGAAATTCATTTGCTACATTTTGTGATTTGACATGTAGTCTAGTTGTAGACTAGCATTGCCATAGAGGAGATTGAACTCCACCAAACCAATGTTCTCATGGGTAGACACTCTAGCCGTCGGTACACAGGTAACCATCTTGCATAGAGCACCAGACCGCCGCCTCCATCATGGAGTTATCCACATCACACCGTTGATGATACACTATTCATGACTTCAGAAGAGATCCATGAGTGGAAAGAGAACCTTCTTTGACCATTCATTGCCATAGGGTATGTACCAGTCTATGATGCAAACTCGAGCCTCATTGGCCTTAACAGATTGGATGCAGATGTTCCACATGTTAGCATGGATCAGCTCGCAGTTTCTAATCATGCACATTCCTCAGTAAGCCCTCAACATGAGGCACACTTCTTGGTAAGCCCTCAATATGAGGCACATTTGGCAGGCAAGCCCTCAGTATGAGGCATATTTGACTATAAATCCTCCAGTTTCATCCACATCAGCACAGTCTGATTCTAGTGACGTATAGCCATCACATTCATGCATGGATCTGACTCTGTCTCTTACCATAGATGCAGATACTTAGTAGGAGTTCACCATTGATCATACAATTATTTAGCATGTAAGTACTCAATATGAGGCACTCACATCTCTAGCCACATGCGGAGATTTATGTCATAGTCCATCCAGCTCTTTAGGTGATTCCATTCCAACATCCATCATTGATGCTTTCACCTCTGACATGGAGCTTATCACACCTATGGACACGGTTCCTACCAACAGTTCAGATCAGCAAATCAATCTTCAAGACATTCCAACATCAGCTCAATCATGCCGCATTGCACCACCCTTGGATCGCGTTATCACCACCACCTCTTTTGATCAGTAGATCATTCCTCAGCATGAGGATACTTATGCATCAGTGCGGTCCTACCTCAGTGTAGTGTACATCATCAGGTGCAGCCATAGTGCAACCTAGGGAGACTTAGTGTTTCAGCATGCACTTATGGCTGTCGTATACAGTCCATACTTGATGCACATTAGTGGTTGGATCTAGGACTACAAATTAGTCCCTTCATTAGCATTTGACACCGCATTTGGCTCAGGGACATCTTATGCACTTTTAGTTGTATTTTAGGCTTTTAGGCCTTTCATTGCCTTCTCGATGAGCCTACGACAACCGCTACATCCCATGCCAATGGATGTTTAGCCATGCACACAGTAGATGACCTTCAACTCATGACAGTTGAGCATACAGGTTTGACAAGTTGCCATACCATGTCATTTGTTCGGGCCTCTTCTTCAGCAGTGGAGGGTATCAAACCTACACCTTTAGCCCTAGATTTTCAGCCCCTAGATCACTCCGTCCACACTGACTATGCAGTCTTCTTTGACACCGCATCATTTGACACAGATTACATTTCTACTGTAGCATACCTTCACTATTGCTGTTGGTTCTTTTGGGTTGGTGACACTCTCGTATGTCACAACCTACTAGATATCATCTCCATCGCTACATCGACTAACTTCACATTCGGATCCCTCTTCTATAGAGCAGCTGCACAGTCCATGGTGACATGTTTAGCTTTGACATGTACAGCATGCAGCCATACACACTATCTTTCACACAGTCATCTTTCAATCAACCAGTCTTTGATCCAAGTGGACTTGACTTTCTGCATATTCCCTTCGTCTCCCTTTCGGCCTATCTTCTTGGTTTCATTCCCAAAAGTGAAGGATGACCCACAACTTAAGAGGGGGAAATGCACATCTTGTATAGGACCACATGAGTTGTACTCATTGTACATGCTTCCGCTATGTAGTCATTGTGCTCACATATGCACACACTACTCTTATTTCTTTTCAGTTTTGGATGCTATCATATGCACCAAACGAAATCCACAAATAGGTCTTGTACATGCACCCTCTACTTACCCAGTGCAATTTAAGAGGGGTGTCAAAGATAGTGTAAATTACACTATCCACATAGGGCAGGGGGCAAACCCTAACCCTAAGGGGTTCACATAGGGGCAAACCCTAACCTTAACCCCAACCCTAAGGGGTTCATACATGTATATATTCATGTTCATTGTCAATAAACTTAGTGTATAGGTAGCCCCTAACCTTAACCCTCTCCCTCTCTCACTTTCGCTATCAGAATCCACAAAGGAGTAGATCCATATGTTAGGAAATGGAGTCAATTTGAGTGACTTTTAGTGTGTTCTAGAGTAGTACTATACTACTTTATATCCTAGAGTGCCATGTGTCACTATGGGACTTATCCCATATACATTTGATACTTAGAGTGTGTGTGCCTATCCTATAAAGGCATTGTACTTTCATTGTCATTTTATCAAGCCTTATGCCTTCCTTTATCATGTAAGTACTTTGCTTGGTTGTATATTTCTTTCTCGCATTATTTCATTTCCATTATGCTTTCCTAGTCTTGCTTTTCCTTTCCATTCCATTCCATGTCTTGCATCTTCATTTGGTATCAGAGCTAGACTATTTTCCAAGAGGTTGAGGTAAGAGATTGAGGACATTGAATCGTCTCTCCCTCATTCCCCTTGAAGGAATGGCTTCTCCAATTCCATCTTGAGCTCTACTCTCTCCACCCTGAGCCTCACCAACAATGGCAACTCAACGCAAGGCTCGTGGCAACTCCAATGGTGTGAGGCAGCTCAACTCCAATGATTTGTGGCAGCCCCATGCTCTTGCTCCTAGGTGCCATTCTCTTGGCCTAGTGCCCAGCTCATAGCAAGTAGCAAGCCCGCCATTCTCTCTGCTTCTCTATCCATACCAGTTGTACAATAGTACGGACTGTTGCACCGTATAGTCTGCTTGTACTCTCTGCTTGTACAACCTGCCCGCTCCTCTTCTCTGCTCACTGATGTTCTACCAGCCATTTCTTCCTCTCCTATATCTCCATTGTGCCCGCCATTTTTTGTTCCTTTGCCTGCCATTTCTCCCATTTCTTCCTTAGCCCTCCATTTTTCCCTCAGCTCATTTGTGCCCTTCATTCTATCCATCACTCTTCTCTCTCCTAGCTGCCAGCTTTATGGGTTCACTTTCCACCAACTCTCTCCTTGTGGACAAATTCAAGGGGGATGGATTTCCCACATGGCAAACAAAAGTGCAACTCCTTCTCATGAAGGAGAATGTTTGGGATGCCATCAAAGATGATGAAGCACTTGAGCCATCAATGGAGACTCAAACACGAAAGATTTAGAAGCAACACAATTCGAGGGCCATCACAATCTTCGAGCTTTGCCTAGATAATTCAATGATTCATCACATCGACTTCAAGTCCAAGGCAAAGAAGATTTGGGCACACCTCGAGAATATATTTGGTAACAAGATCACCAACTCCAAGGTATTTCTGAAAATGCAATTTCATAAGCTGAAAATGGAAGAGTATGATACTTTGAGTGCGCATATAGAAAAAATTCAATCTTTAGTTCAACAACTCTCCAATTTGAAGTGTTGCCTGGATGAGGAGGACCAAATGGCTGTCCTGATGACAAGTATGGAAGGGATTTCTCGCTTTGAGAATGCCCTTGAAATACTTCACATTGCATCAACTACATTCGAAGATATGGTGTCTCTTTTGCTTGAAAAGGATAGCCGCAACAAAGAATCTCCATCCTATTTAGTGGATACTACACAGGCACTTGCCTGCACTAGCAAATGGAGACCTAGGTCATTGACTCTACCAGTACAAGGGAAGACATTCAAGCCATTCAAGTGCACTTAATGCAACAAGCTCGGTCATACGAAGGATAGGTGTTACTAGAAGCTTGCTCAACAACAATCGAAGGATCATGCCAGTTGGGTGGCATCTACCACTAGTGATGATGCAGACGAAGATGACCTACCAACACCTGATCATGCTCTTACATTCTATCTCCCACATCTAGAGGATGATGGAGACCATGATTTTGCTTTCTAAAGCATAATATATTTGGGTACTCTGCCTTGGGGGTGCTTCTAAAAAATGAATGCAATAAATCATGTGTGTTGAGTCAATAAAGGCCCTCTGCCTTGGATAGTCCTCCTACAACGATGTATTTCTTTTATATTTTTGGTGTGTGGATCCATGTGCCTCATTAGTCTTTGGAGCCAAGTGGGGATGTACTATGGGAGCCATGTGTTTTTGGCTTTGATAGGTCTATTTGTTGGTGCATTGGTCTCCTAGACCTCTGAGTTGATCATGCATCCATGCATGATAAGCCTCTGACCCATGCTAGATGAGATTTCTATGTTATGCTCAGTAGCCTTTGGGCCATGCTCACTTGCCTCTGAGATTGTGTGGGAGCCATGTCTAGTTCTAAACCAGCATGCACAGTTTTGATGACCATCATTGTCATGTTCTATTCTTGGTTCCATTCCAGTAGTCCCTCACCTTTCCTCCATGGGGGGGTGTTAGGAAATGGAGTCAATTTGAGTGAATTTTAGTGTGTTCTAGAGTAGTACTATACTACTTTATATATCCTAGAGTGCCATGTGTCACTATGGGACTTATCCCATATGCATTTGACACTTAGAGTGTGTGTGCCTATCCTATAAAGGCATTGTATTTTCATTGTCATTTTCATCAGGCCTTATGCCTTCCTTGATCATGTAAGTACTTTGCTTGGTTGTATATTTATTTCTCACATTATTTCATTTCCATTATGCTTTCCTAGTCTTGCTTTTCCTTTCCATTCCATTCAATTCCATGTCTTGCATCTTCACCATGAACTCCAAATTTTGGTGTGATTTGATATCATTTTTGAGATAAGACATACATATTTTCTAGTTTTTTTCTCATGTACCATGTGTAAATGCTCCAAAAAATATTTGTTGTACTTCCACCATTATGTGTATGTATCCAATGGGTACCATACTGTGTAAAGGTAGTAATATGATCAAGTTTCATGCACTCAAAGCCTTTGGTGTGATTTGGATATCATTTGTGAGAGAAGACACGCGTACTTTCTAGGTTTGTCTCATGCACCGTGTGAGTGCTCCAAAAAAATATGCATCGGTATACTTCTACCATCATGTGTATATGTTCTATGGGTAAGATTCTCCTTATGCATCTTAATATGATTAAGATCCATGAGTGCACAAAGTTTTGTGTGATTCTCATATCACTTCTATAGTAAGACATGTATATTTCTGTGTTTTTATCACTAAGGGTGATCATGTAACATGCATAACTGCTTCAAAAAATATGCATTGTTGTACTTCTACCATCATGCATGTGTGAGTAATGGGTGTAATAATTCTCATAGGTCTTAATATGAGTAAGAAATATGCTTGCAAATTTTGGTATTATGTATTAAGACATGCATATTTTCTAGTATTCTTATCATGCACCATGCATGAGTGCTTCAAAAAATATGCATTGGTATGTGATTTACCATCATGTCTTTGTGTTTGATGGACATGATACTTTTCATAGGTCTTAATATGATTAATATCCATACAAAAGAAAATTTTTGTGTGATTTGGATACCATTTATGGGATAAGACATGCGTATTTCCATGTTTTAACAATACTTCATGCATAAATGCTCCAAAAATATGCATTGTTGTCCTTCTACCATCATGTGTATTTGTTTGATCGTACAATACTTTGCACATGTCTTAAAATGAGTAAGATCTATAATATCACAAATTTGGGTATGATTTGAATATCATTTGTGTGGTAAGACATATAGACTTTCTAGTTTTTCTATGATGCACCATGCATAAGTGCTCCAAAAATATGCATTGTTGTACTTCTATCATCAAGTGTATGTGTCTAATGGGTATGATTATTTGAGCAGGTCTTAATATGAGTAAAACCCATGCGCTTATAGAATTTGGCGTGATTCATATATCATTGTGTTGGAAGACTTATATTTTCTAGTTTTTTTCTCATGTATGACCGGTCTTATAGAAGTTTAGAGAGGATGAAGCTATAGTAGGTAGGTAAGGGGTGGAACAAGGGAACTCCTTTTGCAAGATTTTTGTCATGAGTGTTTTTGGGAGAAATAAAAAATTATGAGATTTTTAAACATGGGTATGTTTCAATGACTTTAGAATTATTGCACTTGTTATTTTTTCATTAAAAAAATAATGAATGGTAATTGTGTTATATAAATACCATGCAATACTAAATACCATGAAGTATTACAAAAAATTGCACGGTATATTTACACAATATCGTGCGATGTATTCAATTACCACAGGGGAACCACCTGTAGCTAGTTTTGGTAAAAATACGTAACTAGACCGTTTTAAATCCTTGCAAGCCCCATTCTAAAATGTTTAAAATGTTGAACGTTTTAAAACTCTCACTCAAATACTTGGGTATGTGAAGCATGTTAGTTTGGGAAGCAAGCCAAGAAATGCTTTCCATAGGAAATACATATAAGTTCAAAGCCACTAGATTTAATAAATTCAAATGATGGGGTCCCACATGTACACAGTCATGAAGTGGAAGTAGATTTTATGTGATCTTTATGATGATTACTAAAGGATGCTTTGGATATACTTTATGAAGAAAAAAGCCAAAGTTTTTGGTCATTTGATTTTTTTTAAAGCTATAGTTGAAATTGAATGTGGTAGGAAGACAAAATGCTTGAGATCAAATGGTGGTGGTGAATACTTCTTACATGAGTTTGACAAGTACTTGAAGGAGCATGAAAAAAGGAGATAGTTCACATGTAGGTACACCTCACAATAGAATTAGTTTTTAAATCAAGAATACAATATTTTCTAGGTTTTGCAAGAGCCATCTTGACTGAGAGAAATATGTCCAATTGTTATTGGGCTAAGTTAGTTCATATAGTTGTATATATATATATATATGAATAGGTACCCTATTGTAGCAATACATGCTGTGATGCCAAAGAAGGAGAAAGCCCATCAAATTTCCAAGCTAATCACCAAGTTTCTAAGAGAAGGAGACCTAGTCTCCCACGTTGAGAAATATACTGGAAGGAAACAAGATTTGTCACACTTAAGAGTATTTGGTTATGTTGCATATGTGCATATACTAGATGAGTAGAGGACGAAGCTTGATCCAAAGGCTAAAAAATGCATTTAATTAGGATACTCGATTGAGCAAAAGGGTATCATTGGCACCAATGCACATCAAGAAGTTTAAATTACAACCCTTTCACATGGAAGTCTAAATTGAGCAGGGATGTTGTATGCAAAGAAATGGAATCTTGGTATGTACCACCTAATGTAGTTGCTAAAATGAAGGCAAAAAAGGATATTTTTGGCACCAATGCACAACAGGAATCACACAGTTTCATTGGGCTAAGAGAATTCTCTTTTAGTGCTATGAAAGTGAACATGAAAGTGAACCCTAAGAGCACCAATGAGTGGCATTGATTTGAAAACAAAGTGCACATAATTATGGTAATCAAGCAAATAAAAAAGAAGGAAAGCAAATACTAAAACACTCTTGTTTGTGTGTCTCATTGATACTCATTGTCACCAAAGAGATCAACAAAGTGGACTACACTTCCAACAATTCTTGGCAATAATGGTGGGACTCTCAAGCTTGAGTGAGTGTTGCTCATGAGTGGGAGGTCAAGTTGAAAGAGTGCACCTTCTTCCCCTTTACACAATAAAGCTCAAGGTGAGTCCTTGAGGAGGAGATCTTCAAGTGTACCTGCCTCCCCTAGACAAAGGCCTAGAGAAAGATAAAGGAAAGTCCTTTCCCCCTTGGTGGCATCCCCATCTTGTTTCCCTTCCTCTCCCACACTTTCTTCTCATCGTCTTTCACAATCTTGCTCACAATCCCCAACTCATACTCCGATTCAAGAACCCCCCATTGCACAACCTCAAGTGTTTGTCCCTCATTTACCTCCTTATCCACCAATGGAACCACTACCATAACTTCTTGCAAAGGTTATCGTCAAGGCTCCCAAATTCCAAGGAAGCTTGATAGAGGATGCTAATGACCATGTCCATAGATTCTGTATGCATGTAAATCCAAGGGAGTGGAAGGGGAGATGCATATCTTGTTCTCTTCCCTTCCACTTTGGAAGAAAGAACTGACAAATGGTGTAGCTAGTTCTTGGCTGGGCATTTCCCAAATTGGGATGACCTTAAGGAAGATTTTTTGAGGATATGTTGAGTAGGCAACTTTTATGATCTCATTGTTCAAGAGGTGAGTTCTCTCAACATGGGCCCCCGACTAAGATAGTAGCCAAGTTGGTTACTAGAGTCAAAGTTCTTGTGGCTCATCTACCCATTGATCCAGATATAGTACTCATCAAGGAGTGGGTTATGAAGGCACTACCACCCTAACTGCTTGTGCAGATAGATTGTGCATTCTTCGTGCATGCGAGTATGTGGGAGATGGAAATTGGTCTGCATGTGCGACAGAAGGCACAAATGGAGAAGCAAAAGATGTGGCAAAATATGGGCGTGCATGTGGTGGGAGACATAGAACAGGTGGAGGAACTGCTTGTGGGTATGGAAGAACTTGAGGAAAAGGGATACAGGGAAAGACAGGCTGTGGTCGATGCATCGATGCATATGCGTGGCGTGGCTGCAGTGGTGCTTGTGGCTGTGGTGGGTGCAATGCAGCATGTGACTAGGAGCGTGGGTGCATTGGTGCTTATGGCTACGGTTGTGCTTGGGGGCGTGGGTGCATTGATGGAAGGGAGGTCGAGGAAGATCCTTTGCCTTTGAAACCTCGCCACACATTCTTGATGTACGTGACCATGGCATCTATAGTAGGACCCTCCCACTTCGTGTCACATGAGTTTATGTCTTGATCTATTTGACCAAGGCATCGTCGACTCTCCAACACGAAGTGGTGCAAATACTATTCTATAGACTCTACTATAAATACATCTGGAAATTGATCATGCAAGGTCCTCCCTCCATGCTCTGCCATTGTCCTCACCAAATTCCGTACACTGCTTTCACCATTATTGAAAGTTATCTCCTTTGGATGTAATCTGTTTTGTTAAATATGTTTGCTTCGAATGTAATTTATTTTGTTTCAATTTTGATGTAATACTCTTATCGCAAAAACTATCGGATGTAATTTCTTTTGTTTCAATTTCAATGTAGTACCACTATCGCCAAAATTATTGTTGATGTTACTTCGGTAGTGAAAGTGGCTCTAAAGAAGAACAAATGGTATATTTCTGCCCTTGTTTACATTTTACTACAACCATAACAAGAAACTTTTGAAAAAACTATTGTTATTGTAGTGAAAATGATTCACAAATACCCTCATTTAGGATCTACTGCAATGAGTGCAACCAGTATGATTGTTGCACAAGCAATTGTTGCAGAAGGACTAAAACAACTCTAAAATAGGACTACATTTTTCTTACCTTAGAACTCAAATAGCACTAAAATAGTTCCAAGAACTAGCAGAAATTGTTGCATAAGGACTAGTATGACTAAGATAGCTTCAAAATAGGAGTATATTTTCCTTGGTTTAAAACTATAATAACTCCAATAACTAGCATGGTGGTTGCAAGGAAACTATCATAAATTGCAATTGTCTACATTTTCCTTAGCTTGGAACTAAAATAGGTCCAAGAACCAATGTGATGGTGGTAAAATTGTTGCACAAGGAGTAATATGACTAAAATAACTCCAAAATAAGACTATACTTTCCTTGGTTTAGAACTAAAATAACTCTAACATCCAGCACGGTGGTTGTAGATATGGACCTTGAGGGGTTCCCTTTAGAGATTGACATGCCACGGTGGTCTCCATGCCAACGTGGTGGTCTCTCCATGCTAACATCATTGCTCGAACCAGCACGATGGTCAGCACAACAAAAGATTGTGTTGTGCAGCGATAGATGGCGAAGCTGCGTAATGACAGGTGGCAAGGTAAAAGTTTTGTGTTGTAGTCAGGCCAACGTGGTAGTCGCTCCATGCCAACATCATTGCTCGAACTAGCACGGTGGTCAATGCAATAAAAAATTGTGTTGCTTAGTGGCAGATGGCGAAGTTGTGCAATGACTGGTGGCAAGGCAAAAGTTGTGTGATCTAGTCAGGAGCAATAGTCTCTGTGCTCATGAGTAAATGCATATAGCACCATGTGTTGAGCTTTGCGCTATTGACAATGATAAGATTGTCTCATTATTACGCTAGTGCGACAATCGTGATGCCGGGAAAATTTTAGACAAGAGCGCGGGTCCGCACAAAATTCAAAATCTCACCCACTAACACGTCGCATCGTGGCCCTAAAAATAGTTTCTCAATTGGCTACATCCAAGTAAATGTTGACCCTACAAGGGTTAACTAGTATCATAAGAATCATTAAATATTTAACTTATACTTATATAGTGCCTATTATCATTAATGAGTGATACCAATAAAAGAATGTTATATCTAGAACACTTATATTCGAGACAATTCAAAAATATAAAAGCGAGATTTAATGTGCAACTTGTTTTGATAATTGGGAGAAAGAGCACCTAATCTCTTTTAGTTGTAGCCCTTATTTTAATTTAGTGACTTTTTCCTATGATAGAATTTTAGTATTTTTAAGATATGACACTTTATGGCAATTATGTGTAGTATATAAAGATACTTATTTATCAAACGAGACTTTTAATACAGCCCTCAATCTTGCTAATTTCTAAATCAATATTGCTAAAATTATATTTTAACAAAATTTTTCTTCTTATAAACACTTTGTAAAAAATCCTAGCTCGTCGAAATCAACCTTAAGCTCAAGAGAGGGAATTATCAAAAAACACATCTACATGAAGTTGTGGTTTTTTTGCCAAAACATCAAAAGGACACTTTTATGTCATGTTTTCTCTTGGGGTTTCAAATAGGTCCAAAAGGATCCATCACAATTCTTTTCCTTTGATTGTAGGTAAAGTAAGAGGCCCTTAGGGTCCAGTGCTATGGCTTATTTACCTTCAAAGAACGTCCATACTGTTTAAATGTAAACGTGTTCATGCATTTGAGCTCAATGTCCATCGGTTTATGCATATAGACCCAAAAGTTTTATATTGATAGAGCGGATTCTCTTGTTGATAGGATCAAAAATAACCTCAAGAAATACATTGCTCTTGCTTGTGAGCATTTTGATGTGACAAAGAAAATTTGGAATCTACCGTAGACCTGTATGATGTCATGGCCCCCTCTTACAATGGAGGAAAGTAAATATGAAGTTTGCTTAGTATTTGCTTTCAAAATCTTTTTTGACGATGACTACCCTTGTTGCAATTTCTATAGAAGTTCTCTACTCGGATGTCCCTTTAGTTACTACTGCCAAGCTAGATTTTACTCTTGTTGTCTCATGGTTCTTTACTACTCTAGGCATATCATGTGCAATAGGCAATGCCTCGCATGGCATTAAGGAAACCAAGGTAGGATGTCATTTTTCATGTACATGTTGATGCCACAGATTACATGTATTAGCTCAACTAGATGGCAGACTGGACTATCTAGTGTATTATGTGAGCCAAATACTCACCCCTACACAATCACACTATAGTACTACCAAGCATTAGGCAATGGGTATGATCTTTAGTGTTCTAAACTGAGGCATTATTTGCTTGGAAATCCATTTGTCTACTATGTGGATCATCAAGCCTTGCTTTACTTGATTAATAAAACCATCATCCAACTTAGGCTGACTTGTTTGATGGATGCTGCTTCTTCAAGAATTCAACTTTACATTTATTCATAAGTCCAAGAAAACAGACCTGGTTGCCGATTGCTTGCCTCGGTTGCCTGCACCTCAAGATTCTAAAGGTGTTGCCCAATGCCAAGGTTTTTGCAATTGATTTCTTTGAAACCGAGTATGCTAAATTAATGGATTACTTATCTCTTTGAACATTTCCTGAGCATATCCTAGAGATAAACGCAAGCAATTGGCTTTGAAGGCTTAGAGGTGCACTTTAATTGATGGGCAACTTTACCTATAATGTGCAGATGGGAGAGCTAATGCAATTATTAAAGGATGAGTTCAAAATCATGCAGTCTCATTACATACTACGCTTGAGGTAATGGTAAAGCGGAGTCGAGCAACAAGAGTATCAAGTCAATTCTTACTAAAACAATGCAATCTCATTAATAGTGATTGGGATACTAAGTTGCATGCCGCATTATGGGCCTATCACACTGCCTATAAAGTCACCACTCATTTGACACCTTTCTGGATGGCATTTGGCCTTGAGGCAATTTTTCCCTTAAAATTTGTTGTACCGAGTCTTCGCATTGCAACCAAGCATCATCTAGGTGTCGTGGGACGATTCCATCAGCCAACCCATCGGGATGAGCTACATCTCTGAGTGGCTTGGTCATAGTTCATTCAGAGATGAAGTAAGGTGTGGCATGATCAATACATTTTTCCCAAACACTTGGAGAAAGGGATGTTCGTATTGCTATATACTACCAAGTTGGGACCCATATACAAGAGTGAACAATTCAAAGCAGAATACTCTAGTCGCCATTAACTCTAATACTAAGTTAAAGATAATTAAGAGAGAGAGAGAGAGACGCGCATGACGCACTACTCACTACTGATATTGTGTAGAAGAGGAAACACTACACTCCACTTCTTGGAGTGGACTCATAAATAGGTTTATATACATATAAACGGACACTTAAAATTGAAAGGTGGATCTATCATACTCAACCATATTTATTATTAATTTTCTAACCCATTGTGATACAATTCTCAATTTGAAATAAGATTCACTTACAAATTATATTTGCTTGAAGCTTTGTGAAATGAATAATTGACTCTTATTAATGTGTACTAAGAAAATTCCCCACATAGGTGACTCTTATTAATGTGTATTGAGAAAATAAGCCACATAGGTGAATCTGAGAAGGAAGAAACTACATCATAAGCAAACCTCTATCCCTACTTTTAAAGAGAATAACGATTCAAGACATCATAAGCAAGCACTTTTAAAGAGCATAAAGATTCATATTCTTATACAAATAATGATCTTATATAGTTCATCCAAGTGGATTATTATTACGAGTGTTTACTAAGAGAAATGTTCGTGAGGTTGAAATGAGATTTAAAAAACGAAGCCAAAGCTCCAAACAACAAAAACATAAGCCTGTTTCCCCCAAAAAAAAAAACGTGAAAATTAGCTAGATAGGCAAGTTTCAAATCTTCCCTTAATGAGAGCTCGTGTCACGTGTGTATTGAGAAAAGGCAAGCATGAAAGTCGTGAAAAGAGCTAGTCTAGACCAAAATTGTAAAGGTATAAAAGCTTAAGAAATCTCTCTCTCTCTCTCTCTCTCTCTCTCTCAAGATGCAAGTGCATCAGCCAAAGCTCTTTAACATTGCACTCTGCTGTGGATGATACACTGGCATCATAGCTTGCATTTCCGGCCTGCCCGTAATCTATCTTCCTAAAGTTTTTGCCAGAACATTCTACCTTCGTCTGGCTTCAAAGAGAAAAAGTACTCTGTAATTGAAATCGGATCATCAATTGCAGTATGACTGGATCTGATCATCCAGCATGGACACCAACCTCTGCAGATCAGGCAACGAATTCTGTGAAGCGGGTGGGCAGCCGACTGACTGTGATCCCTCTGTCCAGAAGCAATCCAAGAGCTGTGTTGCCCATGGCCCTCGTATATTAGAACTGCTATTTGGCGTTACTTGATTTGAATCACAGAGTGAATTCTCGAGCGGGTGATCCAAACTCCAAGTATCTACTAAATCGCTCCACAGTGCTGGATACTGTTGCTCTATGAAAGCTTGAGCTGATTGTTCTTCAGATTCGGTGGACGAGCCAGTTGTCGTTGCTGTCATGGTTGACGAATCCCATGACAAGGGGAGGTTTCTCGAAAATTGGCAGTCTTCCGATTGCTTAAATTTCTTCGCCCTTGATTCCTCGATAAGCGGGGGCGTAGGATTACCATGATTCCGGGATAAACTTGGAAGGCAGCACGAACTTGTGCTCTGGTTAGCAACCGCTTGGTGGTCGCTAACAATTTTTCCTTGTTGACCGGTGTACAGGATGGGCGCTCCGTCAATAAATTGCGCGTTACATAGCAAGGAACTCATGGTTTCCGATTGCAAGTTCTGGTAATAGCACAGCGGGAGCTGAGGGTTCCGAAACTCTGGCTTCGACTCGATCAGTTCTCTTGTGCACACAGAACCTTCCGAATCGTCTCCCGACCGTGAGAAACTGGTCAGGGAGTTTATACGAGTTACGGGAGATCCAGCATTGAGAATTGACTTTAAATGTTCTTCCGTTCTCCCGACATCAAAGGGACTCAAACCATGCGCCTGTGTAGCTTCTGGCTCAACGTCCAGCTCAGGCTTTATCAGCGTCTTTGTTGCCTCCAGATTCCACTTTGGAAGTTTATCTCCGTCCGCCTCAGACTTGACAGAATGTTTATCTTGGCGTGTTAAATTCCCAATGTTATTCTCTGCGCGAACGGCAGGAACTACGCGAGGAGATTCATGGCGACGTTGGTAATCTGCGACCGCGGGTGCCAAAGGTCTGTGCGTACTGGGATCGATTCCCATTTGCTTTAGTTTCTTCTTTATGCGTGTGTTCCAGTAGTTCTTTATCTCGTTGTCTGTGCGGCCTGGTAGCTGAGCAGCTATTCTCGACCATCTGCAATGACGATGATCCAATAAGCGAGCAGAATTAGCAAATCTTAATGCAAGCTCCATGGCAGCGTGGCTGCCTGGAATTCTAATTCACAATGCACAAGCAGGAGGATGCAACTAGTCAAAGTTCTTCATCAATCAAACATTCAACGAAGGGAGGGGCAACGAGCTAGTGAGCGCATGCAAAGTCCATGATCGATCGTCTTCGCCATACCGGTTGCCCATGGCAGCATGAAGCCGTATAACGAGGTCCTCCTCGGCATCTGAAAGCATGCCGCGTTTCAAGTCGGGGCGAAGGTAATTGGTCCATCGCAAGCGACAGCTCTTTCCGCAACGGAGGAGACCTGAACACAAAAAAAAGTCCATGTGCACAGAAGTCAAAACATGAAAAGTTGCAAAACGCGAGACAATCGGTGACGAAACAGAACAATTTCACGAAACAAAAAGGCGCAATGATCGATAGGACACCACGTTTAAAGGACAATATATTAACGGAAACGATTGACGGAAAGGGTGCATTCGACGGAAAGGATGCATGCGGATGCAGCCTGAGGCGTGTAACGAAACTCAGACAAAACGGCATGCATATGCATTCCATTCCCGAAGCCTAAGGCGAGCCTTGCGAAAGGGAGAGAGACGCAAACGGGCAAGCAGCAGGCTTCCGTAAGGATATAATTCTGAGGCCATGCATTCGAATGCCAAAGGGCTGGCAAACGATTCAAGCGAAAGAAGCAAAAAGAAAAAAGGATACCTGCGAGCTTGGGGACCTGGCGCCAGCAGCCATGGCCATGGAGGGAGATGAAGGAGACGAGCTTGAGGTCTTCGTCGGCGGTCCAGGGGCCTTTTTTGACGCCGATTTTGTCACAGCAAGGCTGGCGAACCATGGCGAAGATCACAGGAGGAGGAAGAAGGAGGAGGAAGCTTGAAAGCTTGAAGGTGAAGAAGCTTGAAGCTTGAGGGTGAAGCTTGAAGCTGAAGCTTTCAAAGCTTGAAAGCTTGAAAGCTTGAAGGTGAAGAAGACGAAGAAGAAGAAGATGATGAAATGAAGAAGACGATGAAATGAAGAAGTAGTAAACATTCTAACCCCTGCCCGTCCTTTTTTACCGTGTCCCTGCCCGGCCGGCAAATCTGCCCGCCGGGAAACCTGCCCGCCGGGAAACTTTTGGCCGTGTTTGTTCCCCTTTTGATTTGGCGCCGCGGGCCGCCTTCACTTCTTGTCCTCCACGTGTCGCCTATGCAGCCCCCCAGCCCGCCTTCTGCATGCCTCCTCCCTCCACGTGGCCTGCCGCATGGCCCACGCCCCTGTACATAAGACTCGCCGTTCCCCCCCGCCCCTCCCCCGTGTGCCTTTTTGACTATCTGCCACTCATCATTTGAAATTTTGCAACTTATAAAAATTTGTTCTTTTTGCTTTCAAAATTTCCATTTCATAGACGAAATTTTCGCCCCAATTTTTATTTTTTCTCTTGTGAATATGAAAAAGGATAAAATTTTCACTGATATATAGATACTTAAGGATTTTTGGTCCAATGTTGAGATTCTTTTTCGTTCAAACTTGCTGAATTTCGGTCCCTTCAAGTTGAAGTCGAACTCAGAGTCATATTTTTTCCTTCTGCTGCCTTCCAATACCTATCCCAAAAATTTCACTTAGCCAACACGGCTACTCCAACCTCCTTTCTATCGAAAAAATGTATTCTAACCTTTCTCCACACACAAAACAAAAGAAACCATATCAATCCAATTAACATACTAGCGTGTTTGTACATTTTCAAACTAGCCTAGTCAAGAATCCTTCTGGAAACATCTTCAACCTACCCCTTCATCCCTTTTGTCACTCTATTGACCAATCTTTCACATTGCTACTCTTCTCATTTAAAGATCATCACTTTTACACTTCCAATCCCTCTCAATATAACTTGCACAGATTTGGTGACCTTGTTTCTTTGATTCGGCCCCACCATTATAGAGGCCATTATAGGAGCAACCAAGTGTTTACATTTTTTTACCAAATGCCAACTGAATGTGTGGTAACCATTAACATCCAGATATTACACCTCGAATCCCACTTGAGCAACATACAATATCCACATTTTTACATTATGAAAATTTACAGGTCACATGATTTTAACATGTTATATGACAAGCGTGAAAACAATCAAAAGGGGGCCACTTCGCATGTGCCATACTTACATAACGTAGAAGCAAGGTACTTCATTATTGACTCTTCACATGTTCACGTTCCCTTTTACTTTCATAAAAGTTTGGGAAGCTTTACTATAGATACCATTTTTTAAGACCTTTAAAAGCATGCATTTTATCAAATTCAAAAATAGAACTCGTGGTATCCATCACATTTATTCAAGGAAAATCTAAAGTATAATATCATGATAATGGATGTTTAATCCTCATGGTTCACTTTGGAATTTTAGCTAGAAAATACAAACATAATACTTAAGCCTAGAAACAAAAATTCAAACACTCCTTAGGGAGATGAGCAAGGGCATCGAACTACTAGCACAATTGAATTATGGCTGGTACCAAATGTATCTCAATACGTAAATGTCTTATCTTCTCTTTCTATGAAGAAAAGCTATGGATAGAATTTGTAATAATCAAAAGGGTATAGAAGTAATGGTGACTAGTTTATTGCCAAGTTAGAAACTGCCAAATAGGGATTTGCCATATACAAAAAGTAGTCCATGTGCCTTGGAGTATGCCACTCTAGAATCTTGATGTGTCATTGTTTAAAGAAAATTGCATAAAACAATTACTCAAATGGCCCTCTCATCAATATTTCTCTCTAATGTTACATAGTTATTTTTATTTAGTAACCTATCATCTTGCTTTTGTTACATGTGTTTCATATGGCAAAATCATACCAATGCATATATGTAGACTTCATTTTAAGGAAGCCTTTTGGTCTTGTCATTCTAGTATTATGAAGATGTAAATAAAACTATTTGGATTGTCATGATAGAATCATGTGTTTTAATCATGTTTTAATCTTTCAAAAGTTTTCGTTATAGTGTCTATATATTTCTTGGATATATTATTTTTTCTTATGTAATACACTTCTTGAACATATTACTTTTACTTATGCTTTAAAATTCTATTTGACAACATAGCTCGCAACATTCTTATCATAAACTTGGAAAGTCTTATAAAGCATTGTTATGACAAGTCAACACAAAGTTCTACCCATAAATTAGTGGATAATTTGTGAAGAGGAAGTTTTCATATTAACCAAGATTGTGGAAAAGCTGAAATATTATTTATAGTATATGCCTCAAAAGATTACTACAAAGTTTCAAGGAATCAGGTCATAATTATGTGAAGGAGATATTTAGTCTCACCACGTACAATAACTTGCTATTTTGAATGCATTATCAAAGCATCATTCACGTGCAATAGCTTTACGCAAATTTAAAACATTTAGATTGACTTTGTCATTAGCAATTAGTCCTTATCATACATGACTAAATTGACACATTGTCATGGAAGTATTTACATTAATATATTGTATTTTTCCTTATATCGCATCCACATCTCTTTACATCATAGGTAGCACTATCTTCTTAGAACTCAAATGTCCATGGAGCATCCTTGTACAAGAAAAAATGATGAAAGCAATGGATTAGGATCGAATTTACTCTTGTAAAACATGGTACTCCCATGTTGGAATGGTCATGTTGCTCCCACAAAGAAATCTAGGAAGTTTTTGAGGATGCATGGCCAATTACCAGTCATGTCTAATTGTCAAATCTAGGCAAGAGCAAGATGTTCCACTTATCATTTTGTAATAAGAGTCATTTCAATCATTTATGTTTGAAAGTTATTAGCGAGAATTTGTGCTTTGCTTAGCTTTCCTATTGATTGGGTATATCAAGGAGATCAATGAATATGAAGGGCTAGATGGCTAAGTCAGCAACTAGCCCAATGAATATAGAGCATCTCCTCTAGACGTTGTAAGATAAAAATTCCCCCACAATTTCTTTCACTTTTGTTGCTCCATTAGCGAAGAGTTGCTATCCACCCCATAGAGAGACATATGGTGTTAGCTTGGCAATATGGTTGTGGGAGGGGTAAAGAAGAGAGTGATTAATGAGGAAGTCTATGAGGGGAGGGGCCCCTTCCCTCTTAACATACCTATCAAACATCTTCATTTAGCCTAGTGGTAAGGCCTTGAGAGTGCATACTGGATGTCATGAGTTCCAGTTCTCCCTTTAAATGATGTTTTAAAGCTGTCCTTTGAGCTTAATTGGCATAATCCCACTTTCGATCTATATGAGAACAATTGAATTTTTATATTTATGCCTTTTAATTACCTTTTTCCTTAGATTAAGCTATATGTGGAATAATTTGTTGAGATTAAGGGCATTTTGAATAGGTGGATGGAAAGTAAGGTTAGCAAACTAATGTTCCACACCATTCCATATTGGCCCTCTGCTATGATCTCTTGCCTCCCCCTAGTGTTGCTAGCTTAAAGCTAACCATCTAAAGGGGGATGGGTGGTTGGTGGGGGGGTATGAGGATTGTGTTTCATTCCTTGGTACTAAAGATCGAAGGACAAGCCCACCTCTAAGCACTTCCTTTTAAGAAATGCTTCCATTGTTGGCCCAATAAGGTTTCCTTGGAAGGAAGGTCATACCTTTATTAGAGCCATGTCCCATGCTCAAGAATGCCCATCAAATAGAGATTCTGAAGGTGATGCCCCATTGAAACCTTTCATCCTATCCATGTGTAGAAAAATCGAGCATTTATAAAGGTGTAGGCATCAATCAATCGCAGATATAGGTACCCAACTTATGAGCTGCTTCACATAGAGCCTAATGAGAGCAGACTATAGGTACGTACACAATCATTGTTATACCCAAAAACCCCAAGTTTATTAAACTAAACACAAAATATAGCTCAAAGTTCGTTCAATGCTCCAAAATGAAAAGTTTTGCTACTCTTGTGAGCAACCCAATGGCACACTAATTTTGCGTAATTGAGCATTGAAACTTCTCGTGTAATGAAAATTTTTGGCGAATGGAACGGGAACTTTTAATTTGCGGGACTTAAGTGCCATTTATGGATAGGAGGGGGTTTTTAAATACTTATCTAATATAATTAATAAATTAATTATGTTATCTGGAGGGGATTTTTAAAAACAAAATGGCAATATGTATAATTATGTATGGAAGAGGGAATTTAAATATTGGCTTGCTTGGATGTGTAACATGGTTTTTTATATAGTGGCATGGAGCATTCAGAGTTAGTGGTAAGAAAATTAAACTTATGGCCCAAAAAAAATGAATGGCACTTAAGAGAGCTACGTAGTCGTAATCCATCTCTTGAGAGAGAAAGTAAGATATTAGACTCCATAGGGATTGTCAGATTACAAGGACACCCTATTTTGAAGGCTGACATCAAGCTTTTGGGCGATGAAGCCTTGATAATAGGAGTTTCATAATTTTAGCATCATCTCCACCTATGAAACTTGAATGCGAACTTGATATTCCATAAGAGACGATGAGAACTTTGATAGGATCCTAGCGAGCCTTGTTCCCACGTTTGCTCTTGTTTTCTAGCCTAAAAATGCTCCATAAACCTTTCATGCAATGCGAGAGTGCTCTCTAAGGAATTACCTCAAGCAACCTCATGTAATGGAACTCCTATCTTCATGGCCTCTTAGAATGTGGCGACATGCATGGCTGATTGGATGCAAAACGGATGTTTGGGGCTTGGAGGTGTGGCCACATGCAATAATGGAAATGGGTGTGATGCCATTGAAAATTATGATCCATTCAGACAAAATTTTGGATGTTCAATGGAGGCGACAAAACCCACCCCCCAAAACCCTCCTAAAAGCTCCGAACGGCTCATGGCAGTGCTCTGGGAAAATTTTGCAGGTGGGAGCGAGAAATCAGTGTGGCGGGTGTGCTCTTCATCCATGACACATGCACCCTCCAAAGTTGGATGGTCGAGGTCTGCATGTGGCCGTGCTCTAAACTTTAAAGTGTTATAAAAGCTGAGCGTGGTAAGAAACGCTCGTGTAACATGGATAAAGCCGACGACGTGTGAAGGGGGATATGTTGTCAAAGGGTTTGGGAACGTGGTGCTTCTAGAAGGGCACGAGTGCGGCTGCGGGCATTCCCACGCTGACCATCTGAAGGACGGCGCCAGGCGGCCACGGCCTCTTGAATCAAAGACCCTGCCCTCTACGGCCGTTACCCGTTTCAAAGTTTTGCCTCTGACGCGTGCTGTCGTGTGTGTGCTGTACGGTTACGACTCGAGTCATTTAGTCCATCACAATCTCCCCATCACGTTTATATTAGAATACCCCTTTTTTAACAATTTCATCGAAACGCATGCCTCTTCTACGCTTCGACTTTTGAAAAACCACCCTCACCAGTTGACTCACTCTCCCATCGCCTTACCTTGTAAGGCTTGCAAATTGTTTTCTTGTAGCCTTGCATGATAAGGCCACCACTCTAGAAGAAAACGACTTTTCTCCATGTCCCTTGCACCGTGTGCTCCAAAGGATTTTCTCATGTAAGCAAGATGTCAATATCTTTGCGTATTTCTCGTGTAAGCAAGATGTTGGTATCTTAACGGCAACGAGCACACCAACTTGAGCAAGAAGCATTGCTTGCTCCCTTGTGTCCTTGCCTAAAGGCTTGCCAAACAATCTAGTCAATGCTTGTGGCTTGTGAGAGGTTGAAAGACCTCACAAGAAGATGCAGGTGGAAGAAAGGCCCCTATTTAATGCATGTGTGATTTTCTTGACTCTATAGGGCTTGCTAAATGATCAAATCAATGCACGCAGCTTGTGGGAGGTTAGAAGACATCACGAGAAGATGCGAGGGGAAGGAAGGCCCCTATATTTAATGCAAGCGTGATTTTCTTGACTCCATAGGGCCTCTTTTTACCATGGCTTACCCTATTGAAGGTACACTCAAAGTCATTGGAACAAGTGCTACAACCTTCTTTTTTCATATTGATCACAATCACAAAAAAGTACTGTGCGTAAGTTGTAGCTTTTTGAATAAAAAAGGCATGACTAGGTAAAATTACAAGCATTTATCACAACAACCTATTAGTAATATATTATAGCTCAATTGCAAGCATTGAGGGCAACCACTTATGATGTACAACTTGGGGTTTAAAGTCAAGTGCATAGAATAATTCCGTAAACAAAGGCTAACAATAATCCTGCTTACAAATTGCCAATTGCAACTTGGAGGTTCTTCGTTACTAAATAGTCAAGCCATGACAACCTTAAAAAAAGGAAGAAAAGTATTACATAGTCAAGCCATGACAACCTTAAAATCAGAAGAAAAGTATTACATTCTGAAATGATGGGTATGTGGAATGAAGGGGAAGAAGTTGTTGAGGGCATTTCATGCTTCAAAGAGGTGTAAAGAAATTAATTATCAAGAGCTCTGGCTTCAAACATGTAATTATGTCCTTTTATTATATCTTTAAAGTAGGAGTCAAAGTAGCCTTTTTGTTCACACTAAATGGTAAGATAGTAAGGAGGTGACTTGAAGCAACATCAATGCTCAACAAATGGAAGCCTCCATGTATCTTGGCCATTCATACTGGTATCAAATAAATTTAAAAGTTTTTGAAGTACATAATGTCATTTACAAAAGGGTCAATAATTCTAAACTTAATAAATTTAGTAGTTTTGAAGTTCACAAGAAATGAGTCTATATTAGCATGTTGAATCTTTTAAAATGTTGATTGTTAATAAATTTAGTAGTTTTGAAGTTGACAAGAAATGAGTCTATAAATTTTTTGAATCTTTAAAATGTTGATTGTTGATAAATTTAGTGGTTTTAAAGTTCACAAGCAATGAGTCTATTTTATTTTTTTTAATCTGGTAAAAGGTTGATTGTTTTTTGGACAAGTGTCATGCTTTACAGTATGTGATCATGGTGATAGATTTGAATATTGGTTCACTGCCAGTGAGTATAATGTCATCCACATATAGTACCAACATGACCGATTCTGATTTTTGCTGCAGAACATACAGATTTGGCTCTGTATGAGTGTTTACAAAGCCTAGGACATCAAAAACTGATGTATTTTCTAATACCACGCATGAGGTGCTTACTTTAGCCCATATAGAGCCTTCTTGAGCTTGCATACCTTGTGCTCTTGTCCCTTCACCTCAAAACCTTGGGGCTGATGTACATAGACCTCCTGTTTAAGATCTCCATTGAGGAAAGCGGTCTTGACATCCATCCGGTCCACTGACCAACCATAAAACACAGCAAGAGAGATGACAAAACGAATGGTGGTCATCTTGGCCACTGGAGCAAATGTCTCCTCATAATCTATCCCCTCCTCTTGTGCATACCCCTTGGCAACCAAACGGGCTTTGTATTTCTCAACTGTGCCATCTGAATGGTATTTCACCTTATAAATCCATTTCGTGCCAAACACATTTTTCCAAATGGGCGCACCAACCAAGTCCCATGTGGCATTCTTCTCAATGGATTTAATCTCAGCTTCCATAGCTTTCTGCCATGCCGGATTATGCTGAGCATCCTTGAAGCTCTGGGGCTTATTTTCAACTTCCATCACTGAGGTCATCAAAGCAAAATTGACCTTTTTTTTATTTTTCTGAGTGTTGGCCCTGGTTTTCCCCAAAGTAGGCTGTAGCATCTTGAATGGTCAACCTTGCCCAACGTGGAATAGATTTCTCTGCTATACCACTCGGAGCTGCATCAACATCTTTTGTGGCCTCACGACGTTAATAATGCCTCCAAAAATGAGGCTGTCTATTCTCATTAATTGGCTGCAAATCTAAAACATTCGAGGGAGAGCCATCCTCAACATGTGGCAAGCCATCTGAACTATGAGAAGTAGCAGGGGAAGCATCAGGAGACTCCGTCTCATCATCCTCAAACTGGATGATGTCCAAAGAGGTGTCATCATATGGTGGCAAGTCTACACTAGTGGGTTGCATGCACTCATTCTCAGCAAAGAGAACATCTCTGCTGCTTATTACCTTCCTGGTAGTGGGATTATAAAGCCTAAATCCCTTGCTTTTAGTGCTATACCCCACGAAAATGCATTTGACACTCTTGTCATCAAGCTTTGTCCGATGTGCATCTGGAACCAAAGCATATGCCACTGAGCCAAAAATTCTGAAATGACTAACCTTTGGCTTAAAGCCATACAAAGCCTCAAATGGAGTCACATTAACCAAAGCTTTGGTAGGGCATCTGTTCTAAATATAAGTGGTTGTCACAACTGCTTCTCCCCAAAATGCCTTTGAGACTCTCTTGAATTTCAGCATGCATCTCGTCATTTCCATGAGAGTACGATTCTTCCTCTCAAGGAGTGGATTCTGCTGTGGTGTGTAAGGGCATGTCAAGTGATGTTTAATCCCATGCTGCTTCAAAAATCCCTGGAATGCATGTGACATGTACTCTCCCCCTCTATTTGAGTTGAGTATTCCAATTCTAGAATTGGTTTAGCTTTGAACTCCTAAAATCAATAGAACACCTCAGATTTTTCTTCATGAGAAAAAGCCATGTGAACATGGAGAAGTCATCTATAAAGGTCACAAAGTACCTTGCTCCTCTATGCGTGGGAATAGTCATTGGGCCACATACATCATTGTGCACTATCTGCAACACTCTGGTTGCCTTGACCCAATTCTTGCCTTGTTTACTGAATGGCAAGCGATGCAATTTGCCAAGTGCACACCCCTCACACACTTCATTTGCTGGTTGCTGTAATTTTGGCATTCCCTGAGTCATATTATTGATGTACAAGTAGTACAACGCCCTGTGATGGACATGTCCAAACCTGGCATGCCATAAATCAGCCTGGGAAGTGTTTGCTACAGCCAATACCTTCTAATCATAAGGCTGAGCATCAAGCTTGTATAAGCCTCTGTCATATGTGCCTGTTGCTACAACCTCATACCCTTTCTTTGGATCCTTGATCCTGCATTGGTTATCCTGAAATTCGACCAACATATGTTGATCATGGGCAATGTTCGAAACTGAAATCAGATTTTGCCTCAAATCTGGAACATACCAAACATCTTCAGATATACTTAACTTTCCCATTATCAAGCTGAATAGGAATGTGCCCAACTCCGATGATGTCTTGAGAAGCATCATTGGCACACGTAACCTATCTGCCATGAACAGGTGTGATGCTCTCAAACCACTCCTAGCGAGGAGTCATGTGCTTAGTAGCACCACTGTTGATATACCATGTATCACTTGCAACAAGGGAAGCATTCCCCTGATTGATTTTCAACATTAAAATCCCCCTTGGCATCCACCTTCTCATTAAATGCAGCAAACACAAAATCTCTATCACCTTGGGCAAGATGAGCTTCACCATGTGCATCTGAAGCGCGAGTTTTAGTGGGGGCAACAAAATTACTGCTAGAGCTGTCCCTTTGCCTCTTCTTTTCATTGGCAATCCTTTTCTGACACTCTGCGATGTAATGCCCTGGCTTCTTGCAATAATTGCATTTGCCTTTTTCTGATTTTTGCTTGAACTGCTTGCATTCCCCTCCTTGGGTTGAGTTGTATGATGGTTGTGTTTGGGCTCAAATTTTTTCTGAAATTTGCCCTTTCCACCCATGGCAAGCGCTTGCTCACCCTAACGAGAGGCTTTGGCAAAATTTGAGCATCTCTCCTCTTCCTGCAACAAAAGCCCAACTAACTCGTCGAACAAGAGTGGGACTGCCCTGAGAACAATGGTCAATGAAGTGACGAATGTGCCATATGAGGGCACTAAGCTATTGAGAGTAATAGAGACGCTCTTCTTGTCTTCTATTTCCTCATCAATACTTGTGAGCTGATCACGTAGATCAGTGATCCTGGCAATATGATCATTGATGGCCTGGCCTTCCTGCATTTCAAGATCCTTGAGCTGATTTGTCAAGGCAATGGCCCTTGTCTCATTCTTAACATGATACATGTTTGCCAATCTTTCCCATGCTGCCTTTGCATCCTTGCATGACTTGATAGTCATCATAATGTGCCTCTTCACATTTGTGGCAATCAAAAACATTGCTTGGGCACTGTAGCAGTCAAACTTCTTCTACTCCTCCATCGATACTATGGGACTAGCAGGAGGGACTATAGCAGTTTGATGTCTGCCTGTAGTCTGACCCGAAGAAGCTGTGCTAGATGTAGATGAGCCTACTAGCCTAATCTCAATCCCACTAACAATATCCCACAAGCCCTTACCAACCAAGATGTTCTTAAGCATGAATGACCACACAAGGCATAGTTTGGTCCATCCAGCTTGTCACCCTCGGACAAATTGCCAAAACTATCTGAAAGAATTGACATGATGCAAAATGGGACCACAAGCTGCAAATGTACTTGCAAAAAGAACTGCAAGTCCCAAAAGTGCAACTGGCTACAAATGTGCTTGCTACTCAGAAATGCCACTGACTGCACAATGCAATCACTGCAAAAATGGCATCAACTAATCATGGCACTCTACTGCAATCTGAAGTGCAATCCCAAGCTAAAAATGCACAACCCAAATCTGAAATAGCGCACCCACGAGTGCTCAAATGCATCCAATGGAGCTCAAAAGCATCCACAACTGTAAAGTAACTACAAATGCACCCATCAATGTAGAGTATCTGCAAATGCACCTAAGAGTGCAAGAGTATGGGCTACAAAAACAATCCCGAAGCAAAATGCACAGCTCAAAACACTTACTAGAAGTGCAACTTGGCCTGAACCACCTGCAAAATAGTCCACTAACTGTGTGGGCAAGCTGGAGATGGCAAAGGAGCTGAATGAAGCTGTCGGGAGTACTTCTAAACACAGTACACATGTAGAGAAGAGCCTAGAGAAGTATGGAGATGCCTAGAGCTGTTGGCACACACTCGGGAGATACTGGAGCTGAAAAAGGTCCAGATCTAAGTAGAAACGCCCAAAAACAACCAAAAATTACTCGAATCGCCTTCTAACAAGTAGTACGAGCTCGAAATCAGGTTCCAACAAGTCATACGGACTCACGAAATTATACGGACAAATCCGTACGGATTGTACAGACAAAAAAAACCCCAAAAAAATTTCCTGAAATGGTGCGAGACAGGCTTGTTTGTATGCGGGCAGCTCCGAAATTTCAAAAAACGTCAAAATCAGACCTCAAAAGGTCAAAAAATAGCTGCCGCTGGACTATTGAGGGCCAACCCTTTTCCTTTTAGCACTCTCCCACTCTTTACATAAAAGGGCTCTTGGGCCCGTAGGGTGCCAAGGCATATATCTATTCTTTCCATCTCTCCCTACTAGCAGAAATAGCACTTTTGTTAACCATATAAGAGCGCTTGGGACACGCCTGCAATTAGGAGGTGTTCCTAATCGGCTCCCAAATAGCGCTTGTGTTAGTGTCGTGCCTCTAAGCCCTAAGCTATTTGGGGTTCAAACCCCCTGTAGGAGGCTCAAAACCTGGAGTGGCGAGGCTTATCTCCCGCAAGACACTTAACCATAGCTTGCACAGCTAGAACCTACAACCTGTCAGCTGGAACGTCCAACTTGTGCCCATTGCCTGCAATCTTTGGCCTTGGGGTACTCCTTGCATGAGCTTGTGCTGTACTCCTTCCATTGCTGAAACCGTTGAAGTAAATCATGAAGCCTAATCACCTCTAATCACTGATTACCCTGCATTCGACGAGACTGTACTCTGTGGATGTTAACATGCCCCCCTTCCTGTTGCTGATCCGCCTCCCTCGGGTCAGCCGTGTTGGAGGAGGTGTGTGGTGAGGACTGTTTGTAGGACTGCATAGCTATTGTGGAGTGAGCCAAGTGAGGTACGAGCGATACTTCCAAAAATGGGTGGCATGCATATCCTCGTATGTGCGGAGGTGGTGTTCGTGTAGATTGTGGACGCGAAGGTAGAGGCAGAGGTCCTGAAATTGCGTAGGACCAATGTCGGGGTTGACAATCTGATTGGTAAGATTGTGGATGCAGTCATCGATGGGGCGACTGTGGGCAAGGAGGTCACAGAGGAGTAAGAGGAGGAGGCAATTGAAGTGGACTGCTGCCACCACAAGGGCGGAATCAAGTACTGAGCCGTACGTGTTGTTGAATGACTGGAGGCCGAAGCAAAATCCCTCATGAGTCATTTCTTTGGGAAAGTTGTTTGTACAACATATTAGGGTCCTTTTGTTGGAGCTCTCAAAATTCTTCCCAAGTCCATCGTCGTTTCATTGGCATGTACAGGGGGCGGATCTGATGATCGATGTGGGCATTGTGGTAGTAGTATGACCAAAACTCCTCTAGCTTTAGGAAGGGAATGCACCAACGAGGCTGTAGACCGGCATCTGCATCGGTTCGTGGGACAGGAGCATCGAGGGTGAGGTTGTATCCTCCTCTTTTGCACGTGGGATGCGCATGTCACTAGTCGTCCAAAGACAAGGTGATGAATTGTGTGAGGGGGCGCACCTCTAAGATTTCATAGAGGTGGAGGTGGGAGCCCTCGAGTTGGCGCTTCCAATGGTGCATAAGTGCAATATCGAGCAGCTCTTTGGAATGATTGCAAGTCGGGGGTTGTAGATGGTGGACTAGTATGTTGCAAGATGCCCTGGAGATTGGATTGTGGAGGCTCGGCCATAGGTCTGCATCCAATTAATGTCTGCTTGTTGTAGAATTTTGGGAGTGCAGATCCACTGGTTGAGTTCCTTGGGCTTTTTGATTTTCATCACATCATTGTCCACTAGATAATTAGTGGACTCTATGATGATGCGGCACCATGCTTGGAAATTCAGTAGAATGGGATGGGTGACAAGAGTTTGTCGGTTAGAGGGGCGGAGAAGAGAGAAACTAGAGGGATGTGGCGAGAATGAGTGACAGGGTCAGCAGAGGATTGTTTAGAGGGCATTAGGAGTGGGGCTATGAGATCTAGGTGGAATATCAAGTTTTGTGCATGGAGTGCGTTGAAGTGCATTTGGAGTGTTTGGGGGATAGTGCGTGGTACGAGTGTGTAAGTGGCAAGTTGTGCGGAGACCTCCCTATACACTATTAGTGCCCGTTCTTGTGCCAGGAGATCTTGTGTGACATGCAGTATTACAAGAGGTTGTAGCTGATTTAGAGAATCTTGTAGATCCATCAGAAGTTGTCTATGTAAGTGATGCTATTGGCATTAGTTGGCAAGGGTACTTATGTGTATATAATATCTTTGTTAATGCAATTCAAGATCAAGGTGTAAACAATCCTTTATTGCCCAGACCAATACATGTTAGAAATGCCAAGGAAAAAACAAATTCTACTGTCCAAGATTTGTTGAGTGGATTCATACACATTTTAAAAAGAAGTTGAATTAAGTAAAAGACAAAAATCTCCATTAACTTGATATTTCAAACCAAAATTATTTTACACATGATAAATTGAAGGAATCAAGAGCACGGTAAAGAAGATGGATTGGAATATCAAGAAAATTTTGCTTTTAGTAAGGGATCCAAAGGACCATGATCTCGTGTCCACCATGCCTCAAAAAATATAAGTAGAATGTGATTTTGAAGGAAAATATTTTAGAAAATACAATTATTTTTAAATAATCAAAGTCAAGGTTTGCTGGATTCACTAAACCCATGACTTAGAACTCAAACCAAGTGGACCCAAGACCTAGAACACGTGGATCAAGGGCCCAAAACTTTAGGCAACAAATATAGGACCCATAATTGGAACAAGTGGGATAGAGATTCGGACCTAAGTGGATATGAGGCATGGAATGCAGGACAAGTGGACCTAAATTCAAGAATTTGAAAATGGAATACATAAATTCAAAATTTGGAACCAGCACACTCGTAATTGGGAGTCAAATGACTTGGAATTAGAGGACACAAATCCAAAACCACTAAATTGGAATGTAGAATCAAAGAAAGAACCTAGAACAAGTGGACTAGGGTCCCAAACCCCGAATAACTAGAACTGAGGCACAAAACTTACGATAGGTGGACCCAAGACTTGAAATCTAGAATGTGGAACATATAGACTTGAATGAAAAACCAATAAAATTGGAACCTAAATCTTAGAACTCAAAATCCACAAGGATTCGTGCTCTTAGATATTGGACTTTATCACATCATTGCAATTCTTGCAAAATACCATTGTGTATGAACCCCATGGATTTTCGCTCTAATAAATCTACGGTGGAATTTATAGCAACATTCCATATTATCATCCTAATTTGTAATCATCAAAGTATAATTGAGATCATGTCCAACATTCACCACAACCTAAAATCTAAATTGTGGAAGTAGGTATGAGAGAAAAACTAGTAAAACCTAGAACCTGAATCAAAGGACTCAAAATCCATGAGGATTTCTGCTCCTAGATACTGGACTTTATGACATCATTGCATTCTTGCGAACCCCATGGATTTTTTCTCTAAAAGATTTAAAGAAGTTTTAGGATAGAATCTATGGTGCAAAACCTACAAAAACATTATCATCCTAATTTGTCATCATCAAAGGATAATTGAACTAATGTCCATCATCCAAAAACTATATATCATCTACTATAGGAAAATGATGTCAATCTTTATAAATTTTGCAAAATAAATTCTAGATATGCACTTATAATTCCATTCTATGGAATATAGGCTTCAATGCTTGTCTACAATTGTTATCATTTTTATCAACAATTCAAAGATTTCGTAAGAATAGAAGTAAAACAACTAGAAAACATAAACTATGTTACACATACTCTCAAATGAAATAATAAGAGCCATAAGACAAAGATAGTGAAGAGGGTTTTGTATGAAAAAATTAAACCCTAGAGCCTACCTGAGTCATTCGTCGCGCTATCATGTTCCATAGTCACCATCACATCAATTGCTTATAACAGTAGCTAACAATTGGTTCCTTGCTTGCATATTTTGCTTTTTAACCATTTCTATTCAAAACATTAATTTAGAACTCAGATCCTATGATCTGAATCTAGGAGAGGACCAATGAACTTGCGTCATAGTAAGTAGATCCAAAAACCAAGATCCCAAACCCAAAACCAAGGACAAGATAACACAAAAATCATGAAATGGAGCAATTGAATCTAGAAACTAGTATCCAAAACCTAGGACAAATGATCTCAAAACCCAAAAAAAGGTGAATTTGAAAACTAGAAGTACTGAACATAGATCTAGAAATTTGGACTCCAAACTCCTCTATTCTCTAAGACTACCCAAACTCCTTTGTTCTATAATAGTGTCCAAACTTCTTTTTTCAGCCATTTGGTTATTGCAGCTTTGTTGAACCCTTGTATGGAAATCTTTGGGATTCAACGAAGGCTAATAGTGAATGTTTTGATCGAAGAGTGAAGCAAGTGAGCTAAATGGGTTGATTGAAGAGCAATCAATAAAAAGGCCAAGGTGAAGCTAGTGAACTAAGCTGTTGACTAAAGAGCAATTGGGTGAGAGGCCAATTGAGCAATCTATTCTCACCCAATTGAGCAATCTATGCTGTTGGCTGAAGACCGATTGGGAAATTGAAGAGCTTTCAACTAAAGAACAATTTTGAAAAGGCCAAGGTGAAGTGGGAAGAAGATGCTACCCCCCTATCTATTAACATTGTGTACCAGATGCCCAACCCCTAAGTAGATGGTGCTATGCAAAAAAAGGAGGTAGCAAAGGACCCCAACTATTAGAGTTAACTAAACTTGTCATACCAAAAAAGGTTCAATCTTTGAGGAAGAGATAGATAACGATGAACATATGATCTGTGAATGTGAAAAGTGTTGTTCGATACAATGTAATGGCACCTACACCCTTTTGGTGGGGAGGTGCAAATGGTTTAATTTCAATGAGTACTACCAATTGTGAATGCCAAAAGAGGGGTGCATGGAGTATGTCCTTTGAGGCGATTGTATATGATTGCTAATTTTTACTAAGTAAAGAAATGATTCCAATTTTGGCTAAGTTATAGAAGAAGAAAATTTCTAGTTCATATGCATACATACCTCTTACTCTCTATTCATCCTTCACTTTCCAAGTTTTTCATTTCCCCATGTCCCCACATTCTATTTTGTAGCATGTTGGTTTGCCACATTTGTTGAAAAGCAAACACCAGGCTAGTCATCAAGAGATGGAAATTGCCCTTTGCACCCAAAACAAAGAGGAGGGACGAGGGTGATAGTCAAAATCATGTTATGTGTTGACCTTATAGTTTTCCACTCTCCATCTCTTCTCTCCCACATTGTGTGATCTTCACCTTTATGCACTTCACTTTTGTAACATGCATGGATGCTATTTTCATGTTAGTTTTGTTAAGAAGAGATACTTTTACATTGGTGAATAAAAATAAGCATTTGAAATATTCACCAGGATTTAAAACTCTTATGAGAAAATTTTAAAGTTTCACCAAGATTTACATATTTTACTTCAAATGTCAAAAGAAAATATATATAAGTGTACTATATTGTATCAATATTGTGAAACTAAAAAAACTAGCTTGAAAGACTTTCACCAAGATTTTATATTAATATATAAGTATAGCTTTGATAAAAAGATCCATGGTAACATGGTATCAAAGCATGGCGCTCTCCTCCCTCTTCCTTCCTTGGTGTTGTTAGATATGCTCAATGCCCCACCATCCTGGTAACCACCAATGGTCCAAGGTGCTCAAGTTGTAAGACCCCCATATGAGGAGAAGCCATGTGTGAGCCTGGGACACTAGATGGATCCTGACTTGCATGTCAGATGAGGTCTATCAATGAGACTGTTGATGCTAGAAAGGTGATTGTGTGGGAGCTCCTTATTCTTGCTGGGGCCTGGGGGATCCCATGGGGGCCAGCGGCCCCCCTGGTGGGGGTTCGAGGGCGAGAGCCTCGAGGTGACGGTATAGGGAATATTCCTTGAATATTCCATGGACAACTAGTCGGTTCCACCAACTAGGTTGACTAGTCGGCTCCACCGACTAGGTTGACTAGTCGGTTCCACTAACTACGTTGATCCGACTACTGCCGCCCTCATAGCTACAAAGAGGCGACCTCCTTAGTCCATTGTATCAGATCAGTTCAGATCAAATCAGATCTTCCAACTAGTAGCTCTTCACCTAGTATGTCTAGATCGCCATCTAAGCTCCACTGTGGGAGCGCACGGCTGGACGGAGCCATCATTTGTACTACATCGGTATTGAAGGAAAATTTTGTTCCTCTCCAGTTTGCTGTGTACTCTCTATTCTTTGTTTAGTTTTTGTTCCGCTACACCGTGTAATTTAACATGGTATTAGAGCCCAAGCGGCTCTAAGGATCAAAGAATCGAAGAGAGGCGAGGGCTTCAACAGCATACGGAGTGATCGCAACAGGAACTGGCTCAAGTTCAGTAGCTGCTGCTGCACCAACAATCTAGGCGTTGAGGATTTGCCCACCAACCTTCACTGAAGGCAAGCTAGATGGTACGAACTACACTTTGTGGAAGTTTAAAATTACTGCTATTCTAGATTCATATGAGCTTCTGGAGATAGTAATGGGGACTACTGACCCAGAACCACAAGAAACCCCCAACCCAGCAAATCTGGGGAGTATGATACCTGCTAATGCCGACCTTCTATGAGCTTGGAAACGTAGGAATGCAAATGCTCTATGTGCCCTGGTTACAAGTACTATTGATAGTGTTTTGACCTTGATTCAGCATACATATAAGGCAACTGTGGCCTGGAACATATTGAAGAGTCAGTATGAGACGCGGAATCAGACAAGGATCCAGAACCTAGAGAATCAACTCGCAGCTGAGAAGTTTAATGAAGGAGAGACAGTGGAGGCGTTCATAACCCGAATCAAAAATCTGCATGACCAGATGGCTGGTGCTGGGATACAAAAGACTTGTGAAGAGCTAGCTCAGCGATGTCTCCGGATATGTCCACCAAGGTCTGATGGACTGGTAACAGCGCTTAACACTCAAGTGAGACCCCAACCATTGTCATTTGAGGAGTTATGTGCTTTACTTATGGAAGAGGAATTGAGGCTTAAAGCTCGAGATGGAGCGAGCAATGGGGATGCTGCGTTCTCTGCCACTACGAAAGGCAAAGGTGATTCCTCCACGAAAGGTGAGTACTCTACTAGTGGTGACAAAAAGAAGGGTGGCAAGAAGAAGTTTCAGGGAGAATGCTCCTACTACAAGAAGAAGGGCCATGTGATTGTAGATTGCCGAGTCAAGAAAGCAGATGAAAAGAATGGTATCCTAAAGAAGACATATAAGGGGAAAGAAACAGCTAACACAACAGAAGCAGAGTTGGATCTATTTCTGGCCATTAAGGAAAAGTGTCCCTCAGTTCAAGAAGCATCAACCTTTGATTCATGGGTGTTGGATAGTGGTGCCTCCCGTCACATGACTTGCAAGAAGGGTCTATATTGTTCCATGCAGCCTCTATAGGAACCCATCACCGCCGTGATGGTTGGAAATAATGCAAAATGCCTTGTTGAGGGTACTGGTACGGTTTCATTTGTTTTTGTAAATGGAGATGTTAAGAAACTATCTAATGTGTTGTATGTTCCACAAATCAAGAGAAATTTGCTATTAGTTGCTTCCATAACTGACCTTGACCATGAGGTGAGGTTCAACAAGAGAGGAGCAAAAATTCTGGATAGTGTTGGCAATCTTTTTTTGGCACAGGAGTAAGGAGGAACAACCTATATGAGCTAAGTGCTCTTACAGCCACTATTGGAGTGGGCACAAGCAGAATTTGACACGAAAGATTCAGCCACATCGGATTTGCAGTGCTAAAGGAGATGCAGAAGCAAGGTATGGTTGCTCACTTACCTGCAGTCATCGCAGAAATCAAAGAACCATGTGAAGCTTGCATGATGGGCAAGCAATAGAGAAAGGCATTCCCACAAGAAAGCAAGAATAGAGCAAACGCTCCTCTAGAGTTGGTGCATGTTGACTTGTGTAGTAAGATGCCTACACAGGCCTTGGGGGGATCTTCCTATTTTTATTGATTGTCGACGACTATAGTAGGAAGATGTGGGTGTACTTTCTTCGCGAAAAGGCACAAGCTTTTGGTAAATTGAAAGAATGGCTACAGCTTGTTGAAAATGAAACAGGGAGAAAAGTGAAGAAAATCAGATCAGATGGTGTGGTGAGTTTGTTTCTATAGAGTTTGGAGATTTTTGCAAGACCAAAGGGATCAAGCGACAAACAACGACACCACATACGCCTCAGCAAAATTTGGTTGTTAAACGTTGAATTCGGACAACCGTGGAGATGGGGAGGTGTATGTTGAAAGGTGTTGGACTGCCAAACCACTTTTGGGCTGAGGCTGTCAATACTGCAGTTTACATCCTTAATCGCACAACTATACAAAGGCACTCAAAAATAAAACACCACATGAGGCTTACAGTGGTAAGAAGCCATTTGTCTCCCACTTCAAAACGTTTGGGTGTGAATGCTATGTGCATGTACTAGACAAAGAGAGAAACAAGCTACAACCAAAAAGCACCAAATGTATCTTCTTAGGCTATTGTGATGAGAAGAAAGCCTATAAGTTGTATGACCGAGAGGCAAAGAAGATCACAGCGAGCCATGATGTGGTGTTCAGGGAGCAGCCACATGCAGTGGAGGTAGAGAAGAGCTCTTCCACTTTATCATCAAGCGAAGAGGTAATTCACTATGGATCTGTCCCAAGAGTTATAAAGGAGGAGGAAATATCAAATGATGAAGGTATAAGTCACCAACCTGTTGTTACACCACCGAAAAAGCCATTGCCACGATGGGTAAGGCAGCTCTACGACCATGATAACTAGATGCCAATGTTTGTTGAGCAGCATGCAGATGGACCAAGGCAGTCTCAGAGAATTGACGAGCAAAGGAAGGCTTCTACTCACATAGTCAATATGGCCTTGATGGTGGTTGAGATTATTGCAGAAGTAAAGGAGCCTGTGAGTTTGGAGGAAGCACTTGCAGACCGAGATTGGAAAAACGCTATGCAAGTAGAATATGGCAGCATCATGAAGAATGAAACTTGGGAGCTGGTAGATCAACCACCTAACAGAAAGGTTATTGGCACCGTGGGTTTGGAAGGTAAAGTACGAGGCCGATGGGACTTTGGAAAAGTGTAAAGCCAAATTGGTTGCACAAGGATTTTTGCAGGTTGAAAGATTTGATTTTTGGGAATCTTTCACTCCGACTGCCAGAATGACCACTATTCGCACAGTACTATCAGTGGCTACTCATAAAAAGTGGCCAGTTTATCAAATGGATGTTAAATCAACATTCTTGAATGGTGACCTCAAGGAGGAGGTGTACGTGGCTCAGCCAACAGGGTTTGAGGCCCCCCATTCTGAGAACAATTTATGTAAGCTCAAGAAGGCTTTGTACGGGCTAAAACAGGCCCCAAGAGCATGGTACCAATGGATAGACAAATTTTTTCATAAATTAAACTTCAAAAGATATGCCTCAGATGCTACTTTGTATGTGTATAGGAAAGGTGGAAAATATGTTGTTATTGTTCTATATGTGGACGATCTCCTTATTACAAGTGACTATGAAGACATGATCTGGTAGACAAGAAAGGCATTGAGCACTGAGTTTGAGATGACAGACTTAGGCTTGATGCACTATTGTTTGGGGATTGAAGTTTGGCAAGAGCCAGGCAAGATCTTCATGTCTCAACAGAAATATGTAAGGGAGATCTTGAAGGCATTTGGTATGTCCGAGTGCAAGGAGATAGCTACACCTATGGAGGTAAATGCGAGGTTGTCTATGGAGGATGCCTCACCACCAGCAGACATCAGAAGGTACAAGAAGTTGGTCGGCTGTCTCATCTACTGTGCAACACTAGATCGGACATCAGTTTTGCTATTGGCGTTTTTGAGCAGGTTCTCCAATAAGCCCCGGGAGAATCATTGGAATGAAGGGATGCGGGTGCTCAAGTATGTGAAGGGCACTCTTGATTATGGCATCACTTATGGTATGGGCACTTCCTTGGCTGGTCATTGTGACTCGGATTGGGGCTAGACATGCTGATTGTAGGAAATCAGTTTCTGGATATTGTTTCTCTTTAGGTTTAGGTATCTTCTCTTGGATTAGTAAGAAACAACCAACAGTGGCATTGTCTTCTACCGAGGTTGAGTACAAGGCAGCATGTTTTGCCACTTGTGAAGCAGTGTGGCTGAGGAGGATCTTATGGCACATGGGAGTGCAAGAGGATGAGGCAACTGTGATGAGGTGCGACAATCAAAGTTGCATGGCCATTGCTAAAAATCCAGTGTTTCATGTGCACACAAAACATATAGAGATTCAGTATCACTATGTGCATGATTTGATGAGGACGAGATAGTGGAATTGGTCTACTATCCAATAGAGCAAAATGGAGCAGATATCTTCACCAAGGCACTTGGGAAGGATCAGCTTCAGAGACTTGGCATTGGGCCGAGAAGGTAGTTCACCTACAGGTGGACATTGAGGGGGGGTGTTAGATATGCTCAATGCCCCACCCTCCTGGTAACCACCAGTGGTCCAAGGTGCTCAAGTTGTAAGGCCCCCATATGAGGAGAAGCCATGTGTGAGCCTGGGACACTAGATGGATCCTGACTTGCATGTCAGATGAGGTTTATCAATGAGACCGTTGATGCTAGAAAGGTGATTGTGTGGGAGCCCCTTATTCTTGCTCGGGCCTGGGGGCCATCTGGTCCCTAGTTGGGGGGTCCCAGGGGGGCCAGTGCCCCCCTGGTATAGGGGTTCGGGGGCGAGAGCCCTCGAGGCGATGGTATCGGAAATATTCCCTGAATATTCCATGGATGACTAGTCGATTCCACCGACTAGGTTGACTAGTCGGCTCCATCGACTAGGTTGACTAGTCGGTTCCACCGACTACATTGATCCGACTACCACCCTCATAGCTATAAAAAGGCGACCTCCCCAATCCATTGTATCAGATCAGTTCAGATCAGATTAGATCTTATCTTCTTGCTAGTAGCTCCACCTACTATCTGTCTAGATCGCCATCTAAGCTCCACTTTGGGAGTGCACGAGTGGATGGAGCCATCATCTGTACTACATCAGTATTGAAGGAAAATTTTGTTGCTCTCTAGTTTGCTGTGTACTCTCTATTCTTTGTTTAGTTTCTATTTCGTTGCGCCCTGTAATTTAACAGGTGCTTTGTAGCCCTTGAAGAGTTGTCTAAGTGAAGTTGCTACATGATTCTTCTTGACAATTGGAATTTATTAGAAACCCGATATGCTACCTCCACAATGTTTTCTTCTCCAAGGCTTTATCTCCTTGGTCTTATATTGCTTTCATTCATGTACCACTTTGGTAACTTTCTTTCCTTGAGCAAGGTCGGCCTTGTTGGCATGGGTGCCTCAAAATTTATTCATGGAGGCTCAGGATTGAATGTCATCTCTAAAGAATTCCAAAAAAGGGAGAGACCAAAACCTTCTAAAAGTAAACTCTTCATGATCTCCAAGTTAATCACCAAGTTCTTAGGGGAAGGAGACCCAGTCTCCCATGTTGAGCGTTTCGAACAGATTTGTAAGACATATGATGATATAGGGGATCTACACAAGGTCAATGCTTTTGGCTTAATCCTTGATGGCAAATTTGGACAATTGTTTAGAACACTAAGTCCGAAGGAGAAAATTAATTGGGACACATTGTGAAAGTCCTTCATAGTGGGGTTTGCCCCCACCGGACCCACGTGGAGTCCACTCAACCAGCTCTATGAGGTGACAGGTCAAGCAAAAAGAGACCTAGTCTCTTCAAGATTATATTGCTAGAATCAAACACTCCTAGTGTGCACCTCATGAGAGAATGAGTGATGCAAAACTATTGCCATGATTTCTCATAGGCTTGTGGGACTGTAAGCTTCATGACCATCTTTTTACCACATGAATCCCATGTTGTTTGAGTTGTGTTGGAAAGCTACTATGCACTTAGATGACAACATGAAAGAAAAGTCCCAAGGAGGGAAGACCACATCTGGCTCCTCAGAAGTATTCCAGACTTGAAGCCCACTACTTCAAGTGAAATCAAGGAGACAACCCCTTCCACCAAGGGTTTGGATATGGAGAACTAGCTACTAATTTATTAAATCAAGCAAGCCATAAATTGGAAAGAGGGATAGCCAAGGAAGACCCTAGTAATCCCCACCTATTCCCAAATCACGATAATGTGTGGTGTGGGATTTGTACCGGGAACCATTCCACCAACGAGTGCCGTCACCTTTGGGCAAGGTTAGCACTCTATTATGACCATTGTGCACAACGGGGGAATCATGAGGCATCACAATGTCTATATCCCAAGATCATTCCCCAACCAATATACCAGAAATGGCTAGATCCTACTTTACCTGCACCACTAAATGCACCCAACTAGGAACAACTAGCAATCCAAGGAGCCAATCCTACCATATCTAAGAGAAATTTAGGGATCAAAATCTCTTGTTTTTCCCACCCATACTGGGACCTCAACCCCCACCACCACAAATCACTCCCATGAATCAAGTATTGGTGAAGGAACTACCTAGTCATTGGGAAGAACGACCTAGTCATTGGGAAGAAGCATTGTGCATTGGGTGTGGTGATGACCACCTCCATAAGGATCAAGGCAGAGACCAACAATGCCAACTATTTCACCTAAGAATTCAAGTCTTAATCTTCCCAGAATTGAAAGAGACCAAGTTTCCTTGGTATCCTTAAATGTAATAACAAGGACCCTAGCCAAGACCTTCCATAGATAGCTAAAGGGGCAAATTGATGTGTGTGTATGTGCCTATGGGCTTGCAGTCCTATGCAAGAAGTGTGTGAGTGTAGGTGTGCTAGAAGGTTCTAGTTAGGTGTGTCAGGTTGGTGTGATGAGTGAGTGATCATAGGAGGTGATTGATTGAGATAATCAAGGAGATGATTGTGGATCTAGGATCTACCTACATGGAGGCAGTTGCCTATATATGTAACCACTCTTGGAATAAATATATACATTTGTGCCTCATTGCTTCTTCCATGGATTCACACGTGGTATCAGACTTGCTGAAGATTCTAGTACCTTTGAAGAGATTCTTTGAAGATTCTCTCTTCTTCCCCAAATGGAGCTTTCTTCTTCCTTCCTTCCATGAATTTCCTTAAGCTCATTCTCCTCCTACAAGCCACCATTTCTCCAACCCTTTCAGGTGTAGATTCCCCTAGTTAGGGAACCCTTCCACCTAAGAGGAATTGAAAGATTATGGCCTCTACAGCCCGTGCTTACACTCGCCTATCCCGTGCCATTTTTGATGATGCAGCCTGTTGCAGCCACCATTTCAAAAATGGTTTGAGGTGCACTTAGGCGACTTTATGGGCTACTTGCTGGTAAATTTTGAGAGCAAATGGACCAAGGAATGAGGAGAAACTATAGAAAAACCAGTTGGGTTTTTCAAGGAGACATGTTTTTGGAGGTGGAGAAGATGTTGCTGCCCCTGGAGGTGTGAAGCTCTTTTTGGTCTGAGACTTGCATTGAGTCTTCTACTCCCAAGGATCATTAATTACGCAGCAAATTCCCTCTGGTTGATGCCTTGTGGTGTGAGGTAGCAATCCTCCAATGTTACTCTGTTTCTGCAAGCATTTCTTAACTATTTTTTTGAAAATAGATGCTACACTAAATGCTAAGTTGATACTTGAGGAGATTCAAATCAAAGATTCAGAGTTTTTTTTAAAGATCAAAGAATGCTCTTTGAAGTTCAATTGATGTTGATTTCTTGACAAAATGCCAAACTCTCAATCTTCTTCTTCAAGTGCCAAGAAGACTACCAAGACAAAGTACAAGGTAAAGAAGACCCCAGTTAAGAGGTTGTGGGAGAAGCCAACTTGTTATGAATATGCCAAACAATTAGGATTTTCAAAATTCTTATCTTGCAATTTGCATCTATATGATGAAGGTGATTTTTTGGTTCAAAAAGATTGACCTTTTGTAAAGGGATTAGACACTACCATTAATTTGGTAAGACCTTCCCAAAATGGCTTCCAAACTAAAAATAGATAAGTTTGAAGGAGAGGGGTTCCACACTTGGCAAACAAAACTGAAGTTTATTCTCATGAAAAATGAAATATGGAAGGTAGCAAATGGAAAAGAAACTAAACCTACAACTAGAGAAGGAGAAGCTTCATGGCTTCCAAAAGATGAAAAAGCACTTGCTCTAATTGCTCTTGGTTGAGTGATTCCTTTATTCATCACATTGATGGATGTGAGACTGCTCATGCTGCATGGACTCATCTTGAGCATGTGTTGGGAGCACAGGGAAGATGCTCTAAGTTTAGCTTGCTTATCAAGTACTTTGACTTAATTCATCTCTTCACATCTAAATTCAATGAAGAGCATTTTGACACAGTTATCTGGCATCAAGTTTAATCTTGATGAAGATATTGTAATTGCCATCTTACTTAGAAGTCTCATTGAAGAATATGGCACTATTGTAACCACACTCACCAATATTCCAAAGATAAGTCTGGTAGAAATTGAATCATCACTCTCGGAGGAGGAGAGAAAGATCAAACAAAGAAATGATTGCAAAGAAGGGGCATATTTGGCCAGAAGCAACTTAAGCAACTTCAAGGGAAAGAGCAAAATGAAATGTAACTTTTGTGGCAAACCTGGACACTTTGAAAAGGAATGTTATGCCAAGAAGAGATGTTCAGCCAATCTTGTTGAGGAAGCAGAAACTGAAGAAGAAGAAGAACCAAAGAATGTCAAAGCTCTCATTGCTTACAACACCCAAGTCGAATCTAACAAGGGTAAGGATCCATATGTTTTCTAAGTTATATGTGTGTGAGGTCAATAATGGTTCTCTGCCATGGATAGTCCATCCTTAAAAGATTGTTAGTCTTTTGAGATTTTTCCTTGTTGGAATCATTAGGCTTTACATGCATAGTCAATGTCCATCTCCTAGTTGTAAACCAAGAATCCTAAAGAGTGAGTCACAAGTTGGGGCCATGAGTGTTGCCACATGATGGTGGGCAAGCCATGGAGCATCCCATGTACTACTGCTGAGGGATGAGGTCATCAATTTGTGGGGGGAAATGAAGGGGCAAATTGATGTGTGTGTGTGTGTGTGCCTATGTGCTTGGAGTCCTATGCAAGAAGTGTGTGAGTGTAGGTGTGCTACAAGGTTCTAGTTAGGTGTGTCAGGTTAGTGTGATGAGTGAGTGATCATAGGAGATGGTTGATTGAGATAATCAGGGAGATGATTGTGGATCTGGGATCTACCTACATGGAGGCAGTTGCCTATGTATGTAACCACTCTTGGAATAAAGATATACATTTGTGCCTCATTGCTTCTTCCATGGATTCACAGGAGCTACATAAGCAAGAAAAAAGAGATAAGGCCAGTAAGTCCCAGCCAGAGAGGTAAACAAGAAGGATGCAAAGACTATGTGGTCTTCTTCAACGCCACACCATTCGATAGAGATTATAATACTACTGCAGCATACCTCCGCCATTGCTTTCAATTCTTTTGGGTGGTGACACCCTTCTTTGTCACAACTTGTCGAATCATATCTTCATGGCTACACCAACTAGCTTCACATCTAGATGCCTCTTTTACAGAGCAGTTGCACAGTCCATGATACACATAACATGTTCAGCCTTGAGATGTTCAACCATACACACAGCTCTCCATGCAATCATCTTTTAATCAACTAGTCTTTGATCCAGGTGGACTTTACGTTCTATATATTTCCTTCCTCTTTCATTCAACCTATCTTCTAGGTTTTATTCCCAAAGGTGAAGGATGATCCACAACTTAAGAGGGGGAAATTCACATTATATATAGGATCTAGTAAGTTGTACTCACTGTACATGCTTCCTCTATGTAGTCACTGTGCTCACACACACATTCTTTTTTCAGTTTCATTTTTAGCTTTGGATGCTATCATATGCACCAAAAAAAATCCACAAAAAGGTCTTGTACATGCACCCTCTACTTACCTAGTGCAATTTAAGAGGGGCTATTAAGGACGGTGTAAGGGGGTGTTAAGATAGGGCATTAGGGGCAAACCCTAGCCCTAGCCCTAAGGGGTTCACATGTATATATTCATGTTTATGTTCAATACAACATAGTGTACAGGTAGCTATATTGTGTGTACTCCTCTCTCTCTCTCTCTCTCTCTCTCTCTCTCTCTCCACTTTATCAAGGATACTATAATAAGTGATGTTGATGCAAGAAAGACTTCTTGCATTACAAGTGACTCGAATATGCTCATTGGTATAGAGGACTTGTCTTGTGTTGCAAGTGACTCAAACATGCTCACTAGTATAAAAGACTTGTCTTGTGTTCTCACCAACATAGAAGACTTGTCTTGTGTTGCATGTGACTCGAACATGCTCATCTCGGTAGAGAAGACTTGTGCTGTGTTGAAAATGATAAGATGGAACCACAAAGAAGTGATCGATGGGATAAGTGATGCAATTATAAGAATCAATGATATTAATAATAATGGCCAATATCCTGAGCAACCAAGTAAAAATTTGGAGATAATCAAAAAATTTGAGCTCACCAACATATGGAGCTTGCAAGGTTGCATGTTTTCCCGTTTTATAGCTTTCAAATCTGAGACTCCCATAGAAATTACCAAATTTTGAAGATCCAGGTAATCCTAATAAATGTCATCAACAAGTCCCTTTTCAACTTGCACCACCCCAAATCATGCCCATTTCTAGGATCTAGTTTTATAGATTAAAGAGATCCAAAAAAAAATAGATCTCTCCCTTTTACTACATCTCCAAGTTCCTTTTAGAGAGAAAGTCACGGACCCTTAAACTGAAAGACTAATGAATCTCCAAATTAACATCTCTTTAAAAAACATGCCACATGTCTTGGTATGGGCTTCCACATGTCATACTATAGGGATGGTTCACTTATGGGGCTACATGTGTCATACTGGCACATGTCATACCTTCAAGGTGTCATGTGTCAAAAGTCTTAACCATGTCATGTAAACTTTTTTCCCTCTCTTTTCTCTGGTTCCATTGTTCATTTTGCATCAGATATTGGCCGACTGTTGGTAAGGGTTTTAAGAGGGATGGACAAAATGAGTGGGTGGGGGGATGTGAACAATAGAAGAATAAGGGGTTGATCGTTGGGGGCTTGGTGGTGGCAAGCTATGAGGGAAGAGAAGAGTGAGGGGGGGGGAGGGGGAGGAGTGAGTGTCACTAAAGGGGTGGGGAATGTCATAAAAGGGTTGTTCATGAGTTTGATAGAAAGGGATGGGGAGTGTCATAAAAAGGTTGGTCTTGAGTGTCACTAAGGGTGGGGAGTGCCGCAAGAGGCATGGGTATGTAGGAGAGGCCAAGAAGTATACGCGAGGGGATTGACGAGTAGCAAGGGGATGGTTTGTGGAGTCTTGTTATTGAGCGGCACTCATGGGTTGAGGTGAGGGTGGTGGTGCGGGGTGAGTGAGAGTCGTGTGGCATGGAACACGTAAGAGGAAGGCTGAGGGGAAAAGACAGATTGTGAGGGAATCGGGCTATGGAGAGAGAGGTCTCGATTGTGATGTTCGACGGGGGAGGGGGGGGGCAGTTGGGTGGGTGTGCAGGATGGGAGGAGGTTAAAGGGGACGTGTGGAAGGAGAGAGAGGGTGAGGCGATGGAGAGGGGGAAAAGGGAGGCTAAGAGAGATTGAAAGTAGATGGAGGGGATGGAGACTAAGGGGGGGGTGAGGGGGGAAATAGAGTATAGGGAAAGAGAAAAGAGAATGGGGTACGTTTAGAGAGAGAAGTGAAGAGGGATAACCAAATAAAATGAAAGAGTGTGATGAGATGAGAGAGGGTGAGATGAGAGGAGGGAAAAAAAGAGAGAAGGCGTGAAAAAAGTTAGGGCACTAACCGAAATAATCCAAAGGGCTTAATCCCTTTTTGTAAATTAAGATTGAGATAGGGTGCTCTTCTTCTTTTTTTCAATTCTCGCATGGCAAGAAGGAATAAGGGATGGAAAAAACTCCATGAAACTGGATGGAAAGAAATGAAAAATGAAAAAAAAGTGCTCAAATCATTACCACCATGGAGATTTTAGTTACTTTCCTAACTCTAGAAAGTTAGGACACTAACTAAAATAATACAAAGGGCTTAATCCCTTTTTCTAAAATAAGATTAAGATGGGCGCTCTTCTTCTTTTTTTCAATTCTTGCATGGTAAGAAGAAAGAAGGGATGGAAAACACTCCATGAAAATGGATGGAGAGAAACGAAGCAAGAAAAATAAGTGCTCAAATCATAGTCACCATGGAGATTTGCATGCCACTAGCCACAACGAAATTGTGAGTGACTCTTGATCCACAACACGTCTCCACTTGGCAAACCATAAAAGCACATCAGCAATGCATAGTTAAAGGAGGAAGGGAAGGAGGGAGTCTATCAAAGGACGATAATTGGGGGGGGGAGAGAGAGAGAGAGAGAGAGAGAGATACACATGGGGAGGAAAGGGAAATATACATATAGGGAGGGGACAGTGATTGTCATGGAGGGAGATGGTGGGAGACTCCATAAGGGAAGGAGAAGAGTCTTCTTAGCTTAATTCGAGAAGAAGTTAGCATAAATAAGAGAGGCAATATGAACAATGGAAGGTGTATGCAATGGAAGCATCCTATTTCTTACTCACATAGCATCATTTCATACTTATCTCCCTTTATTAATTGGCATCCCACATGCACAAGGTGGGAGAAAGTATCTTCCATGTGGGCATCTTTGCCTAATCCCAATGGAGTGTGACAACACACCCTTCCCCTATTTTAATATGCACACAAAGCATCTAGACAAATAGTAGAGGGTTTGGCACAAAGATGCTTACCACCTCATCCTACCTAGTCAACTATACATGCCACATCATATTACATGGCATTGTAAATAATCACAATAACATTGGATTTTTAAACTGTTCACGACACATTAATTCGATAAGAGATGCTTGGCCTTGCTATAGTTAAATACATCAAGCTTCTAATAAACTATCAATATTGAATCTATGTCGAGACGTCTCCTGGGTTGATAATTTGATCTCACTTCCATTGGAGTAGGGAGTGTGGTTCGTATACATCTATATTTTCCCTAGGTGAGCATGACACCATTGTCATCTCTCTATATTTATATGGTAAGAAAATTATGGATTTGTCACATATCCTTCATGTCAAACTCTATTGTGGGTTGACCTCTGATCTATGAAGTAAGATGTCCATAAAATTTGTGATGATAATCTGTCCATTTGAACTATTGAAATAGCATATGACAAGAAGCTTAGGCACCCATCCATGGAAGTACTTCATCTTTAGGCAAGATTTCACTGGCTAAATCAGTTCCATCTTTTAAGGATGAACATCACTCTCACCTCCACTTATTGCTACCAATTTCAATCATGTGCTTGGCTATGTGTGTGTAAAGCTCAGTTGTTACTGTACCTATGGGCTACAGTGCTGCAGAGCAGATCGTTGTGGATGCCCATGACATCCCTTTGTTAAAGCTAGAAGAAGAAAGGAGGATGCCCTCCTTGTAACCTGAAACAAGGATGAAACACCCATTACAAGGTAAGCCACAACTAGCCTTGGGGATCCTATGCAATCCTTTTCCATAAGCTACCAACACCACCACCAAATGCTAGTATGCAAAGACAAGGACACACATCATGTAGGGTAGTGGAGATCCTCACGAGGATCACCCTTCTACTAAAGGTCAGGCAAACCCTAACACTATGTCACCTTCAAACCTTTGGGGCTGACTGCCTAACTCTCTTCTATGTCATGTACTTGACTGAGTAAATTTTTCCTATTTTGTATTGAGGGAGTAAGGCTGGAGGTTGCACGCATGGACTCTTTTCATGTATTTTGCTTCTTTATATGCTATCTTAGCTTTTGGTCTAAACCTTCATGGCATTATGCAAATTGCAAACATCTTTATCAATGTACATTTTTGTTTTCTATGGATTTTGTGTATTTTTAAAAGTTTAAAGCTAAAATGGAAAGTTGAGATGTGAAAAGTGATTTTGTTCTCATATTTGGGTATATTTCCATGTGATTTGATGATGTGCCATATGATGTGGCATTCCCATTCGCTCATCTCAAAAGGATCATGTTTCGACATCGAATGTTTCCAAAATGTCCCCAATCCCCAACTTTGATTCTACGAGCCAACTACCTAGGGGCTATAGGCTAGTATCCATACATCATCATGAATGGACTGACTCCAATGGTTGAATGCTTAGTTCTATCGTAAGCAAACTCCAATAAAGGAAGATACTCTTGCCATTCAGACTACTTCCAAGAGACAAGCTCTCAACATATATTCAAAAGTCTGATTGACCCTCTAAGACTGTGGATGATCAACCAAACTTATGCTCAATGGCAACTCCCCAAAAATGCCCAGTAAAGTAAACATCTTTATTATTGATAAGTTCAATTATTAAGCCATGCAAGGTTAACAATTTTTTCACAAACATGTGCACAAAAGCTAAGGGGCTGAAATGTTTTCTCTTGTATGTATGAACCGAGACAATTTAGTGAGTTGATCCACAATGACCCAAATTGCATATTGCCCACGAGAGGTCCATGGTAATCCTACCACAATCCATGGAATGTGCTCCGACTAATGAAGCCAATCACCTCACTGACACGAGTATAAGTTTTGGCTCACTGATCCTCATCATAATGATGCTAAGTAGCGAGTACGCTCCTTATCAACATTTAAGCATCAATGATGGCCAACCATAGCCATGGCTTAAGTATTATGATTAGAGTAATCAGCATCAATAAACTTAACTCCATTGCTGGTTTTCAAAACAGCAACATCACTTTCATCATTATCGTACGAGAGAATCACTTTATCTATGTGTTTATCCCGATTACTGTAAAAATCATTATTTAAAAACAATTTGGGTTTCAAAACACACCAAAAAGTATCACATTGACTTTTTTGCAATAAATGAAAAATTTCCAAATCAGAACAAAAAAGTTGCTCAACTGAACACAAGAATTCACATCAATATTCAACATCATTTTTAATATTGGCCCACAAAGATCACCATGAAGATCAAAGAGCTTTTCATTATATTGAAAGTGAATTACATGTTTTAGAAAATCAACATTTACAAGAGGACTCTTGCTATAGAATTCACATCAATATTCGACACCATTTTTACTACTGGCCCACAAAGATCACCATGAAGAGCACTGAGCTTTTCATTATATTGAAAGTGGATTACATGTTTTAGATAATCAACATTTACAAGAGGGCTCTTGCTATAGAATTCACATCAATATTCAACGCCATTTTTACTATTGGCCCACAAAGATCACCATGAAGAGCAATGAGCTTTTCATTATATTGAAAGTGGATTACATGTTTTAGATAATCAACGTTTACAAGAGGGCTCTTGCTATTGAACCACTCCACCCCTAGCAAATGTCAACCCTGCCTAATCTCATAACATAGAATGACAACTCATCCAAGTAGTCCTAAATCTCCACACGAAGCTTCAGATTCATCTTCCCTAAATCTTTGAAGCACCATACGTGAGATTGAAGACATAGTGATGGCTACTGAGAACCACTGGGATGCAAAGTCTTCACACAAGAGAGGCATCAATAAAGTTATGAGGACCTTCGTCATTAAACAAAAGGTGAACTAACACCCATTCATTCAACATGGTATGCAAATCAAATCATGGGGTCCAAACACAATGGCAATGCTCATAGCTTGAAGCATAAGAAAAGACATCAAGACTAGCAATGGGTTGATAATTACCTTTTACTAGACTCAACCAAGTGGGCTACCGCTTACCCTTTACCACGATAAAAGCACACATTCAACAAGTGACCAAGCTTGCTACACTTAAAGCATAGTCAATTCCTTCGAGCATCAACTTGCACTACCAAATCAGTACAAGGCTTCCTTGCATGAGGCCCAAGCATAGTCAATTCTTCCAAGCATCAACTTGCACTAGTAAATCAGTACAAGGCTTTTGTGCATGAGGCCCCAAAGTCTATTGAGCCTTTTAAGTTTGGAGTTTGTTAGCTCGATGGTTCTTCCAACTCTTTTCCTCTTTGGCCATCAACTACAATCCGTTGTCGAATGTCCTACATCCTTGTATGCTAGGGTGTTGTCATGGACCTTCACAAATTGATGAAGAGTCTTTAACTTATTACACCATATCTTGTTTTGTAGTCTTATGAACGAAGAAGAGGTAGGTAAACTCATAGAATTTACCCGTGATTTTTCCTAAATTCCTAACTAAAGGAACCAAAGGGCTTCCCACTCTTATTCAAGGTTTGAAACTTCCTGACATGGTCACCAAAAACATTTCGACGGAGTTTCAAAATATTTCAAAACAAGTGCTCAGTTTCAAAGCTCCCAAGTTTTCATCGGGTATGATACCCCGTAGGGAGAGAGCACATAAATATGACCTAAAAGAGCCAAAACGTGCAAAAAAAACTTGTAACTCAATAGTACAATTATGATTTACTTCTATTGAGAAGAGGCAAGCTACAATGCAAAAATGGACTCTAAAGATAACTACTGGCACCCTCAAGTTGTCCCTATCCATGAGCATCCTGTAGAGGTAAAGGTTGTCGTGTAGCTTGCGCTACAACGATACCCCTTGACGAGCAATGGTTGAGTGGCCCACACTAGCTGAGCTCTCTCCTCCACAAGGAAAGCATAAATGTCTCCTCTTCATGCTCTGGATGCACCTTATCCTCACCTTCATGCTCTAGACGGACCTTATCCTCCTTTGGTGCATTTTTAAGTCTGAGCCTATTAGTCTAGCGTCTAGTAGGAGCATGTTCGATAATACAATTTACAAGGACGATAGTTAATAAATTATAAGGATCCATTATAAGGATCCAAAAGAGAAATAAGAGTAAGATTGTGAAGACTTAGGAGTCAAGATACCCATACACAGCTTGTCGGGGTCACCTCTTTGCTCTTCTGATCCGCTATAGGTTTGCATGCACATACACCAATCTCTCCGATTGCGTAGTTGAAAGACTATCGCTTCTTGGTGTGAATCAAGGAGAACATGCTCATGTTTCTCTCGTATGCTCCAGATGTACAACCTTACAAGAGGATTCAAGGCAGGCCCCTCCTCAGCTCCTCCTCCTTGCTGCGTCCACGTTGAGGACCTGTTGTGGCTGGGCTGAACTGCCGGCTAAAGATTGCTTCTGCCTGATCCTGAATGAGGGGTTTGGGGCCTTTTATAGGCTGAGAACCACTCTAGGTTGGACTGGTTGTGCCTGGCCAGCCTAGACGTCAGCTGGTCTACGCTGACCAACTCAGCCAAAAAGTCAACTCTGCAATTTGTGACCTGCTTTGTCATCTGCTGACTTCTGTAATGATTGGCTGCCGCTGTACCTAGTGTACCTGTGGACTGCACTGCTGCAGTGCTGCAGAACAAAGGCATCCTTATGCCTCGTCAAACCTGAGTGCTGGCATGGCTCCTGACATGTTCTAGATTGCTTTGCAGATCTACAATGATCATCGCTTCTTACCCATGATTCATTGATGCAGGTTGCTGTTGAAAGCTTTGTGTTGCGATAGAGATCGCAGCTATTTGCTGAATTGTTGGAATTTCACCAAATGCTAATTGTCTCACATAGAGCTTCTATATCATGCATCCTCTGTAGGTCGTCATCTAGCCCCCTTCTTGAATCCATCTGCACACCACTTTTGATTTTGCTGTTGATGTACGACTGCACCACTCAATTGTTGCTCTGCAAAACTTTGCCCTAATCAGATATATTCTCAGGTCGTAAATCCTCACTTTGTTTGCAGACTTGCTGATTTCTAAGTTTGCAGACCTGATTACATCGTCAAATATGTAAAACCTGACATGTCCAAGCTTCAAAAAGCAGATGAGTCACCCACTTCACAGAAGGGCAAGCATCAGATTCACATCCCAAATCAAAAGAAGCCACTTTTTTAATAGTGCTTTCCGGAAGGTACAGACTGCAAGGAGCTCGAGACACATTAAGCTAGCAAAGTGTATTCACTTTCACAGTCACACCACAGATGTGACAGCAAATATCAACAAACAAAATAGGTCTCATGTCTCATCATAAAAGGCACCTTAACAGTCCCACCCAGAAGATGTGATTGAGCAATTTCATGGAATCATAAAAGATAAACCCCTCAATAAAATTGCCCAGCTCTGTGGAGCAGTGGCCCAAGGGATACCCTGTGCTGCCTGTCAGCCCCTAGACCATGGGTGGATGTGCCCTCGTAGTTGGCCATGGGTGCAAGTGGAAAAACAAAAATTACCCAGCTCCTGATTAAAAATTCCAACCCATTTTTTGAAGAGGCTGGACCAGCAGATAAGAGGGGACCTTCCTTGACACTTACAAACCAATCGAAACAGCGAGTATTGAAAAAGCCTCGCCATGCTCCCATCTCAGCAATTGCTGAGTTTCTTTTAAATTGATACAGATTAACTAACTTGGAAAACCACTGCTCTCATAGTCACTCGTCATGAGCCTGCATGGTGACATTCGGTTTTCACATGACAAAAAAATTTGGTGTAAAATTTGCAATGCACATAGCTCCCAAGACATGGAAATGATACTCTATCCACTCAATTCAAATTAAGAAAACAAGAAGGAGTGTGAGGAGAAGCTGAATTCATCCAAGCTTCAATCCAGAGAATAAATTGAAAGGAACATATACAAGGGTATAAGATTTTATTTTCATGTGGCACAACTTAGCATGGATTAGATCATTGTAACATAGCATTTCTTTATCTTTGTTTCAACATACGATGGTCTGGCAATATTCTGTGGGAGTATGTGGTTTGTGTTTGTGGAAGTGAGAAAAGGGGAAAGGCGGCAGGCCATCCCAGGGAGAGTGAATGAACAAGTAAGCAAGCAAGTGTGTTGAGTGCAAGTGTGAGTGTGAGGGTAAATAAGCATGCGAGAGCGTGTGTGCGCGGCATACTTTTACAACCAACTCACCTTGTGGATTCCTAGCCGCAGTCGTGTCGATGAATTCAAGGTTAAACGGTCCAAAATTGCTGACATAAATCCTTCTGAAAATGCGTACTTGTAAAAGATGCACCGCAACTCATCGTTTTAAGAAAGAGCGAATATTCTGCAACCACTTAATATAGTCCGCCTGGTACTGAGCAGTTAAATAATCAATAATTTGATCTGCAAGACTCGATTTGATGCCTCGAGCCTTGATCACGTTCTGGAAAGCCTGCTTTATGTTTGCATTCAGGTCTCTGAAAGAAATGCCATGGATAAAAGCTACGTCATAAAAAACAGAAATTGTAGCTGCATTTTCCGTACTCTGAGGAAGAATATTTCAAACCCGCAAGCATACTTACGTGAAACAAGGACCTGAGTAGGTATTGTTCTCGAACGACGATTTACCAAGGTAAGCAATATCGTCAATGACAATGGATTCGCTCCTGTCATAAGAACAAATGAATGATAGTCGCGGTCCGTCTTCCGAAGAACCTTTCGAAATCCGAACTTTGAGAGTCAAACGCTGATCAAACTTTGGTTCATCGTCCTCGTCTTCAGAATGGTCATCCTCGTCTTGTGGTTCTTCTATGTCCAATATGCACTCCACAAGGACTTCTTCGTTGCCAAACTTCCTGCACAGAGTCAAGTCGCTGGCATCTGCATTCGGCACAACCTCAAAAGGCTTAAATGAGCCTTTGAACGGATTCTGGAAGTGCAGAAAACAACGAACGCCATCAGCGTGGGCGGCAGGACAAACCGAAAAGCAGGTCATCCAGAAGCCCTAACAGGAACGAGGCAATACCTGGTACTTCTTGACGAGGTAAGAGGTGTCTTTGAGCTCTTTTTTCAAGGAATCGAGAAGGAAAGAGTCAGAATCGAGGTGATCAAAGGAGGGAGAAGGAGGCTTGGAAGATTTCTTGAGAGGGGAAGGGAGATTGTTGTGATCGGTGGAGTTGGAAGAGAAATGGGAAGATGGAGGCAAGCTTGTGAGCTTGGGGATGGGGAGGCGGAAGACACCATTACACCGCCTCAGAGCCATCTGTCCGTCTCTCTCTCTCTCTCTCTCTTTCTGAGGAGGATTTCATTCTCTCATGAAAATGTCCCCCGGAGGCATTTCCCTCTCTAGAAGTGGCCACATCTCCACCGCTCACAGAAAACATTTTTTTTGAAACCCCCAGAATTTGTCCATTTTTAAGCGAAAATAAAACTAAATTGCCTTAAATCTCGCAAATTTTACAAAATTGAGAAAATATTTTTTACGGGTGTAAATGAAAATGTTGCACGCTCATTGTATATAGTTTGCAGGTTTTCTGTGACCAGTGCGTGACATCTCCGCCCAAGATGCTTCGCAACTTGGCTCGAAAATTCAAATATCACCCACCAACTTATCGCATTCAGAGCCCCCCAAAAGTTCCCTTGAAATAGTTTTACCATTGGCTGCACCCCATCCGCCCGCCGCAAACCCTACCACCCACCACCACTCCGCTCGTCTGCAACATGCTCGATCCGAGCATTTCTCGATCATCTCTCCTCGCAGATCTAGTTGCTTGTCATCCAAAAAATGCCTCCCTCGAGCTTTTCTCGATTTAACCAAGCAAATCCTATGCAAAAGTAGATTTTTTGTGCCAGTTACAAGTAGCAGATGATGATATAGGGGTCACTATTGTGTTTCTAAATGTTCATTTGTTCGCAATGGATTTGAAAAAGGCCAAGTATGATGAGATGCTACACTATCTGTCACAAGGAGCTTCTCTCAAGCACATGTCCAAAGACAAGCATAGGAAGTTGGCCTTGAAGGCCAAGAAATATAGCTTGATGGTGGGTAGGTAATTATATATCTAGGGTGTAGATAGAATCCTACGGTGATGGGTTTTGCCACATGAACATGTTGTTGTGCTTATTACTGAGGGACATGACCAGCTAGTTGGAGGTCACTTTAGTGGCTCACTGCTCAAAATTTTTTGCAGGAAGGATTGTGGTGGAGCACTTTATTTAAGGGTACACACGCTTGCTATGTGGAATGTGAGATCTATCAAAGAATAGGGAGATTGCTTTCAAGATCGTATGCCACGACAACCAAGTCAGCCATGGGAAGAATTCCAAAGATGGGGCTTAGATTACATGGGTCCTTTCAAGAATGTAGCGTATATTTGGCAACTACAAATTATGGTACTAAATGGGTTGAAGGAAAAGCCTTAAGAGATTGCTTTGCTCATACCAAAGCCAAGTTTCCATTTGAAAATATACTTTGCAAATAGGGTTGTCCAATTGAGTTTGTTAATGATTATGGAACTCATTTCATGAGGGAATTTTTTGAGCTATTTACTAAAGACTTCATGGTCATGCATTGAGTTGCCATTACATACTATCCTTGGTGCAATGGACAAGCCAATTCAACCAATAAAATTGTCATGTTTATACTTACAAAAATAATGAGAACATATTCTTAGGATTGGGATACCAAGTTGCATGCTGCATTATGGGCTTATCACACAGCTTACAAGGTAACCCCTAATCCGACACTTTTTAGAATGACATTTGGTTTGGAAGCAATGGTACCATTGGAATTTGTCATTCAAAGTCTCCGGGTAGAATCAAAACATCAAGTTGGGAAACTAGAACCAATCAGCATTTAATAGCGGAACTGGATGAGCTGTGCATTCGAGCGGCATGTAATTCGGATAAGACAAAAAGTATGTCATGATTAGCATAATGTTTGGAAGAATCTTAAGAAATGCATGTTTGTTTGGTTGCACAATGCCAATATAGGGCCATTGAAAGCCAATCTTAAGCTCAAGTGGAATCGACCCTATAGGCATGTAGAAGTTTTGATAATGGTACAATATAGCTAGAGGATTTAAAAGAGAAATTTATTCCTAATTTTTTTAATGAAAGTCAAGTGAAGCCATACTGGGCATCAACTTGTTTGGTCATAGTGTACAATGGAAGAATTGCCATGTGGCAATACATCTCTTAATCTCACCTTTAGGACCAACTATGAGTGATCATGAAGTGGACATAGAGAGAACTCTAGTCAAGGCTTCACAAGCATCACTACTTCCAATGGCACATCCCTACCAAATGGCTAGTTGCATGTGGTTCCAAAGAGCATTTTAGCCTTTTCCATAGCATGTATCCAAGATATTAAAGCTCTTTTCACCCCCATCTTTACTTACAACTTCTTGTGCCACCTTTGTCTGCCTTATTTATGTCACCTCTACCTTTATATCTTCCATTGCATCATCACCTCCTCCTTTTTTCTCTAAACACGAAGAACGACCCACCAAGTGTCACAAAGTCACGTTGTTCATGTCAGCTCCCCACCTCATCAAGTAGCCAAATATGACAAAGAAGAAATTTAATGACCTTTGCACATTTGCCAACTTACCGTGGCAATGGCGACATCATCTCCTCCTCCTTCTTCCTTTGACTGCAAAGAGTGACCCACCAAGTGTCACAAAATAACATTGAAGATGTCAAGTAGCCAGATATCACAAAGAAGAAAAGTAATGACCTCCACACATTTGCCAACGTCTCATGGCAAGCAGTCTAGAGTGCCAATATTGTTGAGAGTTGTGGTGCCATGAGCACATGTAGAGCAAAGGTATGAGGAAAGGGAAAGCTGCCACATGGCATGGAGGAGATATCCCACATGTGAGCAAGCAAATGGATGTAAGTACCCTCACCTATAAAAGGGAGGTTCATTTGAAGTAAATCAATCAAGCACTTTGCACTATCTCAAGATTCTCTTTATGAGTCCAAGCTAATCTATCTTGGAACCTAATTGACTTGAGATACATGTCATGAGCACTCTCTTCATCATGTTTCCACATAGGTTCCATCCACCTTAGAGTGCTCCATAGATCCTGAGGCACACATGTTTTGTCATGGTATCAGAGCATAGGTTTAGCTCTCCTAGTTTAGCTCATTAGTAGTTCACTAGGATTGCTCCCATTCCTAGATTAGTTTTAGGATGATTGAGAGTCCTTTGTAAGCATTCTTCTTCAGAGATTCATGAGAGTTCTCATCATTCCGTGTCGATTTTATCCTCAAGGAGAGAGAGAGAGACAAGTCTATCCTATCCTAGTTTGAGAGAGAAAGGTCACCCTTCGAGTCTTTATCACCTATTTCTATAGAGCTCAAGCCATGCCCGTTTCTTTGGCAACTTAGATCTTGCAACTCACATAGTGACTCAGTCCAACAGAGGATTTGGAATGGCTGCTAGACAGTTGCAATAACGAAAAGACCATGAATTTGCAGTCCCAGAAAAAGCAAGGTTTGGCTTTCTGTAGCTGTAGCTCCCGCTGTCATCCCTATGCCATTAACTCGTAACTGCGAGGCGTATTGCTCCATCGACAACTTCCATCCTGCCTGCGTCGGGTGCAAATTATCCTAGAAGAATGTAGACTTGGGCTTGTTGCATACGTGTGTGGTTGCCGCTACCTAGACAACAATAGTCCCCGAAAGATCAAAGCGGTGCTTGATCGAAGGAGAAGAAGAGCGGCTGAAGACGGTGACCACCATGACAACGAGCAAAAAGAAGAAAAGAAAGGCCTGCCCATAGCAATGCTCAGCTCCCGCATCCAAATGCTTAACCTCCAGAGCCTCCAATCTACTCTAGCTTCAACTAACGCTGCACCATCAACAAGCATACTCTAGCCACGAGCATCTACAGTGGACGACAGACAAATCAACATGGACGACGGGCCCTGCACACAGCCGCCATCAATGACTTGCCTCCACGCCTGAGGAGAAAGATAGCCCCGGCAGCCTCGCCAAAGACATCCAACCAAAGCCTCTCCATACAAAGCGCTAGCAACTTGATGGACCAAGCTCCTACAACAAAACAAACATGACGCGGCTCCAGACCACTCCATTGATCTACAGACTGCACCCAAGCTCCTGCAAGCAGTAGATAGAATCTAAGCCTCCACGGTTGCCCCTCGCCAGTTCTTCTACGGCAGTACAGATTGCAATCCGTCGGTGACACGATCATCGAAGAAGAAAAACCGCGCCATCGTCATTCTGCTGTGCAGACCTTCCCACATCAAAGTCTCTGACCTTGGAAAATGCCACGTGGCATCGGGTTGGTCATTATCTAACTGTAGTTAAATCTTGATATGTTGGTTAGTAGAATGACACATGGCAGATAAGACCTGACTGTGGTAAGGTTAAGGTCACCCACCAAGCCAGGGTTAAGGTTAGCTGAATGCCACCTAAGCATGCACAGTCAGCAGTGCTACCCAACCACAGTCTTGCAAGCTACATGTGAACAGTCTCTACCACATCATCAAAGGCCCTCTTCTTCACAAAAACTTCAACAAGGCGTAACTTGCAATCCAAGAAGAATTTGGACACACTCCAAAAAGGAAAAGTGATCGTCTTTTTGAGCTCTACGCGCCTGTCATGTCAGAATCATTGTATGCAATTAGACACTGCCAATATTGAAAGAAATCAATTGGTAAGACCTTTGCAACAAACGGAAAAGCAACGCATGAATGTAAAAAGCATGCCAAAAGCACAAGTGCATGAGATGACCATAGCATGAAGCATGGCATCCACACAAAGCATCAAGGCACATGGAAGAACAAAGCATCATGCATGAAGCTACATCAAGCGAAGAAGCAAACGCCATCGACATGAAGCATTGAAAAGCAAAAACCTTGCCAACCTTGCCTATATTTTGTAATCAAACCTGACCACCTGAGAGTAGCTATGAAAGCACCCAGGGGAGGTATTGACATGTAAAATCCACACTTGACCACCTTAAATAGCAAGGTATGCACTAAGGGGAGGTGATGGAATGTAACTCACATCTGACCACCTTGCAGTAGCCAAAGGATTATGGCACCAAGGGGAGGTGTTGAGAGTTGTGGTGCCATGAGCACATGTAGAGCAAAGGTATGAGGAAAGGGAAAGCTGCCACATGGCATGGAGGAGATATCCCACATGTGAGCAAGCAAATGGATGTAAGTACCCTCACCTATAAAAGGGAGGTTCATTTGAAGTAAATCAATCAAGCACTTTGCACTATCTCAAGATTCTCTTTATGAGTCCAAGCTAATCTATCTTGGAACCTAATTGACTTGAGATACATGTCATGAGCACTCTCTTCATCATGTTTCCACATAGGTTCCATCCACCTTAGAGTGCTCCATAGATCCTGAGGCACACATGTTTTGTCAAATATCACTGAAGAATTGCTCGTGGTGTATGATGAACATTCACATAGCCTCACCATCAATAGTAAACAAGCTCGTCTCAATAAGTGGATGTATGTTGAAGTTTTAAAGATTCCTCTTGCAGCTCCAAGTCTAAAATAGTGCCAAGCAATGCACATTGTAACATGTTCTTTGATACAAAGACCTTCTCTCAGTCATAGGGTTACCTCATCAACAAGTCCATATACGATGCCTTGATCACATTTTTGTCCAAATATTTGGGTCGAAGAATAGCACATGGTATATCTCTTGGAGTGTGTGTGTGAGTGTGTGTGTGTGCCTGTACATGTGCAAAGTTGAAGACTTGGGCTTGGTCTTTAATGAGCAACATACAGATGATAAGGTACGCATTATGAAGACTACCTCTATACCCAAGCCCTCTCCTCCCAAACTGAGAAAAATCTTTACAATGACTAGATCCTCTATGGAGCATCCCAAGTGGCAACGTCCCCCTCTAGTCAAGGAGCCTCTCTAGCCAAGTCCTCCCATTGATGAGCCACATTCTCCTCCCCTTATAAATAGCCCTCCTCATTCAACTCTATTTCAAATCAATTCCATTTCCACCTCTCAAACTTCACCAGTTAGCACCTCCTCCTCATGAGAATCAACCCTCCCCAATATGTTCATCTAGTAAGCACCCCAACAAAGAAGAGTCGGGACTGGAATGTGTAGTTGAACTCTCAGGTGCTAGTAGATACCTAGTAGAGTAAAATATAGAGGTGGAAGTTCGAGTGACCTAACCTACTAATATAGAATGCACTATGAGCAAAGAGACAAGCATCGAGGAAAATGCAAGAGCCACTGTAGGAACGATCAAACAATAATGAGCATGACAATGCTATCGAGAAATCCCTTCTCAAGGACAACTCTCAAGCTACTATAGAGACTCAAAGTATTGAAATGAAGAAGCAAACCCTGCAAACATCCTTGGATGCTTAGGGAGATTAAACAAGAAACTCTGTAGTGTAAGAAAGAGGAGATGCAACTCCATGCAATCCAACACCTCGAAACCAAAGGGCAAGGATATTGTAGAAGATCTGCCCATTCCGAGTGTCTCTTCAATTGATCCAAAGAGTGAAACAAAATAGTCCCCCATGAGCCAATGACGACTCCATAGGTCTAAATTGACCTGACCACGGTAGCCGGGCTTAGGAATCTCTACACACTAATTCCATTAAGTACTGGGATAACTTCCATGCAGAGTGAGGAGTCACCCAAAGAATTTAAAGATTTCCCTATCCCTTCAGTACCCTTTCTTCATTCCTTGAGGAGGTACCCTCCATAGGAAATACCCTTTCTTCCAGTCCCTAGGAAGTACCCTCCATATGAAGTACCCTTTCTTTTGGCCCCTAGGAACATCATTCTAGGTGAGGGTATAGATCCCCTATTTCGTTTTGAAAACCCCATGCCTTGGGATGTCACCTTTACCAATTGGTGCCAACTATAGGAGTTTGGCTTAGAACCCCTTTGAATAGTATAGCATATTGTGGCACATTGGGCCCCACCTTAGGTACTGGTCCATGAAAAGTAGGTGCACAATCGTGTGATTAGAGGCACCGATGATTTTTGTAATCAACTGCTCGAGCTCATGGAAGATCACTAGTAATAGACAACAACAACAACTGAGCTAGAGAGTTTAAAAAAGGCACATGCTAACCTACATGCCAAGCATGCAGCATTAGCACATCAGTACTAGGAAGCAATGGATTTGTTTTACACCTCACAGAACATGGTAGATTCATGACACAGACTCATGGCGAAGCAAGAGAAAATGCTTAAAGTAATTATGGACTTTGTTACTGAAATCCAATGGGTACGGATAGACAAGGACATCCTACATAGCAAAGTTGCCACCCTTGGGTAGATCTAGGCTTAGCTATGACTACTTGACAAGCATAAGAAGCATCTAAGTACAATTGTAGAGCCTGAAACAAGCCCACACACTATCACACATGTGACTGGTGTAAATACCTCAGCTACTAAAGGGTGAACCATTAGTTCAAAGACCCTAGTCACAAGACAAGCTCAGACCACCTCAGCTACTACTATAGGATGAACCACTAGTTCAAAGACCCCATTCACAAGACAAGCTCAGACCACCACACAAGCAGTGGGTGTGATCTCAAAGGACTATACAATTGCACAACCGATTCTATTGAGTTTTGGCCCCACAGTGATCATTTAATTTCCCAGGGATGTTGTATTGGCATAGGCACATAGACTCAGTATGCATGGTTGAGACACTGTAGTCTAGTCATTTGCAAAGCACTCTTTTTTGGGGGTTCATCTCTCAAATGATCAGAATGACTCAGCAAGCTCATATCTTTGTAGCCTACAAGACCTTTTGAAAGTTAATCCTCCTAGGTCTTTGTACAAGCTGCCTCCAAGAGTAACTTGCTTTTATCTCCTTGTAGGAACTATTTTGGTTTTAAGAAGCATTTTTGGATGAACTTTGTACAAGCTGCTTCCAAGAGTAGCTTGCTTTCATCTTCGTATAGGAACTATTTGGTTTCAATAAGAATTTTTTGGATTCTTACTTCTACATTTTCAACTAAATCTAGTGTATAGTTAGTCATTTGTGGTGTGCTCTCCAGCTGTGCCCTCTCTCCTCATCTCCACTCTTCTCCTCTCCCCTCTTCATATTTTGTCAGCCTGTGGGTCTTCCTTTTTGGTCTCGCAGTGAAGATTCCTTGCGCTTCTTTCAATTGCTTCACCAATTTTGCTTTTTGCAACGATTCTGGGGTCTCTTTGCTTATCTGAGGGCAGACTTGTGCTTGCCCCATCTTTGGCGATGTTGGCTCTTTCTTTACCTCCATGAACATCGCTCATTCTTCCTTTACTTTTTTCACTTTGAGCATATTCTTGAGCTCGAAGTTGGAGCTCTCTGGCTCCTTGTGGGCTCGCTTTGGAGCTAGCAAGCCTTTTAGTATCTTCGGACTTTGTCCACACTGGAACTCCTCCGGGGTTGGCAAAGCGAGAAGGAGAATCCTTTCTCATGTGGGTAGCGAGAAGAACCCTCCTCTATGCTTCTGCGCTGCAGCCGTGTAAGGTACCGTGCCCCCCCCCCAACTCAGAAAGCTAACAGTGAATGTCCATTCCTTCCAAGTGGTAAAGGAATGTCGATCAAAATGGCAAATGCTCTGTCATGACTCTAGGACCCTCTGCCTCTATTCAAAAAAGGCTGGCGGCACTCAGAAGAAGACGAAGTGTTCTTTTCACCAAGCTCAAGGAACATGTCCTCACTTGTCAAATCAGCAGACCCCAGCCTTGGTAGGATCAAAGAGCAAGATGTGACAGGCCGCTGCTGTTATCATTTCTATTCTCATCCTCCATCTCTTCATCCAAGTCCTTTCCATGGCTTATTTGCACCATGGTCTGTGGCCTGAGTGGTGGGCGAGGAAATCTATCTTGCAGGTCTCCATCACCATCACCATCCTCCATCTCCTTTTAGGGTTAGGATTAGGGCATCTAACCCTTTCCTTTATAGCACTCTATTGGGTTAGTGCTATGCACATATGATCACGTGATGGTGCTATGCACACATGATCACATGATATTGAGCGTGAACTCTCTACACCTTCCCTCAAGATCAACATCATGAAGTAGGCCTTCCCTCAAGATGATGATTCGAAGGAATCAAAGAAGGAACAAACATTACATTCCATCACCCCCCTTTAATGGGAATGTCCTTCCTCTGTGTCAAACCAATAGCTAGTCGGTGTGTCTTGAATAGCTCTTTATCGAGTGGTTTGGTAAAGATAAACTATTTTGGATTTGCCATAAACTGTGCAAGTGAACTTACTGCATAACAAATATCTGGCCATGTGATAGTTAGATATATAAGAGATCCGATGAGCTGCCTGTAGTACCTATCATTGACTGTAGGCTTTTCTGAATCTTTAGTAAGTTTCAAACTCTGTTCCATGGGAGTGGTTCAATCTTGCAATATGCCATATGAAACTTCTTCAGGAGACTGTCAACATACTTGAGCTGACTCATGAATGTGCTATCTGAATCTCTCCAGAACTCATTTTCAAGACAATAGTGCATAAGTCCAAGATCTTTCATGTCGAACTCTACAGATAAGTCTTGTTTTAGTTTTTTGATGAAGCTATCCTTGCTTCCTGTCACAATCAGATCATCTACGTACAAAAGTGCAATAGTAATGTCTTCCCCTTGAACTTTGTAGTAGAGAGTATGATCTGCATTGGACTTCATGAATCCCAGATCAACAAAATACTTATCGATTCTGCTGTACCAATTTCTGGGTGCTTGCTTTAAGCCATAGAGACTTTTCTTCCGATGGCAAACCTTATTGCTATGCAAATCCTTTTGCAACTAGTCTGGCTTTGTATCTTTGAATACTTCCAGAATGAGATCAGATACTCCTCAGCAAAATGCAAGAGCTGAAAGGAAGAATGGAACTTTAGCAGACAGTGTTGCAATGCTTAGTGAGAGAAGCATCTTCCGAATCAGTATTGGGCAAAAGCAATAGCCACTACAAACTATTTGCTTTATCGGCTTCCTACCAAACCGATACAGGGTATGACTCCTTATGAAGCATTCACTGGACATAAGCCACACATTGGGCATCTCCGCATATTTGGTTGCATAACATATGCCCACATGCATGATGATCATCACAGGAAATTAGATGCGAAGTCACGCAAATGCATCATGGTTGGATACAGTGAAGAAAGCAAAGCATACAAGTTGTATGATCTGATCAACCGCAAGGTCATTATCTCTAGAGATGTAATCTTTGATGAGGAATCAGAATGGAAAACAACTCACATACACAGGAGATGGAAGCATTGACTTCACAGTCATTTACAGAAAAGGTTGATGAAGAAGAGCAAGAATTGCTAGAAACACCCCAAGCAAAGCCACATTAGCTCAGACGGTCTACTAGGGAAAGCAGACCACCAGCCAGATTAGCATATGCTCAGAAAGGTAAAGCAATTCAGGTGGAAACCACCAACTATGCTCTTATGACTACCATCATGGCTACAAAAGATCCAGTGTACTTTGAAGATGTAGTAGACAAGCCAAAATGGCAAACTGCTATGAATGAAGAAATTGATGCTTTGTATAAGAATAATACTTGGGAATTATGCAACCTTCCACCAAGAAAGAAGGCCATAGCAAACAAATGGGTATACAAAGTGAAGTACAATCCAAAGACTTTGATCTTTCTGCCTGTCTGGTTTCTACCATGGCTTTGAATTCTTGAAATCTGGAAAACACTTTAGATTTCTCTTTCAGAAAGTAGACCCAACAATATCTATTGTAGTCATTGATGAAAGTCAAGTAGTAAAGTGAACCATTGATGCTGTGGGTCTGGGCATGACCCCATACATCTATATGAATCAAATCAAGAATACCTCGTGCACGAGAGGTACTTCTGGCAAAGTTGGTTTGCTTTTGTTTGCCGAAGCAGCATGCTTCACAAAATTTTCCAAGAAACTATAGCTTCAAAATCCCAATTTCCATATTCTGATTCCTAAGCTCTAACAAGTACTTGAAATTAACATGACCATATCTCTTGTGCCATTTTGCAGATAGTGGCAGCTGTTGCAGTTGAGTTGACATGGCATGCATATCTGGTACTGTAGCTAGCATTCTATATAAGCGTCCTTCCTTGACACCTTTTGCTACTAGTTGACATCTTATGGATTTATCTCTGATAGTGCATTCATCTCCATTGGAGATGACTCAATAGTTGTGTTCCATCATTTGACCTGACAAAAGGTTCTTGCTAAGCTTCGGAACATAGAGTACATCTTTCACCAATCCTTTCGTACCAGTGAAATTGTTCATAGGGATAACACATGTCCCTTGAACTGGATTCAATGTATTATTTGCTGTGTAGATGACATTTTTCTGACGTTCTAATGGTTTCATCTCTATGAACCATTCCTGATGATTTGTCATGTGAGATGATGCACCGCTATCGATATACCAAGGATCTTGTTCCGCTTGGTCGACTTGATGCTGAAATCCTCTTTTGGATTGAAATTAGTGTCTAAGTACACTATATCAGTTTGATGCATTTCCTCGCTTGCAAGAAACATATTCCCATGTTCATTTGCAAAATGACCGTGACTAGAATTTCCACCATGATGATTTCCTCTGCCTCAGAAATTTTCTCGATTGCTACTAGATTGATCGCCTTGGTCGTACTGCTTCTTGCAGCAATCTCTTTCATAGTGTCCAAACTTGTGACAGTAGTTGCACTAGATGTTTGACACATTGGTGGACTCTTCCTTGGTTGGAATGATTTCCTCTTTATTAATGTTGATGTTATTGAGGATGATGATTCTGACTTTGCTGATGATGATGACTACTTTTCTGGTATGATCTACCTCTGTCTCTGCCTCTACCTCTGCTTTTGTCTGAAGCTATGAATGCCTGATCATTAGAATGACCTTTTCATGCTTGAATGGCTTGCGTCCTGAGTTCTTCACCAAGTAGAACTCACTGAAGTTCTTCTAGTGTTGGAATTTGCTGTTGAATGGCAATACTCTAGACTAGATTCTCTTATCCCTCTCCTAGTCCATTTAGGATTACTTGAACCATTTCTGCGGGGTTCATGGTCTCTCCTGCTGCTGCTGCGAGTTGATTGTTATAGTCTTTGATCCGGAGTACATAAGCATGACCGGTTTTGCTGTGTTGCGGAAACTCTGGTTGATTTGGTTTCTCAGTGTGAGAATCCTGGAAGTGTTCTTGGACTCGTAGAGAGCTATGAACATATCCCATGCTTCTTTTGATGTCTTGTTTGTGTTGAGCTATTCTAGCATGACATCTTGCACATTCTGCTTGATTAGATGATAGGCGTACTTGTCTTTCTTATCCCATTCTGCCTGAGCTCGGGCAATGGCAGGATCTACTATAGGTGCAAAATTTGTTTGTGTAGCTATAGATCCCACTGCTGGTGCTATGGCAACAGGTGGAGTAGAGATATTGGTGGCTGGATCATCCAATGGTCTAGGTGTAGAACCATCAACATACTCCCATTTGTCCTGAAGTACAAGAATGGTCTCCATTCGGTATTTCCATGTACCGTAATTGGAGTTGTCTAGCTTAGCAGATGCCTTCAAATTGAGGTTGCTAGTCGTAGACATGGTGCAAGAAATGTACTCAAAGTGTAGTAAAAATCATTGTATGAATCAACTGCAAAAACACTGATTGTGCCAAGTGGAATCTGAACTGTCGGTGAAGATAGAACTACAATATATAAAATTTGATCTGTTACAAGGCTTGTGGCAAATGATGCCGGGAATAGCCAAGAGGCTTTACAAGGCTAAAATGATGTGCACAATGCCGTGCGATAGCCGAATAGGCTTTATAATGATGGCATGTGTGTGTGAAATCAAATGCTATCTGCCCACTGAACAATCGGCAATTCCTCTGAACTCTCTAAAGTCTGCTTACTGAATTGATGTACGTCAGATTTCAGGTAATGTGATGATGTGAAACCGTATGTGAGAGTATGGACTGACTCCGAGTAAGTACTAGTCGGGAATTTTGAGCATGGCTTAGATTGGCAACTTGGGGAGATTCAAAGCATCCCCTCTATGGCAATCTAGCCTACTCTGATCTAGATCTATACCAACAGTCGATCGATGAAAGAACATCAAATAATTCCTTTTCTTTTGTTCTTTTTAAGTGCTAGGTTAGATGCATCGATGTAGAGGCAAATGAGCATGTAGGAAGTGGATTTGTCGACGAGGCTCAAATGTGAGTGTAACTTGCATCGAAAGGTGCGCGTGATGTAATGAGTGCATAGACACAAAAGAACAAGCGACTTTCCTTTTTGAAGCGCCCTGAAATCCTTCCTGGATCAAGAGATACGACTTGATCTAGGTGGAGGGGAAAAGGGAGTGGAAATGGTGCTGTGTGTGCCTGTAGAGGGTCAGTGTGCCACGTGGCACTAATGATGTGGCATTTGACCGGGTGGATGAGGTGGCAAACTAGTGATGTGGCAGTGATGATGTCAGTTGATGATGTGGCACTTACTGAGGTGGTAGATAGAGTGCCATGTGGCAATTTGGTGACCAACCTTGACTGAGGTTAACTTAACCTTGGTTAATATAACCAACCCTTCAACCTATGGTTAACTTAACTAACCCTCAACCCAGGTGTCTCTTTCACTTAACCAGGGTTAACTCTTATCTACCACGTGTCATACAACTTGACCACAAGGCTAACCCAAACTATGGTTTAGCCTGACTAACTCAGGGTTTCAGTAACTAGCCCTATCCTCAATTTCTGCCACATGTTGGGAGGAGGGTGACCGAAATCTTCTAGACTCCGTCTGTGTGGCGTTTGGAGGCAATCTCCACTTGTAGAGGGAGCCTATCATGATTGGAGCCTTGCTGAAGGAGCCCGGAGTCGTTGGAAGACAAGGTGTTGGTGACGTTGATGATTGCTGGCCAATGTCTTGTGGTAACTCTTTCAGCTGCTCGCATCCGCTTAAATATAGCTCATCCAGTGAGCAAAGGCATTGACAGATCTTGTTTGGTAATTCCTCTGTCTACCTGCATCCCTTAAGACCTAGTTTTTGCAATGATGAGAGCAAGACTCCAATGCGGAGAGCTAGCCAATGTCAACTGTGAGGCATTTTGGAACGGGTTGTAGATCATTACGCGCGTGCCGCGATGGAGCGGTGTGGAGCCTTGCATTGAAGTTCGGAGTTGGAGATCGCGTGAGTGCACCATTGGATGGAGGTGGGCATTTACTTACTGAGAGCCTACCCATTGGCGCTATGATTTGCAGCCGATGCTAGAGGCATTTGTAGCCGGTCGGTCAACACCATGTGTAGAGCTTGCTGGAGCTCTAAGCCACTGGAGCCTTGCAGCATAAGAGTGTGTTGGTTGAGCGGCTAGAAGCCGTGGGTGAAAGACTTACTATGATGGCACTGGGATGAAGGTGGTGTCAATGCAGAGTTGGAGTCGTGGCCCGTGGCTGGCAAGGACTACTTAGGAGCATTGCATGCGGTGCAAAGATGTTGGAAGCTGAGGCACCCGGGCTGCAAGCTTGTAGAGGTTAGGTAGTTGAGGTGCTGAAGCCAGGAAACATCGTAGAAGTCTCGGTTGGCGATGCTGTTGAAGAGCAGTTGTGAGCCTTTTGCAATAGGCACTGTAGTCATAGGCGTAGGGAGCCACCGCCCTTCGTAGATGTTGATGCTGTGCTATAGCTTAAGCTGCTTGTTGCTGCTGGAGGGTTGCAGGATGATGGAGCTACGTGATAGCTCGTAGTTGGAGGTAGTAGCTATGCCTTTGGTTGTAGTTGAGGCTAAAGTCGATTAGCAGACTGTGGGAAGCCACCTGCTTGTATGCCTTTGGAGATGCTGTGCCTTACGAGACCATTGACATTGAAGAAGCTGAAAAATGGCTGTAGGAACCTTTCTCTAGTAGAGGAAAGAACTGAAATCTCTCTGAAATTTTCAAAAAAATCGCTCAATCACACTCATTCTCATGGAATATACCTAAATCTCTCAGCATAGGTCTCTCATGAATCTTTCAAGCTTGCACGGATGGAAATATCTCTCAAATGAACGGAATTTTTTCTATCCCATGAGTCAATGCTTTTTTCTTAAAATATCTATAGGACAGGGTTGTCCTATTGCTCCCTTACTCTTTGCAATTGCTGCAGACTCTCTAGATTGGCTTTTTCAACATCAAAGCCAAGATGGAAATGTGAAAGGCATTGAGTTACCCTCTAGCAAACACCTTATATGCCAACAGTTTGCCGATGACACAAATTTAACCCTCAGGAACAAGGCTCAGGATTTGAAAAAAGCTATGGAATGTTTAGATATTTTTTGTAAAGCTTCTAGATCTAGAATCAATCATTCCAAAACTGGGTATGCAACTCTCAAAGGTGATGAGCAAGCTGTCTTAGAGGAAATGGGATGCCAGAGAATCAAACATGGTACTGTGTTTAGATATTGGGTATCCCTATGGGCTTTGACATCTCCCTCAAACAGAGATCGAATTGGTTTTTGATCAGATTTCAAAACAAGATTGAGAAATGGAGAGGTTTCCAGGCTAGTCTAGCTGGGAGGAGAATGGTTCTCAACCATTGCATATACCAATTATCATTTTCCACCTTACCTCTTGGTCCCCTTCCAGAACAGGAATTGATAGGTTCATCAAAATTTGCAGGTCCTTCCTTTGGGGGGGCAAGATAGCCAAGGTCAGATGGGATTTTTGCATCAAACCCAAGCAGGAAGGAGGCCTAGGGGTGGTTGATATAGAAGAGGCTTCTTTGAAGTTATCCTCAACTTGGATAATTAAAGCAATTCTCCATCCTCAAGAGGATTGGGCTCAACTCCTACTAAGGAATGTAAGATCTTTAAGACCCCTGAGAGCTCCCAAGTGGAAAAACTATCCCATGCTATCAGCCATATGTAACCTTGAACCTTGCAAAGCCAAAGGTAGTCAGCTTTGGCATTCTTTATGGACAGCCTTTGAAGGAATTAAAAGCCAATTTGTCTTCTCTGGCAAAGGGGCTTTTATGTCACTAGATTCAATCTGGGTCTCTGTTATACTTAAGGAGGCTGTTCTCTTTGAAGAGGAATTTGATATGGCTTTTGAGATCTTCAAGAAAGGACTGCAGTGTTGGGATCAGCTTCATGTGGAAAACGTGGATGGAGTTTAGGAGGGAGTTAAGATTAAATAATCAAGACCAAACTTTGATCATGAATAGAATTCACCTCTAGGAGGGTAATCAACAATGGAAAGGTGGGTCTTTTTTGGTCTACAGCAGAGAGTTCAATTGGGTTGAGAGTACTTCCTTCTTCCCTATTCCTATCCCAGCCAGGGATATAGGGGATCTTTTCATTGTCCTTAATACTAGATGGGAAATTGTAGGATTCTATGGGCAAATAGAAATTTAGATTATGTTGCATTTAGTCAAGCTCAATCCTTGATAAAATGTATGTCTTGCTTTGGCTAATAATGCCTAAAGCTGGGACCACAACAATAGAGGACTGAGAATTGGAAAGGGAATTGGCAGGTGCATGAGATGTCCCTCTTCAGAAAAGATGTCTTCCACCTCTTTGTTGCCTATCCTACTACTAGAAAGGTTTGGAAAATAGTACAATATGAAACATGAGAGCCCATTAATTGGAAGGCTATTCTGTTAGGGGACTCGTCAAAGACAAAGCAGGGGACCATTAGAGCACATGCACCATGGTTTATTTGGATAGCCAGAAACAATTTTCAGTTTAACCAACTTGAGTTGTATGCTGATATACTTTTTCTCAATTGGATGCATAGGCCCAAAAGAAAATTGTAGAGATGATAACTCAGTTCAGATTTGATGTTGCCATGTTTAATGTTGATCTTCAAGACCATGTACAAAGATGCTTTGGGATGGACAACACTACCCATTTGAAATCCTTGCTGAATTTACTTGTTTTCTTAAGCAGATCCAACCTCCAACTATCAGTGTGTAGACCTTCAATAGAGAAACGGGTATCTCTCTCCTCCAATATTCATAATTACCAATCACATTTTGAAAATATGGCTTAGTTTTGGCCAGAATCAAGCTGGATAGTAAGGGAATGGAATAAGGCATGGCTCAACTATCTAGAGCAAGTGCCAAACCAATTAGTGGGCTTTACCCTTGGCCACCATTGCCACCAATGTCCCCATTCAGAGAATGTGAGCTTGAGGAACAAGCAATGCTCATCAACCCTTCTGCAACCTACATACATCCTCTGCTATGACCCTCATCAAGTGACTCCCATTGACTCACTAATAACAAAGCCTGGCCCCCAAATGAAAAAGATTCACTTCTATGCCTCATCAGTAGAAGCTCTCCGGCAAACCTCCAACATCAAGCAACATCTCTTCTTGCAATAGAGTAGTTGTGAGAGGACATAGTAGAAGCGAAGCCAAGGCAAGATGTTGAGGTCAATGTGTCTTGAACACCCTAGGTCAAGACCATGCATCCAAGTTAAGTTAGCTTAACCACTAAGGGTGGAAACCATGCATGCAAGTTAAGTAAATCTAGCACAGACTGAGACCATTTAGAAGGTGAATGATCAACATCAACCATTGAATTGGTGCAACCCTGAATGCAAGGAGAGGCCAACTTAGGCCAATACTGGGACACTAATCAGTAGCAATTGTTTAGCAATCTATGAGCTATAGAATAGGAAGGCTACACATCTCAATCCCTTGAATCTATAGGAACTGGAAGGTGAGTTCAAGGTAGGACAGGCACACTACTCAATTGATTGCGGAGATCCTCCTATTTTGTCATGTTAGAATCTACACCACTATTACACACAGATCCTATTGTGATGTTTACGTACCGACGTTTAGCGCGCATGAGGCGCTAATCATCGGTATGAAAAGCACATCCTGTAAAGCATTGATGTATAGCGACGTTAAGCAAACGTCGCTATATAGCGATGATTATAAAGGTCGCTATATAGCAACTTTTAAGTGTCGCTATATAGCGACATTGAGATACTATTTTATAGCGACGTTTTCCAGAGATGTTTTTTACTCATATAGGCCTTAAAAGTTAGTTTTTTCCAATGACAAATTTTTTTAAATTTTCATACATGTTTGATCTCATAGAGAATAAAAATATGAGAGCATGTACATGTTTGATCCTTTGAAAGAATAAAAGTACAAGAGCATGTACATCGAGTTTGAAGCTCATATATTCATGTCTATGTTTGAGACTTGGCTTCACATCCTGAGCCAAGTCTAGTGTGCCAAACAAGTCTATCTCTAACTCTATACTGAGTTGATCTCCTATATCATCATCGTACGTTCACCATAGACTTGATCTTCTTCAATAAAGTTGGGTGATTCTTGATGATCGTCATCTTCTTCCTCAATATCGTGATCTCCATCTTCCTCCCATATGATGTCATTATGCACATCTTCCTCTTGGCTCATATTGTGATCTTCATCTTCTTCTCTAAATCCATCTAGATCAATTGGATCCGGCATTAGTAGTGGCATCTCCATATCCACATGATCTCTATCTTCATATCCACATTGGTAGTGTGAAGGTATACGCACACCACCCTTCTCATCCTGTCTCAAGATTTCGTGTCGTGTATGCATGCAATATTAATCACGAACTCAAATAGCAATGACTTTTTGATGATCCATCACCATGTGCACCACCAACGGTGGGTATTGGTTTGGGCTCCTCCCCATACATCCTCAAGTGGTGCATGACAATACGACGTTGATGTCATACTTCTTGCTTGCAATGAGTGCAATGACAATACAACCTCTCCGTAAGCCACTTTGCACTCCTGAGCATTAGCGCATCATCTGACAAGCTTTCACTCGTCCCTTCCATGTGCACACCTCTAAAGTCACAACACAAAATGCAAGGAAATCCATTAAGATCCAAAAAATAGCCACCCATGAGCTCCTTTCCTCTCTTCTTAGATCAAGTGTCTTGAATTGACACTTTTAAGATATAACTGTCGCTATATAGCGACACTTAGGGTTAAAGGTCGCTATATAGCAACTTTTAGGATTAAGTGTCGCTATATAGTGACTTTTAGCATTAAAGGTCGCTATATAGCGACTTTTAGGGTTTAGGGTTTAGGGTTAAAGGACACTATATAGCGACTACGACCTCCCACTCTATTCTCCACTCCTCACCACTACTCACCCCTCTCCTAGCTCTTGTGCTCCCCCTCCACCCTTCTCCCTCTTTGGTTTCTTAAAAGGTAAGTTTTTGAAGAGGTGAATCTCTTTGAACAATGTAGGTAGGTTTTTTGTGAGATTTCGTTTTGTGAGTGCTTCTCCTTGTATTGCTAAAGCTGCTTACTAGTTTTCATGCTAGATTACTAGTTTTCATGCTTGATTTCAAAGGATTGAAACAAAAAACGAGATTTCAAGAAAGAAAGAAGACTCCTCCCTTTTATAGAGCCAGTCCACAAAACACTGAGTGGGACGTACTATTCCAGGTAAGTGCTTCCTCTTTTTTCCATTTGTTAATTTTTTTTTTTGCATTGGCCTTTAGCTAGCGCCTTAAGTGCTAGCTGCAATGATGGGTGTAGGAACCCTCTCTTCCCCTCTCTTCCCTCTTCTTTCCCTCTTCTCTCCTCTTCTTTCCCTCCTCTCCTTCTCCTTCTCCTTCAATCTTTCAACCTCTTTCCCCCTCTTTTTTCCTCTTTCGTTTTCCTCTTCTTCTCCTCTTTGCCCCCCTCTTTTCCCTCTTTCGTGCTCATGCTCTTATGCTCATGCATAAGCATAAGCATAAGCATGAGCATAAAAGAAGGAGACATATGCTCATGCATAAGCATGAGCATATGTCTCTTTTTCCCTCTTTCCTTTCCCTCTTCTTCTCTCTTTCTTTCTCTCTTTCCCCTATTCCAATCTCTCTTTCCTTTCCCTCTTCTTCTCTCTTCTCCCCTTTCCCCTCCTCTTTTCCCTCTTTCATGCTCATGCTCTTATGCTCATGCATAAGCATGAACATATGCTTATGCTTATGCATAAGACTCCTCTTATGCATAAGCATAAGAGAAGGAGACATATGCTCATGCTTATGCTTATGCATGAGTATAAGAGAAGGAGACATATGCTCATGCATAAGCATGAGTATATGTCTCTTTTTCCCTCTTTCCTTTCCCTCTTCTTCTCTCTTTCTTTCCCTCTTTCCCCTTTTCCAATCTCTCTTTCCTTGCCCTCTTCTTCTCTCTTCTCCTCTTTCCCCTCCTCTTTTCCCTCTTTCATGCTCATGCTCTTATGCTCATGCATAAGGATGAGCATATGCTTATGCTTATGCATAAAACTCCTCTTATGCATAAGCATAAGCATAAGCATAAGAGAAGGAGACATATGCTCAAGCTTATGCTTATGCATGAGCATAAGAGAAGGAGACATATGCTCATGCTTATGCATGAGCATATGTCTCTTTTTCCCTCTTTCCTTTCCCTCTTCTTCTCTCTTTCTTTCCCTCTTTCCCCTTTTCCAATCTCTCTTTCCTTTCCCTGTTCTTCTCTCTTCTCCTCTTTTCCCTCTTTCATGCTCATGCATAAGCATAAGCATGAGCATATGCTTATGCTTATGCATAAGACTCCTCTTATGCATAAGCATAAGAGAAGGAGACATATGCTCATGCATAAGCATGTCTCTTTTTCCCTCTTTACTTTCCCTCTTCTTCTCTCTTCCTCTCTTTTTCCCCCTCTTTTCCCTCTTTCATGCTCATTCTCTTATGCTCATGCATACGCATAAGCATGAGCATAAGAGAAGAAGACATATGCTCATGCTTATGCTTATGCATGAGCATAAGAGAAGGAGACATATGCTCATGCATGAGCATATGTCTCTTTTTCCCTCTTTACTTTCCCTCTTCTTCTCTCTTTCTTTCCCTCTTTCCCCCTTTCCAATCTCTCTTTCCGTTCCCTCTTCTTCTCTCTTCTCCTCTTTTCCACCCTCCTTTCCCTCTTTCATGCTCATGTTCTTATGCTCATGCATAAGCATAAGCATAAGCATGAGCATATGTCTCCTTCTCTTATGCTTATGCTTATGCTTATGCATATGCATAAGAGGAGTCTTATGCATATGCATAAGCATAAGCATAAGAGAAGGAGACATATGCTCATGCTTATGCTTATGCATGAGCATAAGAGAAGTAGACATATGCTCATGCATAAGCATGAGCATATGTCTCTTTTTCCCTCTTTACTTTCCCTCTTCTTCTCTCTTTCTTTCCCTCTTTCCCCCTTTCCAATCTCTCTTTCCATTCCCTCTTCTTCTCTCCTCTTATGCATAAGCATAAGCGACACCTACGGGGACTACCCCTAGTCCTACCCCTAGTCCGGACGTAGCACTGCAACTACCCCTCGAGGAACTCCTTTGCTAGCCGCGCATGGCTTTGCGATGGGTCATCCTCCTACAGAAGTAGAGATGTGACATGCATTTCGCATAGGAACAAAACCGTAGTTTATTGAGCAAAAGGCAATGGGAGCGACGGTCGATTGGGCTAAGGTGGCTGCTCGCATGGTATAAGTCTACTCCTACTTGTAATCTCACTTTTTAAATTATTTTATTCTTTAAGTTCCAATCTAATTTTCAATTTATATAGTTCACTCTTAGGGTGCAAGCTCCAGCGTCCCATCACCGGAGGAGCGATCAGCAGGGCCAGGGATTAGGTCAACAAGATGAGCATCAGGGAGAAGGCGTAGCTCAAGAGGACCAAGGATTAGGCCAACAAGATGAGGAGGAGGACGAGGACAATTTGAATGAGTAGTAGTAGTAGTAGTAGTAGTAGTAGTAGTAGCAGTTTGCATATACTTCGCCATGTATGTCATTTTGTATATCCGCTCGTTTGAGCAATTTGTATCACCCTTTTCGAAGGGGTAATTTTATAACAGATAATGTTGTATATGTTCGACATGTATATCCTTTTGTTGCTCGGTCATTTCATTTGAGCGATTTTGTATCACCCTTTTCGCAAGGGAAAATTTGTAATAAAAAACTTTTTTTTTGTAATTTAAAAAAAAAAGCATTAGTGGGGCAAAACAGGGCTTGCTTTGGCCCTGTTTAATCCCACTAATGCTTTTTTTTTACTTCTATTAATCATCGCTATATAGCGACGTTTACCAGTGTCGCTATATAGCGACGATTATTATGTCGCTTTATAGCGACATTTAACAACGTCGCTATATAGTGACGCTTTATAGCGATGGTTCTTTTCTGACGCTTTTAGCGACTTTTATAACGACGTTTGCACTCGTGAAAAAAAAATTTTAATGTAAAAAGCGTCGATATCGCTGCCCACCCGCTATGTTGGGTAGTGTGCGGGTGGGAATGAGCTCTAACTAGTGGGTGGAGTCATGGAATCTGGAGTCTGGACTATGGACTATGGTAGCCAATATTCTAGTAGCTGAAATGGACTATGGACTTTGGTAGCTGAAAAATATTTGAAGGATTTTTAACAAAGGTGGCCTTCATCCCTACTAGAAGGCCAATTTTTTGGCCCGCCTTATTGAAGGGAGATGGGAAAATTTTGGAATTTGTTTTTATTTTATTCATGAATTGTTTATTGGTCCACGTGCCTTGATATTGTGAATACAAGCTGCCATGTAGGTCGAATGCCGCATTCTGACCTCCAAAGTAAGAGCACAATTAAGCAATGCTTTGCATGGCGCTCGATCTATGACCAAATCAGATGCAAGGATGCATGCGGCAGTGTCAAAATTAGCAGACAATTAACTGGGCATAGCTGGAGTGATTAAGATTGCACGTTTCTTGATAAGGATATTGATGGCACTCGTTGTTTGAGCAAATCATTTGGAAGGATGCATGCAGTGCCATGTCAGAGATGCTTGCGACGCTGTGCCAGAGAACAATTCTGTCGACGTCCATAAATCTGTGTAGACCTTTGTGGAGGAGCGCATTTTTGCGTTTGTGTTTGCTTTGCTATAGATCCTTCGATGGCTAAGCGTGAGGTTGTGGAAGAGTCCACTTGCGATCGAGATGTAGTGGGAAAGGCTGTCTGCACGACCAAAGTCTCCGATTTCCAAGAATACTGGAAACAATACCCTTCATAGGGGTCTATTCGATTCTTCTTTCCACTTATTCAGTTGTTTCAATATGAGGAGGTGCAATCTTCAAGATTCTATGTCGATTCATGTTCTCAGCGTCGCGTCTTCGCTTCTCACAATTTCTACTATACATGCAGAGATGTTGAAACGCGTAGGTGCCAAAAAATTCGGGGAGCCAAAAAATTCGTGGAGATGGATGACAACGCGATGTCAATAATGAAAGGTATACTTGTACGTAATCTTCCATGTTCTATTTGAGGACAGTGGTCATTCCGATTGTCAATATTTGGCGTTGCATCTCGTACACAATCTTTGGATTGCAAATATTTTCCGATGCTAATATTTGACAGTTGCATCTCTGAAATTGACGTTCCTGTATTTGAGGATAGCGCTCATTTGTATCTTTGTTTTGCATGTGTAGAGACAGACGAAGAGAAAAAGTGCGAAGAGACACGGTCTCCGTCAGTCTTTAGCTCCCCTGTTATGGCCTCGAGTGGAAGCAAACCTCCTAAGCAGTCAAAATTGTTGACTCACACTCTCCGATCAATAAAGATACTAAACACTCACCTCGCCAGGCGTTCCAAGGGGCGGCTCGAGAGGCTTACGCTGAAGGTGTACATCATCGTGTTGCCTTCTTTCATCTACCCTGTTTCATTGCTTACATCTGCTTTCAAATACGTTCGCAGGGGCTCTTTGTGCGACTACTAGGTTCTCCCACTACAAGTGCACGTACAGCGAGTGCAGGAGTTGTGTTGTGTTTAACCACGAGTCTTTGTAGAATCCCCACGATAGAATTGGTGTCGATATTTCTTGCCCAGCCGTTTGCAGATAGGTTAATGTTCGGCTCATATAGTATTGCTACTAGCCTTCTTCATCGTCCTCTTCATAATCCTTCTCCCGCATTCACGTTAAGCCACCAGTGCATGCATTTTACCACTCAAGAAATCATGCGTTGTTTCACATGCTTTGGCTACTTTACAAGACCTTTTAACTTTGTTAAGTGTTTAATTTTGGTTCACACAAACAATGCATCGCCAATGAGCTGTGATTCTTCTTGTTTAAATTTTGAGGTCTGTCGTTTTTAGATTTGTTTCGTTGTTTTGGTTTGAGAGAGAACCGATTTAGTATAGTTGGATTAACTGCAATTCAGAGCTCAGTGTATTTGGTTGCTATAATTGCAACTGTTAATGTATATAGTGCTGTGTGAAAAACATACGGTGCTTTACTTACTACTATGATGCAAAGACTTGGCGGTTTGGGCTACGTAAGAATTTGTCATGTTTGGTTGGAGCTGTGGATCAGATTTTAGTGGCCGATAGCCTGGATGATGAGGCTCGCAAAATTGTGAGCATCTAGCCCTCTCACTTTTGCTTCTTTAAATTACATACTTCCAAGTGACACTATTTCATTTCGTGTTGAATCTCTCTTTCGTATCGAAGTGCAAGAGTGTACTCACACGACTCGTGCAAGAGTACAATGACGATGGCATCGTCATGTACACTCTCAAGAATGTTTTGTATATGACTACAAAGATTACATTGGGTTTTTACAACTTCAGTATCCTTGCAGCAAAGAATGAATTGGGTTTTTACGACTGCAAAGAATGCATTGGCCAAAAGAAAGAGGAGCTTTAGCAAGTGCTCATGGTGCAAGTTTTTAGGCTCATATATAGCCAAAGAGTAAGCTTCTTTGCCTTATGCATGCTATTGCTTGCCTTGGGAATGATAACATCTTGCTTTTTTTGTTTTCACAGGTCACTCTAGTGTTGCACTTCACAAGACTGAACGTGCAACTCGTGGAGTACCAATGTGGCTCTTGTGGTGGAACACGTGTTAGTCACGATATTGCTACACATGCATGAGCATTCAATACATTGCAAAGGTTCCACTATTGAAGTGCTGCGTCTACCTTCGCGATAGCGCCGACGTGGTAGTTACAATCCATGGCACTCACATCGACTCACTACTTGGTAGCCCCACACCTCTCCTAGATTTGTATGCTGAGAGTGTTCTGAATGTCCGTTCAATGCTGCTTTGTATAAAGCCAAGCGGCAGTTTCACAATCAATAGTTCGAACCATTTGGTTTCCTTCGAGCCTAACGCATGAGAGCACTTTTGATAAGCACTACAAGGCAAAGACCCTTTTCCGATGAAAATACCAACGTTTTTTATACTTTTTTTTTTGACAGACGCAAAGGTCGTTATTTATGTCGCTGTAAGCGTCAGAAAAGAACGGTTGCTATATAAGCGTCGCTATATAGCGACACTGGTAAACGTCGCTATATAGCGACGCTTAAGAGAAGCTTTAACAAAATATTAGTAGGGCTAAATAGGGCCACAGCAAGTCCTATTTTGTCCCACTAATGTTTTTTATTTAGTAATTACAAAAAAAAAGTTTTTATTACAAAATTTTCCTTATGGAAAGGGTGATACAAAATCACTCAAATGAACCGATCGAGTGACAGAAGCAGCATATACATGTTGAAGATATACAACATTGTTTGTTACAAAATTACCCTTTCGAAAAGGGTGATACAAAATCGCTCAAACGAGCTGATATACAAAAGCATATATATGCCGAAGGATATGCAAACTACTACTATTACTACTACTACTGCTCATTTGAATCGTCGTTCTCGTCCTCGCTCCCGTTTTGCTGGCCTAATCCTTAGCCCTCATGAGCTGCGCCTAATTCTTGGCCCTCGTGAGTTGCGCATGTCATCCCTGGCCCTTATCGAAGCCATGTAAGCCTAATCCCTCATCATCACCGCTCACTTCCACTGATGGGACGCTTGAGCTTTGATTCTAAGAGTAAAACCATATTAATTGGAAATTAGATTGGAACTTAAAGAATACAATAGTTTAAAAAGTGAGATTACAAGTAAGAGTAGACTTATACCGTGCGAGTAGCCACCTCAGACCAATTGACCGTTGCTCCCATTGCCTCCTGGTCAATAAACCACAACTTTGTTCCGATGCAAAACGCGCGTCTCGTCTCTATGTCTATAGAAAGGCGACTCATCGTAGCTTGCTGTGGGCCCAATCTATGAGAATCAGATAAAGTGTATGTAATATGTAGTAAAACAAATAGAACAATACATTAAATGAGAAGAAGTACACTTACAACAGTTGCCTCGAACGCCAACCGTCTGCCTGCACCAAAGTGCGAAGTACTTACGACGTCCAGCCATCTCCTCGTAGCCCTCCTCTGACCCTCGAACATTTTGAGATGGTCCTTGTTCTGCTTCTTGAAAAACTTCCAATCAACTTTGTCTGCCTAGCTGGGTTTAGCCCTCCCCTTTGCGATGGAAGTACGCAAGGTTGACTTACGACGCTTCAAGACTAAACCCATGTGCTCTCGCATGTAATCCTCATTGACCTCCCAATTTGGGAGGTTAGGATATTTTGCTTTTAATTCATCAATAACCGCTTGCTTCTTTTGGTCATCTTGATACCGCCAGTCAATAGCTATGCCTCTCCTGAAGTGGCGGCTCATCAACCGCCTCATGGTAGCCATCACTGTTGCGTCCTTTTTATCTTCTATTATCTCTCTAGCAGTCGTGATTTGATAGGACAGGTCCTCGACCAGGTAAGGAGGACTCATGGTAGTGGCACAAGTGGTGTCTATACGAGCGCTTCCAGAGTGAGGAGTAGCAGTGGGAGTAGGAGAGGGCAAGGGACCTGACTGGCCCTGGGTCTCAGGACCAAGTGGAGACTTGTAGGGATGTGAGTGTGCTAACTCGTCTACATCTCCCGAGTCAGTACAACATAAGCGACCCCTCCTACTCTTTCTTCCCTTACGGTGGACATCCCGAAGTGATGATCCCTCAGTCGTAGGGGCTAGAGGGGACAGCTGGGTAGTAGGTCCAACTATCGGTGTAGGAGAGGGAATTCCTAAGGTCCTCTGGGATAGCAGAGAGAAGTGTCTCACTACCTCCTCATCAGTCATCTGTGCCACAAACTCGTCGAGACTCCCAACAAAGCCATGGGCTACTAGCAAAGGAGTTCCTTGAGGAGTAGTCACAGTGCTATGTTCGAGAGGAGTTGGGCCAAGGGTAGTCACAAGGGTAGGCCCCTGAGGTGTCACCTGAGGGGAATCAAAGTCCTCTGGAGAATAGAGATCATGATATCTCCTCCTACGAGAGTTTCCGTACTCGTCGGACGTACGACGTGATCTCATGTCTAATGTAGACACAAACACGAAAATAAAAAACAAAAAACAAGAACGGGTAAGAAGCAGAAGCATATGAGAGAAAGCATAAGAAGCAAAAGAGAAGGAGAAGCATAAGAGAAGGAGAGGGAAAAAGAAGAGAAATAAAAGGAAAAAAGAGATTTAAAGAGAGAAAAATAACCAAATATGCATAAGAGAAAAAAGAGAGAATAAAAATGCATAAGAGAATACATTGAGAAAGCATATGCTTTTCCCTCTCCTTCTCTTATGCTTATACTTATGCATGAGCATATGTCTCCTTCTCCTTCTCCTTTTCTTCTCTTCTTTTTCCCTCTCTTTTTCTCTTCTTTTCATAAGCATATGCCTAGAGCATAAGCATATGCTCTAGGCATAGGCATAGGCATATGCTTATGAAAAGAAGAGAAAAAGAGAGCGAGCATATGCATAAGTATAAGCATAAGCATATGCTCTAGGCATAGGCATAGGCATATGCTTATGAAAAGAAGAGAAAAAGAGAGGAAAAAAGAAGAGAAGGAAAGGAGAAGGAGAAGGAGACATATGCTCATGCATAAGCATAAGAGAAGGAAGAGGGAAAAAGAGCATAAGCATAAGAAAAAAGGAAAGAAAGCATATGCTTATGCTTATGCATGACCATATGAGCATAAAAGAAAAAGAGAGAAAGCTTACGCATAGGCAAATACATATGCTTATGAAAAGAGATTGAAAGAGGGGAAAGAGGGGGGGAAAGAGAGAGGAAAAGAAAAAAAGAGGAGAAGGAGAAGGAGAAGGAGACATATGCTCATGCATAAGCATAAGCATAAGAGAAGGAAGAGGAAAAAAGAGCATAAGCATAAGAGAAAAGGAAAGAAAGTATATGCTTATACTTATGCATGAGCATAAAAGAAAAAGAGAGAAAGCATAAGCTTGTGCTTATGCATGACCATATGAGCATATGCTAATGTATAAGCATAAGCATACGCATAGGCAAATACATATGCTTATGAAAAGAGATTGAAAGAGGGGAAAGAGAGGGGAAAAGAGAGAGGAAAAGAGAAAAAGAGATTGAAAGAGGGAAAAAAGAAGAGGGAAAAGAGCATAAACATAAGAGAAGGAAGAGGGGAAAAGAGATTGAAAGAGGGGAAAAAGAAGAGCAGGAAGAGGGGAAAAGAGATTGAAAGAGGGAAAAAAGAAGAGAAGAAAAGGAGGGAAAAAGAGATTGAAAGAGGGGGAAAAAGAAGAGGGAAAAAGAGATTGAAAGAGGGGAAAAAGAAGAGAAGGAAAGGAGGGAAAAAGAGATTGAAAGAGAGGAAAAAAGAAGAGGGAAAAAGAGATTAAAAGAGAGAAAAAAGAAGAGAAGGAAAGGAGGAAAAAAGAGATTGAAAGAGGAGGAAAAAGAAGAGGGGAAAAGAGATGAAAGAGGAGAAAAAGAAGAGGGAAAAATAAGAGAAGGAAGAGGGGAAAAGAGGGAAAGAAGAGGGAATAAGAAAAGAGAGAGTTCCTACACCCATCACTACAGCTAGCACTTAAAGCGCTAGGTGTAGGCCAATGCAAATAACAAAAATAACAAAAGAAAAAAAGAGAAAGTACTTTCTTACTTGGAATAGTTCCGCTCGGTGTTTTGTGGAATGGCCTTACAAAAAAGAGGAAACATACCATTTTTCAAATAACTAGTTAGAGGAAGGAGGAGTTTAAAAAAGCAACTTCTCAAAGGGATTGGATTGAGGAGACAAGCATAAGCTTACAAATAAGAAGAAAGCATCAGCCTACAAACAAGGAGAAAGAGAAGAAAGAGAAATACCAAAAAGACAAGAAGTGAGTCTTATTTCTTTCACCAAATCTCGTTTTTTGTCCTTAACCTCTGAAAATCAAGCATGAAAACTAGCACATAGCCTTAGCAATATAAGGAGAAACATGTTTCAATACTCACAAAATGAAATCTCATAAAAAATGAACCTATATTGCTTAAAGAGACTCACCTTCTTGAAAAACTTCTTTTCCCACAAGCAAAGAGGGAGAAGGGTGGAGAGGGAGCACAAGTGTTAAGAGAGGGGCTGGGTAGGGGTGAGGAGTGGAAAATAGAGAGAAGGAAAGGGAGGTCGTAGAATATAAGATGGGAGAAGAGATTTTTTCTTTTCTCGCAATAGAGATGTCAAAGATAACATCGCACCAGGTTTTGGGTTTAAGCTCCTAGTGTCGCTATATAACGACACTGGCTAGTCGCTATATAGTGACGTTTATATCCAAAAAGTGTTGCTATGTAGCGATGGAATAGGGCAAAGCGTTGCTATATAGCGATGGTTCAAGGCACTTATTATTAAAAGAGAGAAAAGAAGCTCATGGGTGGCTATTTTTTGAATCTTAATAGATTTCCTTGCAGCTCATGTTGTGATTTTGGAAGTGTGCAGATAGAAGGGACAAGTGGAAGCTCGTCAGATGATGCGCCAACGCATGGGAGCACAGAGTGGCTTACGGAGAGGTTGTGTTGTCATTGCACTCATTGCAAGTGAGAACTACGACATCAACGTCATATTATCATGCGCCACTTGCAGATGTATGGGGAGGAGCCCAAACTAGTATCCACCATTGGTGTTGCACTACAGATGGATCATTGGTAAGTCAATGCTATTTGAGTGGACGGTTAATATTGGATACCATTATGACATGAAACCTTGAGACAAGATGTTATATTTACACAAAATCTTGAAACAGGATGAGGAGGGTGGCAAGGGTACGCATATACCTTCACACTTTGAGTAAGACAATAGTCTCCTAAATGATGACGAGTGTATGGTGGACATGATGGATTCTATTTTTAGAGGCACTACATCACATGTACACATGATGTCAGAGTCTGAGGTCAAAATGTGAGAGTTGCAATCAACATAGTTATACGAGGGTGCTAAGATGTCTAAACTATAGGCTTGTCTCTCAATCTTGAATCTGCAAGAAAAGTATGGTGGTCAGATACAAGTGTCTCGGCCTTAATGAGGTTAGCTCCCACATTAATTTGACTCATTATTTGGATATTGTTTGTTTTGAGAATCATCATGTATATTTGAGAATCATCATTATTCGAAGCTATTTGAATTGTGATTTTCTTTTGATAGGTTGCTCCAGAAGATGTTGCCTTCACCAAATACCATACCCGCATCAAGAGATGAAGCGAAGAAGATGCTAACAACGGTGGGTATGGATTATAATACCATCCATGCTTGTCGTAATGACTATCTTCTCTTTCATCGTGAGCATGGAGATTTGGCTAGTTATCCAAAGTGTGGGGAACAATCATATAGAGATGACTTATAGGGTGAGCATGTATCGGTAAAGGTCTTGAGACACTTTCCCATCATTGCAAGAATACAACACATGTTCCGATGTAAATCCATAGCGAAGATGACATGGCATGCATCTCATCGGTCCACTGATGACACATTGAGGATTCTCGCAGATTGTGCCACTTGGAAGCACATAGACAATCAGTGGCCGGACTTTGTAAGGGAGCCACACAACTTACATCTTGGGCTCGCCATGGACGGCGTGAATCCTTTCGGGTTACGCTCGACATCTTGGTTGACATAGCCCATAGTCTTGATAAATTACAATATCCCACCATGGCTAACAATAAAGAAGGGACACCTCATGCTTGTACTACTTGTGCCAGGGAAGTACAAGGCTAAAAATATGGACGTGTACATGGCACCTTTGATAGATGAGTTACAGATCTTATGGAGAGGAGTGCGGGTCTTTGATATTTCTAGAGCTCTTAGACATACCAATTATATTTTAGTCAAGGGTATCTTGATGTCGACCATGCATGACTACCCAGGATATGGAGAGTGCGCAGGTACGTGGTTGTCTTTACATGTATAATATAGGATTATGCTTTTATGACTCTTCTTCGCATGCATGTCTTATACTAATACATTCATGCACGCGTGTAAGACTTGTTACAAGTGGGTACCATGCTTGTCCTGTTTGTGGACCGGGTTTGAAATCGCTCGCACGATACTCCAAACATATGAGGAAAAATGTTTATGAAGGTTATGCTCGATACCTTCCGCTAGACCATCTCGCACGTGGAGGTCAGCTTGATCCACCACCACCATATTTGAAGGCAAGTGATTGGATTCCGGCTTGGACGGCGAATGAAGAGGAACCTCCTCATGGTATGAAGAGGCTATCGATCTTTCACGAGCTTCCTTATTGGGGTCAGTTACAAATCAATCATCTCTTGGATCCCATGCATATCTTCAAGAATGTGGGGGCTACTATTTGGGCACACTTGGTTGGTTCCAAAGACTCAAGAGGAGTGCGAGAAGACTTGCATGCTATGAATAGAATGTCTCATTTGTGGCCCCAAGTGTGTGCTTCAGGAAAAGTTATCCTCCCGAAGCAACATGGATTCTCTCTACGAGAGAGGAGGCAGCGGTCAAGGTGGACATTGCCTCTTTTCAAGCACCCATAGAATACATGCGTTGCTTGAAAGGAGCATTTTCAAAGGACAAGAAGCTTAGTGGGCTCAAGTCCCATGATTGGCACAAGGGCTTACAGGTATTCTAAGTTGTAGGATTAGTGTACCGATAATCATGATGCATTAGTGTAATTATGATTATGTTATATTATTAACATGACTTCTTTGTTGCTTTGATATTTCATCCTCCTAATTACAATAAAAGAGTGCTTACAAGAATATGTTAGAAATGCTATATTTAAGATCAGTGGTATTGTGAGGTATGCTTACTATCAAATCGCATTGATTGCATTTTCTTCAATTTAAGCTGAATAATCTGTAGACTAATTATAAATATATCTTACATGGGCATGTGAAATAGGTGGATATCTCAAAAAGAGATCTCCATATCGAGCATCAAGAAGGCTAGGGTGGAATCCATCGAAGCCGTATGGTTGCTTGAGAAGCACTTTCTCTTGAGCATTATGACAACTCAAGTGCACTTGCTTGTGCACGTAGTTGATGAGGTGGCAATTGCAGGTACCGTTCATAGTCGGTCAATGTTTTTTCTCGAGCGGTTTATGAAAACTTTGAAGGGATTTGTAAGACAGAGAGCAAGACCAGAAGCAAGCATGGTAGAGGGATGGCTTGTGCAAGAGTCATGAGTATATATCACGGAGTTTCTTGCATCCAGGGATCTCGATATGCCACAAGCTTGGCATAACAAGGATAATGATCGCATCGTTGGCGAGGTTCCCCAAGGAAAAGGGATTGAAAGAAAGATGAGCGAAGAGCAAATGGAGAAATTCAATAAGTTTGTATCCTCAATAGCAAGGAGATGCAGAAGTGGATTGAGAGATATGAAGTGGCCAAAGCAGAAAGAATAAATGCAAGGACGAGATTCAAAGTAATGTATAGACGATCGCAACCATATCCATGGGATCTTGCCCTTCTCCCCACTCACATGTCACTTGATTGGCTACAACTAGCTCTACCTAAAGCCGAATGCGATGGAGAGACAATAAACGAGCACAAGCGAGAGTTATCATCTGGATGTATGATGCATGTAAGTTTCTTACCTCTTGACGTAATTAAGTAATTATTGTGACAATATATGCTATAAAATAGATGCATTTTCATTGTTCTAATGATGTTGTTTTACAGTACAAAAAGTACAGTGCATTATGGTCATATGGATGACATTTTCACGTGAAACGCATCGATTCAAAGAGAGTTATGTATGATTGTGGAGTCATGGCTAACTTCACACAAGATAGCCGAGCAAGTGCTTCGGATACCAATCTTCTCTCCTCACAGTTGAATTATTGTGGAACCATATGCGAAATCTATGAAATTGATTTCAGACGATTTAGTATTTTTATTCTTGATGTAAAATAGTTTAGAATTATTTACAACGGTCCCCATGCGACAGTGAGAAAAGACAGTAGCGGTTTCTTTGCAATAGACTCCACCAAACTTTAGACCGATGAAAGTGATACTTTTGTTCTTCCCGAGCACTGTGAGTAGGTGCATACTAATGATTTAATTAATCGAAGCTTTCATTTTTAAAGATCCATTGATACATGTACTTAAGCATAATTTCATATATATATATGATGGCATTTGGCACCCATCTTCAATATAGGTGGTTTTTCATTCGGATCGTTCGATCCAAGTTGCACCACGAAGTAAGAAAAATTTTAAAGATAGAGATGTGGATATAGAGATGCCACTACCAATGCCGGATTCAATTGATCCAGATGGATCTAGCGAAGAAGATGAAGATCACAATATGAGCCAAGAGGAAGATGCGCATAATAACATCGTACAGGAGGAAGATGGAGATCACGATATTGAGGAAGAAGATAACGATCATCAAGAATCACTACACTTTATTGAAGAAGATAATCAAGTACTCTTAGGTGAATGTATGATGCTAGAGTACGATGATGATATAGGAGATCAACTCGGTACAGAGTTAGAGATAGACTTATTTGGTGCATTAGACTTGGCTTAGGATTGAAGCCGTTGATGTAAATGCTCTTCATTGATTTTTTTCATCTCAAACTTGGACATGAATATATGAGCTTCAAAGGCTTGATGTACATGCTCTTGTACTTTTATTCTCTCAAAGGATCAAACATGTATGAAAATGAAAAAAAAATTGTCATTGAAAAAAACTATCTTTTAAGGTCGGTATGGGAAAAAAAACTCTCTGTAAAACGTCGCTATAGGGAATTGTCTCAGTGTCACTATATAACGACCATTACCAATTTGATAAGGGTCACTATATAGTGACCCTTAACGAAGCCTGCTTCTAATACCGACGATTAGCGGCCCATGCACGCTAAACATTGGTACTTAAGCGTCGCAATAGGATCCATGTGTAGTAGTGAAGTTGTAACTTTTTTCACTTCAATGAATGTTTGGTCTTATCATTTGCTGTACATCTTGGTGCCCCTGTGCTTCTTGCTTTCACTTTTTTGCATATGTTAACCACAATAACAACATGGGCGAAGAGGTAGACATGCAAAAGTATGACACTAATAAGCATAAACATTCAAGAAAACCCACCCAAGGAACTATGACTTGCATTTATGCCTCATTGAGTTTTCACCATTTCACACATATGAATTTCTTGCACAACATAGTGTGACTCTATTTTTCAACATTCTCCTTCCATTGCATCATCGTGGAAAGAGTTGTTATCACATGTGCTCAACATGCAACCCAGCGCTATCCAGCTTCAATGCATCAAGTCTATAGTGAAGAACATCTCGAACTCGCATGCTTTGCTTCATGATTGCCTCTCGAGCTTTAGTGCCCCCCTTGCAATGTTCCTTCCAAGTTATTCTATAAGGCACTTATGGTATGCACGTTGTGTTTGTTGTAGCTAGCCACTATACAACTTTGTACACCTTGTTTGTGGATGAGATGGTTTGCTTGGCAGAGATAGCTCTGCTCCATGCACAAGTTAAAAAATGGTCCTATGCTATTTGGGGCATGGAAGACCAACAAAATTTGTTAGCTTTAGTGCAGGCAATGCCAAGTGTGACCGCCAAAGACATCATAGCAAGGCACTGGGAAATGCACCCCCTATCCAAACACACTTGCTACAAGCCATTGTCAAACATACATACAAAATGAAGAAAGAATACAACCTCGCCCTCATGAATCGGAACAGCATGCTTGTCTTGACAGTGGCCATTAGTAGGTAAGAGAATAAGTTATGTGCACTATAGAACAAGTGGAGACATGCGTGAAGCTCAAAATATCAGGGCTCGTTTAGTTAAAAACAAGGCCATGCCAAGGTACTTATGTAGTGTCCAAGACACCTTCACACCCTTGTGTCTGTTGCACAACACTACTGCAATGATAGTTTATGGTTGACCATGAGATGATGACACTTAATCAAAACCCACCATCTTATCTTATTTGCAAACTTTGTCACTCGCAAATTCGTAAAGGGAAAGTGCCAAAGTACGCGTGCAAGAACATGCCCTTGAATCCACAAACGCAACATGTACGCATGCTAAACAATTTAGAGGCATGTTTAATGGCAACATTCACCCAGATTTGTGAGCTCTCTTACGAAGGGCAATACGATCTACACAGCTCAATTATCAACGTGTTTGCTGATGTCGATAGAGCCCAGAGTGTTTTGCCACGGTTCTTGAGTGATAGCTCGACAGTGATGGTCACTCTAAAGTGGAAACTAGAGTACACACACAATTACATGAGCGGTCTTGTGCGTCGTATGCTCACTCTCCATGCATTGGATGAGCTCCTACAAATGCCTTTATACAAATAACACAATGTTACCCTGAACCACCTGTGGGCTAAGCACATTGCATTTTACACTACATAGCAAGTTGTCAACTTCGAGGACAAGACAATCAACATTGCACTGTCATAGGGATTCACCCCCCTGAGCATCTTCAAAGACACGTGATGTAAAAAAATTGACTCCCCAAGCCTCTTCTATGGGCACCCTAGGATGTACAGCTTGCTAGAACGCACTTCGTACCAAGATATCATTCGGTGGGAGCTATACAACAAGGACAGGTGGTTTGCAACATCAATAGAAAATTTATTCTTCAAAACAATGAAGGTACTGGTTGCGCATGTTCTTTAATCGTCATGGGTTTGCATGGCCAAAGAATACAAGCAAAGATGCTGCACAAAGCACGAACATTGAGTAGCTCCTGGAATCCAACATTGAGCAGCTTCTACAATCCAACATTGGTTTTTGCAGCTTTGCTTGCTTGTGAACTTCCATTGACTACAAGCACAAGCTCAAGAAAAATCCTCTCGTGATGTTAAGACAATTGGGAGCCCCCATTTTCTCTCTCACTTTTTCTACTCTATGGAGAAAAACTAGGAACCATTGGCTCATTGCAAACCAATGACAGGATCAAGCATTGTAGTGGCAGAAACAGAGATGTTATGTGAACTTGTACAGTCCGACCCAGTGACAACAGTAGTATACTATGTCCACAAATTTCAAGCCATGAAATGACTACTTAGGCAAGACAAAACAATGTTACTTGACTTCTTCTTCATGACAGAATTCCAAAATAGAGGCAGTCAGCACAACCATGGCCTTCTATGGATTGAAAATGTTCCCATTTAGGACAGGTGTCCAAACAATGAAGTAGAGGCCTTTGTTGATAAATACATTAGCACAGATGTTGCAGCCCTCGACGAAAACAAGGAAATTCAGAGGCACAAACATTAAAAAACATCTAAAAAGAGGGGGAACTCATGCCACTTCCACTTTCCACGGCCTCCCATGACAGCAACAAGAATCCTAACTCCACTGGACGAAACCATGTCTTCGTGCATGCACAAAACAACTATAAAAGAATCATGTCATTCTTGAAAGACAACTGCCACGAAAGCCTCAGCTTCGACAAATTCTTGGCTGCTCTCCCACCCTTCTCCCACTCAACAAAGGAGAATACATTTCGGCGTTGCGTTTCAATATTTTGCAACTGGCGCTTTTCTTGCATCGACACCCAAAGGATATCTATACTAACAACTTCAATGTTGCTATTTCTAAGCTATGGGGTGCCAATACAGATGTGCAGTTCATTATGAACCCCCATGGAGCAGCATCATACTACACTTCCTACATTACAAAAGTTAACCGCGACACATCCAAGGTTGTTAAAAACAAGCAGACTTGCCCCGATGCAAGGGCTCCAGCAAACGAGCGCATTAGCACATTAGTTCGCAACAAGCCACATACTTAACACTGCCACTCACAAGCACATAAAGGGAATTTTGCTACATAAACGAAATCCCTCCTGAAGCATTAGGAAAGAAGGGAACTCATTTTGGGCCCTGTAAGAAATTCGTTATTTTCTCATTTTTCCTTGCTCCAAAATCTACAAAAATGAACTGGCATTAAATGCTCCTATCATATTCTCTCTTTAAAGCGGGTTTTGCACAGGACTCATGTCGACAATAGATTTTTGTGTCAGAATTTCATAATTAATGATTAAGAATCTTTATTTTTCAAAATTTTAAACCTTCGCATGTAAGATGAACATGGACTTATCATGGTAAATATGGACTTATCGTTATTAACTTATGTAGGTCGTAAGATTCCGTGGTCAGAACTCATAACTAGCCTTTAAGAATCTTTGTTTTTAAAAATTTTAAACATCCCTGCAAAATATTAACATGGATTTATATCAGTAAGTCCATTGCTACCTCTTTGTTTTATAAAAGTTGATGAGGGTGTGAAGCAATGGGACAACACTGCCCAAAAAAATGGCAACAAGCGACCATGCCAATGAAGAACAATCCGGCAAGAAGAGACTTTACCACCTCTATATTATTTTAGAAGAAGAGTATGCACTTGTACAAAGATGACGGAAGGGTCCACACGTAGGTGCAATGCAAAGAGAGAACCTGAGGATAGAAGGCTTACATCATATCGATTTATGGTGTGATGGAAGCATTTACCCAAAATGTCAAATCAGTAACTTTACTCCATTTTCCAATCCGACAACACTACTGAAGTTTGTGGGTGATGGCAATAAGGGCCTACTTAGATATGTCAAAGCTCAATCTACGGCGGCCGTGGAAATGTACAAAAGCTTTTACCAACAAGAGATGGGAATGAAATTGCAACATGTAGCAAAAAGCTCTAAATTGAAATCGCGGCTATAGAAAGAAACTAAAGAACACATGCTGACAAAGAAGATGTTGAAAGCTAGAAGAAAAGCAACACCCTTAGGAGATAGACTTAGAAATAAAAAAATTCGTAACCTTATGAATTTGAAAGCTGGCAGTAGTGGAGGATAAAAGCACAGAGTTCAGGAAGCAAGGTAAGTGTTCTTTTGCTTTTGCGATTTTGAATGCAACAAAAAGACAATGATTACTCAATCATAATTGAGCTTAGAAAAACGCTTTTGTTTGTGCTTGTTGCAAGAAAATTCTTGAGCCTCAGAAGAAAATGTTGATCCTAATGCCCCTCCAGTAAAACAAATGAAAGGTTTACTGTCAATTACAATTGCCAAAAGTATGCTAGAGGTAATCCAAGTGGCACTCGATGAGCCATTTTCAATGCAATATCAACAACCTTAAAAGACCAGAGGATAAAACGTGTGCTCTTACCGAAGCTTGTGGCAGTGTGGAACTTAAGAGGCCTACTCAACCAACAAGTAGATGATTATATTGGAAATTGTATGCATATTGAAGGAGTGTATGAAAGTGATAAGTGGACCACTGTATATAACTCTTTTAACAATATTTTTGTCGATCTTCAACACGTGCAAAGGAGAATGGTTGAGTTTTATGATATGACATTTGAAAAGTGCCAGGGGCTCCTGAAATTTGTTATAAAGTTGGACAGATGTGAAATTGTCAAGGAGAAAAAGATTCAACGAGTGACCATCACTCTAATGAACAGAGCTTGTTATAAAGCTAGACGAATGTGAAAAAGATTGAACAATTGACTATCATTCTAATGAATAGAGCTTTTGATCCCTCAATTACAACAGAAGACTCAAAACACTTCAATGTGCAATCAAAAAAGCACATTTGGTGGCTAGGCGCATTTGAGGTAAGCTCACACTTGGATTGAAAGTGGTTTTTTAAGAAGTATAATTTATATATTACTGTCTAAATCTTCAATTGTATTTTCAATGGCAGGTTAATCGAGTATATCAGGGGAAGGGAGAGGGGGAGGGGGAGGCACAGAGAGAGAAAGAGAGAGAGAGAGAGAGAGAGAGAGAGAGAGAGAGAGAGAGAGAGAGAGAGAGAGAGAGAGAGAGCGAGATGGCTGAGTGGAGGGAGAGGCATCACATAGGGGAGAGGTAGCATAGAAGGGAGGTAGCGCGAGGATTAATAGATTTTAATGTATGGCGGAGCTTAGGTTAATCTATTGAAGGGGAGCTTAGTTTAATCTGGCTAATCCGAATAGAAATTAATGATTTTATTCTTAAGAAGCCACTATGCCAATATGATCTCAAATAAGTTTCAAAGATACCATGATTTGGTAATTGGACTGCATTTGAGTCAAAGAAGGGGCTCAGCTTCATTATTAATACCTAAGGGCCCCTCTCTCTCTCTCTCTCTCTCTCACACACATACACACACACACTCACGCACGCACGCACACACACACACACACCACACTTTTTGGCCCTGCAAAGGTCCTAAGGGATGTCTTGGTTAGTGAGTTGCTAATTAGGACCATAGTTTTGAAGTTGGTTCATTTGGTCAATTTGATTATGCAAATTGTGATTAGTAGTAGTTTAAGGGCTACTAATGTGTTTAGGGTTTAAGATTTTTGTTTGCTTGTGGAGGTCGTAAATGTTCTTGTCTTTTTTCCTAAATGCATTTGTCTTTTGCTAGGTATCCCTTCTAAAGATGGAGGCTGTCTTTGTCTCTTGTATGACACCACCTTTATAATACTCTTACCAAAATAGGCACGTCCCCACTTTTATTTAATGGTCCACACACCTCTTTCACCTCCCTCTTTTCTCTCCTCTCTTTCATTCATCTGCCTTTCCCCATATTCCTTCATCTTCACTTGCTTTTTCTCTTTTCCTTTCCCTCCAATTTACACCTATCATTTCCCTTTTACAAGTTATTGAAAATTTATCAGGTTACTTTACACTTAAACTTATAATGACACTCCAAAAGGCAGGACGGGATCCCCACCTTGTTTTTCATGACATCCAGCTGTCATTATACTACAAAGAACAGTTAGACTTACAAGATATCAGAAGGTAGGATAATCTAGATCTTCTGCACCTATATACTTCTTTAAGGAGGCTAATCCCATATGTGAGAGAAGGGAGGTCCGGTGGAGGCATTCTAGATGTTCGGAGGGAGTGGAGAGGTCTGGAGGCATTTGCACTGTTTGCACAGCTAGAGGAAGAGATAGCGTAGGCTCAGAGGAGAGGCTTGGGGAGAGGAGCAGCTAGGATGAGGCTCAGGGAGTGAAGGAGAGGTTTGGGGAGTGGAGGGAGAGGCGGCCACGTGGAGGGTCCAGGTGGACCGTGGGAGTTGCAGGTAGAGGCAGGCTCCACAAAGCAGGTATGATGATATGGCAAAAGGCACAGTCTAACGCGCATTGTGCAAACTGATGAGAAGTGAGCATGCCCAATGACGTGTGCAAGGTGCAGTGAGAGACGAGCCGAGGAGATGACGTGGCATAAGGCATGCGCAGAATGATGTGGTACGGACCACGGAACGATGGCAAGCACAGAGCAAACATGTGCCACAACATTTAATTCGGTGGCACAGAGGCACAAACAGCGAGGGTGCCATGTGGCAGGGTACCGTTTGGCAACACGCAAGTGGAGGGGATTGCGGGACAGAAGGGATTGGGGCCAAGAGAGAGAGAGAGAGAGAGAGAGAGAGAGAGAGAGAGTATATGTGTGTGTGTGTGTGTGTGTGTGTGTGTGCATGCATGCATGCATAGAGAGAGAGAGAGAGAGAGAGAGAGAGAGAGAGAGAGAGAGGTACACACAAGTAAAGAAGTTTTGATTTCGTACTGAAAGACTTCCATGTGTAATTCTTGGGGACGTGCTATCAGTCTTCCGCATGCGGAGTACCCTCTATTGGGATTTCATTTCTAACATTCAATACTGGAGAGGTATGGGTGTTGTGATAGAGACAGACACATAAACTAGACTAAGAGTGATTGAACGAAGGAGAGACTTCTATCTACCATGGCCGCTCAATCAACTTCTTTGTCGAAAGCTATGGCTTCCATGCAGAGATAATGGTGTTGGTGTTGGTGCAGTTGCAGGGCTCTAGCATCATCCATTCAAGATGATGGTGATAATGGTGATGGTGCAGTTGCACAGATGCATTAGATGATCGCAACTTTGAGACGCAGCGCAGCGAGTCTCTAGCCCGTCGTTGCGCAAGCTAGCGCACACACATATTGTGTGTTTTTTTTTAGAGAGACACATATTGTGTGTTTGTGAATTGAGACTTTTAAACGAGGTAAAGCCAAACATTGTGATACACAGATGTGTAATAGCAATTCGGCACACATTCGATTTCCGACAACCTGATTACTTCTGCAATATAAGCGTGTCGTGCAAATTACCGAAGGGATGGAGGATCGTGGGCCGTGGCTTCCTGGCATATCTCGATAGTTAAATACACAATCGGAAATTCTCGGGTCACCACTGTAGGCAAGCACCACCAACAAATCTGCTAACAAAATTGACAAACAGCGATAGATCTTCACCAAAACTCGTAGAAGCAGAAGCAGCAGATCTTCCAAACCAAACACAGAGACTACAATTCACAAATCTGATAACAAAATTTACAACCGGACAGGATTTTGCTTCAACAAAACTCGTTCAACTGTACATGCAAAAGAGAAGCTCGAGAACAAAAAGAGACGCCAACTTCCAAGATCAATGCCACCTTCCAGTTCTGGCACTCTCATATTCTTCTTCATTGTAATCTTCCCATTCAGCATCGCTCTTTGCAGGCTTGTTGCTCACTTTGGAGCCCAAAAAACTGCAGTCTCCAGCACCATCCAACGACTTAATCTCTCCCTTGATTTCCGCTACGCCTTTCCACTCAACGTATCCTTTCTGTTCCTTATCGTCGTAGTAAATCTCACCCTCCCCAGTTTCTGCCCCTCGCCAGTTGAATCCAAACCTGCCCTTGCCTGTCGTCGGCTTCTCTTTGAACTTCATCACGCCCTCCATGATCCTCAAATCGAAATTGCCCCAGATCTTACCAGACTTTCGATAGATTGAAAGCTTCAACGGTTGTCTTCCACTCCAATTCTCTTCGATGTAGTCGCACTTGATGATCCATTCACCCACCATGTCTTTGAGGTCGGTCGACGAGGGTGACGCCGCCACCAAGGCTGCATGACCCTGATCCAACTTGCACTTCTTTGCGGCCCTCTGTTCCGCCTCCTCTTTGGCTCTTGCCACTGCCTCGATCTTCTGTCGAGCATCGTGCTCGGCCCTACGAATAGCGTTGGCCTCCCGAAAAGCTTTGTTCAGCCTCGCCTCCTTCTCCTGGAGCTCAACGGGTAGGCGATCGCAACGGCCGTCGAGGACAGCGGCCTCGAGCTGGGCTCTCATATTGATGATAGTTTCCGACTTCTTGGGGACGCCGAGACCATAGAGGACGAGCTGAGCGCGCCACCAGGACTTAGGATGAGTAAAGGGGCGGGAGTTCTTGCGTTTGGGGAAGAGGCAGACGCGAAGGGTATCGAGGGGGGTGCGTGGTACGCCACAGAAGAGGAGGCCATCGCCCTTACAATCGAAAGGGGGCTCTGAGAGGGGGAGAATGACAATGGGGTAGAGGGGAGGGGCAGCCATCGCCGCCGAGGATGGCAAGCCACGGAAGGGAAATCTGCTTAAAACCTCAAAACTTCACTGATAATGAGATCAAGATTCCTCATGAAGCCACGGAAAATGAGATAGCAACCTCCTTACTTCCTCATGAAGCCATTCAAGTCTTCTTACTTGCAACATGGGATTTTCTAGTTGGCAGCTTTCTAATGGGTTTTTTATTGTTTTTTAGTCATAGTTTTGAAGTTAGTTCATTTCGTCAATTTGACCACCCAAATTGGGGTTAGTATGAGCTTTAAGATTGTGTTAGTAGTAGTTTAAGAGCTTCTAATGTGTTTAGGGTTTAAGGTTCCTTTTTGCTTGTGGAGGTCTTAAATATTCTTGTCTTTTTGTTGTGGAAATCCTAAATGGTTTTGTCTTTTGTTAGGTATTTCTCTCTAAAGATAGCGGTTCTCTTTGTCTGTTGTATGACACCACCTTTATATTACTCTTGCCAAAATAGGCACGTCCCCACTTTTATTTAATGGTACTTCTACCACACACATCCACCTTTCCCCATATTCCTTCACCTTCACTTGCTTTTTCTCCTTTCCTTTCCTTCCAATTTACACCCATCGTTTCCCTTTTATAAGTTATTGGAAATATTTATGGAGCTTACACTTACACTTATAATGTCACTCCAAAAGGCACAGCCTTAGTGGGATCCCCACCTTGATTATTTATTTGGGGGCAAACCAATTCAAATCGCTCCCTATGTCAAGGTCCAACTTGGACTTGAAAATAGTCCCTCACCTTACAATTAGACATCCTTCCAAGTGAGAAGTCTACTCGCCACGCTCTAGTAGACATCTATGATTGAGTCAAAAAGTGTGTAGATAAGTTGACGAACTTAGGAGATAGCTTGTCTCTAATTTTGTTTATTTAACATAATTAGGTTTTGTGTGTATGTAAACCCTATCTTTACTAAAACCTAGTTTTTGTGTCTTACCTTCCTCTTTTGCATGGCTGCCACATTTTCATCAGTGACACTTGCCCTCCTCTTTTATGGCTTCCCTACACTTGCTTTGTATCTTGTCTCCTTCGATGATCATTCCTACTTAAGTTCTTTGTCCTTGCAGTGGCTTGCAACTTTTCAATCATGGCATTTGATTCTTCTCTATTCAAGCGGTGGTGTTTTATCCGCGTTTTATCATTATATGTCTGACTCTTGAGTACCTTGTTACATCCTATCCCTCTAACTTCATAAGATATATGGCAACATTGCTCAGATTTGTCCTAACACATTCAAATAAATGCATCATGTGCACCATTCAGGTAAGTTCGAATACTCCTGTTGTGATGATAGAATGTATATTATTCCCTCACAATGAATTCCAATGTGAGTTATAATCAAATGTAATAGATTATATTTGTTTATTTTCATTTGCAAGGCCGACCACTCTTTTGACCTACTCTCTTTACTGACATAATTCATTCTTGCCTAAGGTGTTGCTTCATGGCTATGCTTTGTAGGTCATTCACATTAGCTAAAGTCTAAAACTTCTTAGTAGCTTAGACTTGCATATGTAACAACAACTAGAGGAGCATGAAACATCTATGCTTATATGGCTTTAAAAAATGTCATGAAATGTTGTTTGTGATGGGATTCCAAAAACACGTTATAAATGACCGAGACAAGAATTCAAAAATTTCAATTGAGATAATATTTTGGCACCAATTAATGCAGGCTTACTCTTGAGTTTAGGTTATCCGCACCAGTTTCTTGTACATGTATGGATCTCATGGTCTTTATATATATTCTATTATAAAGTGTTTGGTTGAGTTGTGGTCATTCGCAATCGCCTTGATCTTATGTTTTTAGCTGCCTTCTCTTCTTTGAGACTCTATGATTCTGATGCTATGATGGCAAATATGGAAGGTGTGGTTCTAGACAACATTCTTAAAACCATGTAGTTGTGATTTCAAAGTGTTGTCATAGTATTTTGATTTTTCATCGTTGTTTTGGGAGAATTTTTGTGAATAGTATTGGCTAGTGGAAGAGGAATAGCATTTCCTTTAGTTTGATTTGGTTTGTACTTTAGATGAATTGAGCCTACCCTTTGTAAGCTTTGAGAAGTTGTGGACTCCAATGGGTTGTTCACCTTCTCATGGGACAAGAAGTTGTGCACTCCAATAGGTTTTTCATGTGGTTGTGAACTTAGAGTCATCTTGCCAACTTACTTTTTGTGGCCGATATAACTGATGATAACTATGAAGATGTCTTCGTGATTTCAATCATTATGTTGGTAACCAAATAGTTGTGTATTTTGATGATAGAAATAGTATCAGCTTCTAGTTGCAACCTATATATATATATATATATATATCAGAGTACATACCCTTAAAAGCTTGGAAGCAAAATAGCCATTTGTCTTTTTATAAATTGTAGGGCCAATGCATGATTGGGTGTAGCCATTTTTTGTGAGGTTCAGGGAATATATTGCAATTCTTGATTCGTAACTTATGCAATTATCAATGGAAATTGGAAAACTTGGTGTCTAAACTAATTTAGAATCTCTATCAAAACATTACACAATTGGCATCTTGAATGAGATAATAAAACTATTGCAAATGCTGTAATGAAGCATGCATCTTTGGCTGTATAAGGCATTTTAAAAACTATATGGAGAAGTCATGTGAAAGTGTACTATTTGACTTCCCACAAACCAAAGGAGTTAATAAACAATTGAGAACCTTTGCTATAGTTTAGGAGATGCCCAATACTATGCTGCAACTATATGCATACATATGAGGGCTTGCTCAATAACTTTTGCTACTTTTAAAGGCAATATTTTTGAAAAATGGACTTGTACACTAATGGAGCTATTGCATTGTGATCTTAAAACTTTGATATTTGGTGGTACTTGTAGCTTAATTTGCCCATAAATGGATACATAAGGGAAAACTCATTTGATACATGGGCAATGCTCTTTAAATAAATCCAACATCATCTATTATTTTGCATTGGTTCCTTTTTGAGTCACTACCCCAAAATGAGCCCCTGTAAGCATGCCAAAGATGGTTCCATTTCTTAATCTACAGCATCAAACCCACTAGCAAGCCATTTTTCCCTTTTCTCTTTTCAGCCATTTTGGGCTTCTTTGCACTTATTTAGGGGCCATAAGTTCCTGATGTATACAACTGCAGGCAACAATACATGGCCAATGTTTTTTCCCAAATCTCTCACTTTTGCATTTAAAATGTCACTTCTGTCGCAGTGGTAAATCCCAAATAAAGTACACTATATATACTCGTGTCCTACCTGACCTGTGTAGAACATTCTCATGGCATTCTGTGACCTGTCACCTTTAGGATTTTATTTCCTTTTTGAGAACCTTTTTTCCTCACTGTATCTATCTTGGCTCCTTTCTATCCATGCATCTATCTTTGTGCTCCTTAGGCTCTCTTGGAATGTGCACAAGTTTTGTTTCTTGTCAGGAAGCTTCAGGCTATCTACTCATAAACTAGCTCATTTAACATATGTATTTCTTATTTCTTGGTTCGCTTCCTTTATTTAAAATTGGTTCGCTTCCTTTATTTAAAATAAGGCAATACATGGTGAACCACATTTTTTCATGGGTTGCAATAGAACTAGACAAAGACTACGAATAACACGTTGATAAACTCAGTCAAAGTATAAGGAGGAGGTAGAAGGCCATGAAAATCGATAATACAATATTTAAACAGTAATAGAAGAAACTTTTGCAACAATGAATGCAGAGGGAGAGACAATACCCAAAAAAATGCCTCTCACTGAGCTGCTAGCCTCAGATCAGCAGACAACAGATGCACCCATTTGTACTGTGCCATCAAAATGAACAACACGAGTTGTGGTATCAAAATTTATGGGAGCATTTGAAGGATTCATTGAGTGTCCACTCTTCCAATGCACCGAACTAACTTGAGAGATGTCCATACTCTCTAACTTGAGAGATGTCCTCGATAATGTGCAGTTGCATACATAGCTTAGATCATACACTTGAAAAGGGGGCAACATTAGCTATATTATTTTCAAACACAGAATGGCTTAGGTACACAATGTCCAAGATGTTATCCATAAAAACTAGCACCAACATGGTTCCAACAATTGGCCATTGAGTGGAAACAATGCAGCCCAATGTGAGAAGTCTATGGGCATCAACTTAATAGAAGAAAAGGGATAGACATCCTAAGTGAGGGAATCATCTCTACAGTGACATTGTTTTGGCATAATAACACGAGAGTTTTTCCAAACAATAAAATGTCTATAAGCAACATCATCTAGCTACAAAGGGGGCAACATTAGCTATGTTTTCAAACATGGGAATGGCTTAGCGACACAACATCCAAGATGTTGTCGGGTAAAACTAGGACCAACATGATTCCAATAGAGAATTTTGACAAAGCTCTACCCTCAAATCTCTACAAAGTCCAGCATCAAAGTTCTATGCTCAAGTAGGTTTTGACATTATTACAAAACAATTTTGTAACATTAAAGGCTATTGTATAGAGACAATGAACTCTAGTATACACCTTGCAAGTCACACATTGGAAGCTAGCCACCACCAAAGCACCCATATGAATACAAAATACAAAAGAGAGAAATTCAACTATAATCAATCATCTTATAGAGGTATAATGATTGAAATTTGATACATCATGAAACAAATAGACATCAAGATGATAATTGAAATGAAATTTGATAAATCATAAAGCAAACATAAACATGGTAATTAAAATAAGAGTCTCAAGTCACATGCCAAGAGTGAGCTAGTGAGACTGAGGAAATAACCTCAATGGGTACGTAGGATTCTTTATTGGCAAGGCATTTTTTGATTGTTTTATCCCTCAACCTGAGGGTGCGGATATTTTCCCTCAGATAATCCACTTTCTATTTGCTTTCGGCAATGGTAGAATGAGGTGCTGCTAGTTGTTTCCAAATTGTTTCAATTTTCTCCAAAACCTTTGAGTAGGCGATCTACGGGTTGCTCTACCCTCTAATACAGCACAGTGTGGATAGCTTGTCTCTTAAGCCATTATCATTAGCCTTACTAAGCTCTTGCACCATGTTATTGTGCTCAAGTCCCAATTCGTAGAACATCGCCCTCCAATACCCGCCCATTTCATCTTGCCTGGTGCTCCTATGTCTAATCTAAATCTTGGGCATTTTGTTTGGCTTTTAAGAATTCATGCAGACCCCCAAACATTTCTCTAGTTTCCTCACTATCCTTTCATAGCTTGTTTTTATTTCTACCTTTTTCAATGATCAATGAATTTTTTATATCATAAACTATTTGAAAAGGCTATCCTTTTTCATCTTCTAACAATCAAGAATTCCTACCATGGACTTGAGCTTCTTCTCTGCACTATCTGCCTCCATTTCAATGTCCTTTAGTTGTTTCTTTAGGACCTCGACGCACTCAGTCTTCTTCTTGTCTTCTTTGCCTCTGCCCCCATAGCCAAAATTTTATCTTTCTTTTCCTTTTACTTAGCTGCCTCAGTTTGTTGCCATGCTTGCAATTCCCTTGTGTGTGTTGCATCTACCTCAAATTGTGCCTACTCTACCTTGGCTTTAGCATCCTTATGAGATGTCATTCAAATACCAAATTTGATTGTTCTTCATTTGCTATCCTCTATACCTTCCTCATATCCTCATTAATTTTGAGCAGGTGATTTTTAAGGCCATGCTTAGTAGGTGCACGCCTATCGCATTGGCCTGAGGCAAGAGTGGAGAATTGTAGTCAAACTATTCTTAAAGTTGGTTAACATAGTTCTGGTGATCACCTTTGAATATGAGACTTGACCTCCATGCACTTGCTCTACTACTGCCTAAACTTTCAAGTACTCTTTGGTTCCTTGAGTATCCTGAAAGAAATGTTTCCTTCTCTTTATTGCTACCTAACTTGCTAGTACTTTGTGGTTCCTTGAGTATTCGCAAAGAAATATCTTGTTTTATCTATAAAATTTTCAAAATTCTTCTATCAAGCTTGAAACCCCGACTCCACCATCATGGCTAACCTGTGCAAGGGGGATTCCTTCATGAGATCCTATTTCTTTTGTGACTGCTTTAAGAAACTAGCTTGCAAATCACCTCTAGGGACTTTGAGCACTTTCTCAACCATCTTTGTGTCAATTCGTATTTTATTATTTCCACATACAAAGTATCCAGCCTTCACGGTCACTTCTCTTATATTCTTTGCTAAGGTAGTATTAGAGAGAGTAGTGGATGCATTAGATGTTGTGATTGCAAGACTAGCTAGAGGCTAGAGCATTGGCTACATTAGATGTCGTGATTGCAAGACTAGCTAGAGGTTGGAGTAGTGGAGCCACTAGATGCCCCGAAGGAGCCAACTAGAGGGCATTGGACCTAGAAGTGTGCCTCTACTAAGACTTCCTTGATCAATGAGAGGAATAAAAGTTGAAAGGAAAAGGCTTGCAAGGTGCAATGTTGATCAAGACAAGGAACAAAAGTTGTAGGAAGAAGGCTTGCATGGTGCAAGGATTGTAAGGAGTAAGTAACAAAAGTTGAAGGGAGAAGCATTGTAAGATGCAAGGATTACAAGGAGTAATGCATAAAAGCTACAAGAAGAGGGCTTGCGAGGTGCAAGGATTGTAAGGAGTAAGTAGAAGTGCAAGGAGTAAGGCAAGATGGCTGGAGTGGAAGATGGTGTATTGCTAATTCTACCCACCATAGTGTAGAAAACTAGCTCGCTTGTTGGGTTGTGTCATTCAAGTACAACCATTGGCTGACATGTGTGACTTAAACATCTAATAGGGACATGGGAGCTTATAATAATGATGGTGAATCTCTAATTCAACGATTCTACCAACCGCGGTGAAGTCAAACTTGGCTAATTGGCTTAATTTGGAAGTGTGTTAGCATTCAATTACATGTGTGGCAGCGTGAGTTCTAATTGTTCCCAACTTCCCACTACCAGTTACTCCAATTAGTAAGCATTGGTATTAGACCCTTTTTACTTAATGATGACCGTTAACTTAGAAGAATTATTTTATCTTTAACTTAATGAAATTGGTAATGTAACATAACATAATGGTAGTGGAAAGGGCTAGTTAATTATCTTAACATGTTGGAACGAAAAGCATAGTTTAGGTGAAATGTTGTCTTGAGAGGCCCTCAAAGTTTGATTAGGATTAACTTATATGAGTTAATTTGGCTTCTTTTAGGCACTGGGCTTGCATGCAATGACAACCACCTGACTTGCATGATGGGATGACCATCTAATCCAACAGGATCTCAAATTATTTTCACTATTCCTACCATATTATTGTAACTTAGCCCCTAAAATTTAACCCTCCAAAGGGAGCTGGCCCTTGCCTCCCTTTGATAGAAGTGCCATGTTGGAAAAAATTCCTTGTAGTTCCTTTAAAAATCCAAAAATTCCTTGTGGAGAGCCCTTTGAAATACGAATTATCATTCAAAAGGAACCTTGTTTATATGCTGCATAGACTTCTAGTACAGTATCTCGATAAGAAAGCCAATCATATTTCTGTTCAATTTCTCATTGGCTTTACATTTCTTTATAGTTTTCTTCCACCACCCTCTTCGCTTGATCCACTACCATCATTGTTATGGAAATTATATGTATGATATATCTTGTTTTGGACATTATTATTTTTAGTCGAGTGTGACTATGGCAAAGTACTCCATAGGAGCGCACCGGACGCGGCAGGGGTCCTAGTGGATACTTTGTGTGGTTAGTTTGGGACGCCTGACTAGCTTGTGTTTTGCCATGCTAGATGATCAGTATTGTGGGTGATTCCATGTTAATACTGATGTCGCTAGTGTTATTGGTGTTGTGCTTGATTATTGTGCTTTGAGTGCGATTATGTTGGGATCGGTTGATTTGGTGATTCGTTCAATCGATTGTTAATAACTAATGTAATTGGTGGCTTGAGTATAGGTGATGGAACTCATAGCGAGGATTGGAGTTAGTGCAAGGGTACTAATCGAGGTGTCGCACAGTGCATTATATGTGGCCATGGGCTAATTTTGTATTTGTTTAATTATTGCAAGTTTGAGCAATATATTTTATTGAGGACATAAATCATTTTGGGTCCTAAGATGGCTATGTAAAGAAAATCCCTCATTTTTGGATGAAAGGGATAATTTTGGCTCCTTGGTGCTTTTATGAAAAATCATAAAATACTCTAGATGAGGGAGCGTGAGCCACTCATCTAGGGGGGGGAGATTGTACCCATTCTGCTATCGTTTTCATGGTGTGATTGTGTTCTTTTACTCCAATTGATTAAGTGGTGAATTTGTGTGAAGATAATTACCTTTTGGTTTCAGTGGTATCAGAGCCATGGTCATGCTCATGGGAAAGAAGGACTAAAAGAAGTCTAGTGGAGGGTTTGGGAATTCAAAAGGACTACGTGACACATATGTAAAAAAAAAAGAGTCCGTAGGGAAGAGAGTGTGCGCACGATATCATGCATGTCCTTGGAGCCCCGTTCAAGCTTGCTTACGTAGCCTCTGTAGCGACCAAGCTGCCCATCTATTGAATAGCACTGTCCTACTCTTCAGGAGTATTTACGACGACTGCGGCCCTACTATGCTTTTTCTCTCGATTAATTGCGAAGGCTAGCCACCTCTAAAAGACTTTGGGGAAGGTTCTCTCTCTTCAGTTAGACACACTTCAGGCACAGTTGGCCGATGAGCGTGAGCATAGGGAGAGATTGGAAAAGAAAATCAATGGTAAGAAAAGGAAGAGGCATTCATCTGATGATGAGTCATCCGATGATGATTCTGACAATGATACTATTATCAGGATAGTCAAAGCCACACTGAGAGCACAAAATTCGAGGAAGAAGAGTAAGATAAGTAGTAAAGCTTTCTCATTTCAAAATTTTGATGGAAAGAAAGAAGCACGCACTGTATTGTCTTGGATCAGTTAGCTAGATGATTATTTTTCAAGGGAGAAATTCTCTGAAAAAGATAAGATTAAATGTGCTGCAAATCATTTAGTAGAGAGTGCTGCACTTTGGTGGAACATCACTAAGCACAGTAAAAGGCGACCAAAATCTTGGAAGTCTTTTCAAAAGCTCATCAAGCGAGATTTCCTTCCCTCACATTTCAAAGCAAAAGCTAGACAACAATGGGACACTTTTAGGCAGTTCGATAAGGAAACAATCTCCACATATACTGATAGATTTTGGCAAACGTTGATCCAATTACAGTCTTTAGAGAAAATTAATGAGCACGATCAACGCAGGAAGTATGTGGCAGGTCTAAAGTCTGAGCTAAGAGCCGAGATTGTTTCATCCTCACTCACTGAGCTCTGCAATTTCTCTTGCAATGAACTGTGAAAGGAAGAATGGGATTCCAAAAGAAGGAAAAGATCAGGAACGGCAAGTACCCTTCCATAAGAAAAAGAGATTTGATAAAAAGCCCTTCTTTAAATCTAAAAATGGTTTTGTACCACAGAAGACAAATTCTTCTTCGAAGCCAAACGGTGGGACTTTTCCGAAGAAAGAAATCAGGTGTTTCAAGTGCAACAAGCTGGGACACATAGCCACTGAGTGTCCTGAAAGAAAGAAGACCCCGACAGCAAAAGTGCACATGATTGAAGACGAAGCAGCCAAGCAAGAGGGAGGTAAGTATAATTGTCATGCTCTTCTAAAGATGAAAGGTTTCATTAATGGCAAAGAAGTTGTTATTTTGCATGACGATGGTAGTACACATGATTTCATTTTGGAAAGAACCTTAGCAAAGCTAAACCTAGAGTCTTTCCCATCTAACTATAAGGTCAAAGCTGCTTTTACCAAAACAAAATACAATTGTACTAGAGAAGTCAAGAATCTTGAAATCTCAATCAAACCCTACAGGATACACGAGACTTTCTAGTGGCACCCCTATAGGGAGTGGACATCATCTTAGGAATGCCATGGAGGCATCAATACAATCCTAAGATAGATTATGATTCACATCAGGAGGACAGACAAGAAATATGTCTGAAAAGCTCAATGAAATATGAGGTTAGTCCTTTACTCAACCACACACAAGCCAAAAGAGCAATTAGAAAATGTGAGAAGACATATCTTATTTTGGTGAATACGGTTATGGCTACTCAGCCCAACACTAAGCTTTTGTACCAAAAATTTCTTTCTCAATTTTTTGATTGTTTCTTAGAGGATTTACCGCTTGGGCTACCATGTTCTCGACCTGAAGATCATAGGATAGAAATCTTACCGGGAAACACTCCACCTTGCAAAGCTCCTTATAGAGTCAACCAACTAGAGCAAAATGAAATACAAAAGCAAGTGGAGGAACTGATAGGGAGAGGATTGATAAGACCCAACAGTTCTCCTTATGGAGCACCTGTCTTATTAGTCAAAAAGAAAAATGGAACCTACCGAATGTGCATAGACTATCGTGCACTGAACAAAATCACAGTGAAGAACAGATATCCAATCCCTAGGATTGATGATCTTTTGGACAAATTGAAAGGGGCCAAGGTCTTCAGTAAGATAGATCTCAAATCCGGCTATCATCAAGTTCATATGGTAGAAGAGGATATGTACAAGACTGCCTTTAGAACTCAAACGGGACATTATGAGTTCTTAGTTATGCCTTTTGGGCTAACTAATGCTCCAGCTACTTTTAGTAGAATGATGAACCAAATCTTTCTTAAACACCAAGATTGTGTGGTAGTATTTTTCGATGATATTCTGGTGTTTAGCAAAGATGTTGAGGAGCATAAAGAACATCTGAAGTTAGTCTTTTCACTCTTGAAAGAAAATCAAATGTACATAAAACGTGAAAAGAGCAGTTTCTTTCAAGATTAGATAGAATATTTGGGTCACATTGTATCCATCGATGGGATTCAAGTAGATCCAAAGAAGATTGAGTGCATAGTCACATGGCCTAAACCCCGAGATATACATGAATTGAGATCATTCTTGGGATTGTATAGCTTTTATAGAAAGTTTGTCAAGAATTTCGCATACATTGCACATCCATTGATAGACCTTCTCAGAAAAGCTAAGCATTTCTTATGGACTGAGCGTCAAGATAAATCTTTTACAGCTTTGAAAGAAGCTCTCACTCTAGCTCCTTTGTTGCAATTACCCGATTTCTCTAGACCATTCTTTGTAGTTGTAACCAATGCTAGTGGATATGGAATTGGAGCCGTACTTATGCAAGATGGACATCCAATAGCATATGAGAGCCAAAAATTAAAACCAACAGAATGCAATTATAGCACATATGATAAAGAATTAACCGCTATTGTTCATGCCTTACGAATGTGGAAACATTATTTAATGGGATCTGAGTTTCTTATCAAAACTGATTAGCAAAGTATCAAGCATTTGTTGACTCAGCCACTTATATCCGATAGGCACATCAAGTGGGCATCATTTATATAGAGTTTTCAACCCATGATTCAGTATCAACCTGGAAAGGAGAATGTAGTTGCTGATGCTCTTAGTAGAAAGCCAAGTATTAATCACATCACTGTTGTAGAGTCCTAGCCTTTTGAAGGTATGAAGAATTCTTATCAAGGAGATCCATACTTTTCTGATATATGGAACAAATTAGAAAATAACAATTGGAATCCAATGTTGGACTATTCATGCAATGATGGATACCTCTTTTCTCAAAAGAAATCATGCATCACTCGACCCTTTAGACAAATTGTAATGGAGGAAATGCACCAACCATCATATATGGGACATAGGGGAGTGACTGCCATTTTACAAGCAATAGTAAGAGAATTCCATTGGCCTACTATAAGAAAAGATGTGGCTAAGTTTGTAGCTGAATGCAACACTTGTCAGAAGATCAAGAGTTACAAAGGCAAGACCTTAGGATTGCTTATGTCTTTGCCTATTCCTACGCAACCTTGGGAACAAATATCTATGGATTTCATAATAGGTTTTCCTACTACAGCGAATCAAAATGATATGATTTGGATGATAATAGATCGCTTTAGTAAGCAAGCTTATTTCATCCCATGCAAGAAGACTTTAACAGCTCAGCAAGTTGCACATTTATTCATCAAGCATATCTTTGTTCATCATGGCTTGCCAAAGACTATAGTGTCTGATCGAGATTCAAAGTTTTGCAGTAATTTCTGGACTACATTATTTCATAATCTAGGCACTAAGTTAGACTTCTCATCACAGCTTTTCATCCAGAATCGAATGGACAAACTGAAGTTACAAACAGTACTATTCTGGATATGATAAGAGCTTATGCAGGAAGTCAACCAAAGACTTGGGACAAATACATTCATCTCTTACAGTTTGCTTATAATAATACTCCTCATTCTGCAACTGGAAGAGCACTCTTTGAGATTATCTATGGGAAGGTTTTACCTATTCCTATCACACGATTGACCCATAGAGTGGAAGCAGCAGATGCATTTACCCATGATTATCAAAATATTCTCAAAGAAGTTCAAGAAGCAATTGCAATAGCTCAAGAAAAGTACACAAAACAAGCTAATAAGAAATGAAAACACATGCTTTTTAAAGCAGGCGATTATGTACTTCTTCGGATTGAGAAAAGAAGATTGAAGAGTGTTGAGAAATGGCTAGTAATCAAGATGTCACCATGTTTTTATGGACCATTCAAGGTGATTCAGAAAATCAATGATCTAGCTTATAGGCTTGAATTACCTGATAATTGGAAAATACATATGCTTTCCATATCAGCCTCTTAAAGCCCTTCAAAGGACCTTTACCTATTCATCCCATCTATAAAGAGGCTCCATTGATTGTTGATGAAGAAGAAATTCTAGAACCCGAATGCATTGTTGATCATCAACAGACCTCGACCCGAAAAGGAAATGTCTATACTAAATACAGCTTGCTCAAATTTAAGAACCATCCAAGAGAAGATGCTCAGTGGATGCCTGAGCAGTTCTTTCGAACTTTTCCAGACCTCCTTAGTTCCTATAATCAAACACGCAACTGAGGTCAGTTGCAATCCAAGCAAGAGGGATGTTACAAAAATTATACTTATGATATATCTTGTTTTGGACATTATTATTTTTAGTCGTGTGACTATGGCAAAGTACTCCATAGGAGCGCACCGGACCTGGTAGGGGTCCTAGTGGATACTTTGTGTGGTTAGTTGGGGACGCCTGACTAGCTTGTGTTTTGCCATGCTAGATGATCGGTATTGTGTGTGATTCCATGCTAATATTGATGTCGCTAGTGTTATTGGTGTTGTGCTTGATTATTGTGCTTTGAGCGCGGTTATGTTGGGATCAGTTGATTCGGTGATTCGTTCAATTGATTGTTAATAACTATTGTAATTTGCGGCTTGAGTACAGGTGATGGAACTCATAGCAAGGATTGGAGTTAGTGCGAGGGTACTAATCGAGGTGTCGCACAGTGCATTATATGTGGCCATGGGCCAATTTTGTATTTGTTTAATTATTGCAAGTTTGAGCGATATATTTTATTGAGGACATAAATCATTTTGGGTCCTAGGATGGCTATGTAAAGAAAATCCCTCATTTTTGGATGAGAGGGATAATTTTGGCTCCTTGGTGCTTTTATGAAAAATGATAAAATACTCTAGATGAGGGAGCATGAGCCACTCATCTAGGGGGGGAGATTGTACCCATTTTGCTGTCATTTTCATGGTGTGATTGTGTTCTTTTACTCCAATTGATTAAGTGGTGAACTTGTATGAAGATAATTACCTTCTGGTTTCAATCATCTCCTACTCCACCCTCATGTCCGCATCTCCATCACCCTCATCTCCTCGTCTCCACCACCCTTTTAAAAACCACAAAAGGCCTAAGCTGACTTAATGTCTCAAGATCACAAGCATCTTTTCTATAGCCTAAATCTTACTTGTCTCAATTTTTATGCCTTCTTGAGAGATGGCATGACCAAGTAGAACACTCAATCAGACACAAAAGAAACTTTTGGTAGGATTCAAGAAAGTACCTACCTATTTACACCTATCAAATACTTTCCCAATAGACTAAATGTACAAAGACATCCATGTAAACACGAAAGATCTAAGTAAATAGCAATAAAATCATTTAAATAGTCTCTAAAGGTTTCTATCATAAACATTTGGAAAATTGATGGTTCATTTCTAAGTCCAAACGGCATCACCTTGGTGGCATAGATACCCCACCCACTAACAAAAGTAAATTTTGTCTTATTCATGCTTCAAATATCTAATTGTAACCACCATTACCATCCATAAATGAGTATATCTCATGTCTTGAAGCTTGGTCAACATTAAAATCTATAAATGGGATAGGGAATGGGTTTGGAATAGAGTCTGTGCATTTTTTGCCTGTAGTATAATTTTTTGTCATCATCGATCACCCTCATCAGTCTCACCAAAGGCTCTTCTATTGAAGGATTCCTCTAGTATAGAAGGAGGTGTGATAGTTTGAAGGAATGTATTGGTTACCATTAAAGGGGACCAAAGTTATACTTGTTAAGTGTCTCCTGCTCTATCTTTGGCATCAAGGTTATTCCAGAAGGGACAAAGCTGTGATTTAGTCATCATTTTATGAGTTTTTATATTTATGGGTTCTTGTCAAATGCGCTTATTTATTGTATCTCTATTACTATTGTCAACAACAGTTCTCGGGATTATTTCATTGCTTTTTCTACTATAGCCTTTATCTCTTTGTTTATGGTTTGGCAAAAGGTTAATCGCCTCACTGTTTGAGATCTTTATTGCTGCTATCATTGTGAGATCCTAGAGGTTTGCTTCTACACATTCTGTACTATGGACACCTTGTCTCAAATCTAGGTTATTGAAAGCAATAGGTAGGATAGAAATGACGATTCAAATGGAATGCAAATTCTTCATGGAGTGACAATACTTTGTGAGTTAGTAAGGGGCCTACCTCTAGGAGATACCCCACTAGCAAATGCCAAAGTTTTGTTCGCCACGATGGAATGCAAACAAGTGGTGCAAGAAGGGTCAATAGCCCCTAAGAAAGAGTTTATCTCTGATGCCCTAGCCTTCAACAATTTGTAAGGTGATGCAAAACATATTGAGAATTGCATCTCATTTAATTCTTCCTCCTTCATGTATGTTGCTTTGCTTAAGTCCCACGACTGTGATCCTTGAACATGATAGACAATCCTCTAGACTCAACAGCTAGTAGACTATATTCCTATATACAATTCCCTTGAGAAAGCAATGGCACCATCCATAGTGAGTGTTGGATAAACAAGTGTTTTTGTTGATACCTGGAGCATTGGCCTGTCCACAATCTCCAAACTCATCCACGGCTACCACAACCAAGCCACAACCATGTAAAGAGGTTTTGACCAATGATTGGTTCACCATAAATTTGTCTATAAACAAAGATGCGTACGATGAGGAAGCTCACTGGCCATCAAGGCAACTGGGTAGTTCTTTGAGCTTCGAAGGATTATCACCCTCCCTAATAGAATACTTCAACCCTCCATCAAGGCGACTGGGTGGTTCTTTGAGACTCGAAGGATTATCTCCCTCCCTGATAGAATACGCACTTGCTACTTGATCCAACCCTCCATCACCATCACCATGATGTGCAGACCTCAGCCAATTGATAGCCTAATTCAGATCTCCTATCACTCCCTTCCAGATTCACCTCTTACTCCACAGTTTCATGTGGGCAGAATCAACTATGGTGATGAATAGAAACAAGGGCAGTTTTCAACATGATGGGCAGATAGTAGTAGGGTCTCCTCCATAAGAAATGGGCAAGGTTGAAGGCATCTTCAAGATGGCTCTAATACCAATTGTTGGTTCAAGTAACTTGCATCTAGAAATGTAGGAATCGCATGTAGGATGTGCATGTAAGAATCACATGTATGATTCCTAAGATAGATTCCTAAGAGATTATCCCTAGGCTCATGATGTAGAGAATTGGCAATAGCTCATGGTGAGGGTGGCATGGACCAGAATACAACCACTTTGCCATGATATAGAGGTATCCCACCGGCATTGGAGGGCAAACGTGGACTAAAAACACACTTGTGTGGAGTATTAGTACATGGATACCGAATCTTTTGTGATGTATGGATTGATAGTTTGCATGACCATGATAGTAACTAGGTTGTTACATCAATCATGAAAGCAATAAGAAAGGTCAGAGATGCTCACGGATGTTTACCTAACACATTGCGAATACAAGCTAATAATTGTTGGAGAGAGAACAAGAATAAATATATATTTGCTTTATGCTCTATGCTGGTTGGTTTGAAAATTTTTGAAGAAGTGGAAGTTGGCTTTCTTCTTGTCGGCCATACACATGAAGACATAGATCAAATCTTCAGTGTTATCTCTGGTGAGTTGAAGTCAGTGGATGTTTTGACAATGGAGGATATGCTATTTTGAATTGGAAAAAAAATTAGAGGTTCTCGCAGGGAAGAATCAGAAGTGGCTATCTTAGAGAGGATGGTAGATTGGAGAGCATTCATAGAGCCACATTTACAAACAGGAGATGATGCCCTAATAGGACACACAAATCCACACTACTTTCGGTTTCACATGCATAACAATATTCCAGTGATGCAATGGAAGTACTACTCAGTAGATGGAGATCATTTATGGAGTGAGTCATATGCTTTATTACAACGAATAATTCCATTGGAGGAAACTAGATTTGTTCTTACAAAAAACAAATCACTTGACATAGATGAAATGAAAGGCTTGAAAGCCTTCATTAAACATCTTCAAAGTATGATGCAGAAATATCATAAGCAATCAACTAAGAATTTGGAGACAATTAAGTCAACTGAAGCACTTATCCAATCTTTAGAAAGACAAGAAAACTTAATGAGCATTGAAGACTGTGAATCCTTTTGGCCGGAACAAGCTAGGTCACCAAGTTTTCCTTTGGATATAAATATGTTAGTAGATATGGAGGAAGCAGAGGAATGTCTTTTACCTCGAAAATATTGTGGTAGGAAGGGAGACAAACCCTTACCAGAGTTTATACCATCTAACGAGATTGAAGAGGGTCTATTTGTTGCAGTTTGGGCATCTGATCCAGGTTCAGAGTTGGATGACCAAGGTGGCCCAATTTGGGTTGCAAAGGTTGCTAAGATAGAAAGGGATGACAAGGGAACTCCTATAACATTTACAGCTTTATGGTATGAACCAAAGCCATTGAAAAATCTCTCGCTTTAAAAACCAAATTTGAAGTGTTCTCATGCTTTCAGAGGTGGCTGAATATGGTTGAGAATGAATCAGGATGCGAGCTTGTCACCCTCAACATAGATAGTGGGGGAGAGTATATGTCAAAGGAGTTTGGTGCATTTTTGTCTTCATGGGGCATTGTTTACTCATGCACTACTCCTTACACTCCTCAGCATAATCTTGTTCCTGAAAGGAAGAACATGTCCACTATGGAGATGGCTAGATGCATGCTTAAGGCCAAGTCCTTGCCTAATAAATTTTGACTTGATGCAGTGATGTGTGCCAACTATGTGCTAAATAGATCACCTACAAGGGCATTGAGGACTGTTACACCTTATGAATGAGGGATTAACAGAGGTGGAAGTCAATAGCATTATTCATTGCTGGAAATCGAGGACACGAAGTTTTAAAAGGAAGCATAGATACAATGTTGAAAAATGTATCACAATCCCTGATCCAAGTCATGTCCATATTAAACATCATTTGGCAAGACTTGACCCATCAAGCGCAAATACATTACATGAATCTGATGACTCTGAACGAAATTCAGATGCATAAGATAATGTTTTGTATGCTTTTTTCCATACAAATGGTGTATCTATACACCACCAATAAGATAATTTATTGTATGGTTTGTTTTTCAAAAAAAGGGTGTATCTATACACCACTTATATATTGAATTCAACAAACTCTTTTTTTTCAAAAAAATGGTGTATCTATATACCACTTATATGTTGAATTCAACAAACTCTTTTCATATGGTGCCATATTTTCACTTCATAGTGTTAAAATTGAACTAGAGTTAGGAGACTACTATTATTATTATTATAGTTATTGGATGGGAGCACCATGCACAAGTTTGGGAATTATAGCTTCACTGAGCCATTTTTTTAAAAATTAGAGGTCACCACTTGACCTTTTAGCTTAGTAAGGCCATATTTGTATATAAGTGACACATTTAGTGCTCTAAAAAACCCAATTTTTTAGCTCACTAAGTGAAGTTGAGTGGAGAAGATATGCTCCAAAAAAAAGTCCAAACTAGGAGAGAAAGTCCAAAAATTTTGAATAGTGTGTTACATGTAAGTTCTAGATGCAAGTTCTACATGTCATTCCTATATGCACATCTTAGATGCAAGTCTAACATGGAGTTCTACATGTAAGTTGTAGATGCAAGTCTAACATGCAATTTCTACATGTAGAGAGAAAAACTCCTACAATTCTACATGCGGAGAGAGAAGATCTCCAAACTTGTATAAATATCTCATGATGGAATGAAGCCCACACTCTTTGGGCCATTGTGTCCAGTTCTACTTTGGTATTCTATACAATTGTCTCCAAGTGTCCATTCTCCCTTACACTATTAACATCCAAGAGCATGTTGTATCCTTGTCTCCTACTTCCCCTCCTCCAACCTTGCAACTCCGTCTCTCCCTCTCCTCCTCCCCTCTCCTTTCTCTCCCTCAACCCCTTGCTCTTACACATTCCCTATCCCACTCCTACGCTTCTCCTAAACCCTATGCTCCTATTAGTTTCTCAACCCTTATCATCCAAGATCTATGAGGGGGATCTGTTCTCCACCATGTATTCTATTCTAAACCATGGAACCTCCTTTTGAACCATGAAACCTCCTTTTGAACCCTGGAATCTCCTTGTAAACCTTAAACTCCCAATAGAGGTGAAAGCATCCTTACCCTAGTCATGTTGATGAATGGCTCTATCATGCAAGCATGTGCTACCTCTACTCTACCAGCTGAGCCTACATCTCTTATTGGAATATGACCCGAGGTCCTAAGCTACACATATACTATGACTACGACAACAATATCTATAGGTGAAAAAAAGCCTTCGAACCCTACACATGACATAGAGAGGTGGGAACATTTTAGCACCGCTATGGAGGACACTAGTATCTTAAGTTAAAGTAGAGATGCGTAAGCACGCATGAAAAAACCAAACTCTATGAAAACTATTAATGCCATATCACTTAAGGGCTAGAAGATCTAAAACCAACTCTAGCCAAAGACAATAATCCCTAGTGGCAACGGTCGGTTACCGAGCTTAGGAATTTTATGCTTAAAAAAAAAACAACCAATTAAAGAACAAATCATGCCATAATATGGATACCATTGTGTAGAGCTTGAAATTCTCAACGTTTCTCCTTTTTATAGAAGAACGATCCCATACACTCCTGAGAAGTTACGGGCATTGGAAGGTTAGAGGTTGTAAGTGCACCTAATCTATATCCACAAAAAGGGGATATGAAATATTCAAAATAGCATTCTATCCAAACATGGGCAAATTCTAAGGGGCAAAATTGTCGTCTAAATCCACACCTCCCACCTCTTGTCTTATAAAATTGCTCTCACCCCCGTCATTCTTCTTCTTCCACATTTAGCCTCCCTCCTCTTCCAAATTCTTCCTCTACATTAAACACCACCTACTCCAATACTCATCCATTGAGCTATCATTGAACCCTTCTCGCAGTAGCAGTAATATCCTAGCCATCCACCCACCGTCCATCGTCTTCCACAACCATCATGAAACATCGAGCAAGTTCTTGGAAAGTGATTGAAGGTGCCTTCCTCCTATAATTCTATCAAGATTTCCATCCTCGTAAAGTTTTGATCAAGTTCCATTCATTTTTTAGTTTTCTGTCTATTTTCCTCCTCCATCCTAGCGCCTCACTTTTTCCATCACTCCTTTTCCATTCTTTCCCCCACTCATACAGTCACTCCCTCATATCATCACTCCCTTCCTCCCTCCATTCCCCCTCCATCCCCTTCTATTCTCTCTCTCACACCAATTCAGCCCCTTCTCTCCATCCCCTTGTTCATCCCCACCCCCACTCTCTCCACTCCACCCAAAATTAGTTTTCCTTCCATTTTTCTCCTCCATCCCACCTCTGGGTACACCGGAAAACCATGGCTAGCACCTAGGGGGCTACTTTGTCCTTTCCTGTGCCACCCTTCCTCCTATGACGATGCTAGCTATCACCTCCCTTGTGCTCATGCCTTCAGCATGCCACCCCATCCCATGCTCATGGGCATCACATAGCCACTTGGATCACCAGCTTGGTTGACACCTACGGCACCATGTGCGAGCCGCCCTCTTGGTGGGTATACCTCCCAGCTGCCCTTGGATGCCATGCCCTACTCGCCCGTGCCTCCAAGCACCCATACCGGGGGTAGCCTGTTGTCGCAAGGTGCACTCATACTGCCTTGTCTTATGTGTCATCCGCCTTTACACCTCTCTGTGTTACATGGACTTATCGACATGTGAAATAGCTTCCTCTCTCCAAGAAGCATACAACTTTCGCGCATCCTGCACATGACGTAAATGGATTGATCACCATTTAATATATCTTTCTCGCTACTGCTCACATTTACTATGTTCAATGGCATTTTTTAATTCATCACATGTCTTACATTTTGACATCCTTTGCTTTAATGGTATCTTGACATGGCAAAAATCTCTACGCCAAATTTTGTACAAGGTTGATCGTGAAATCATGCTCTCGTCTCTGTCTTGTAAAGTTTTATTGACAGTTTCTAGGATGACCTTTTTTTTCATTCCCAAAGGAAGATGTTGTTGGCATTCGACACGTCCATCTAGCATTGTTTGTTGAAGATGAGGTTGCGGTGATGGATGGTCTTCGAGAACTTGCTTTAATGTTGCAGTTGCATTTATAGTGCTTCCATGGCATTTAAGCTTGTAGGTATATCCATGAATTGTATGAACCACTTTTTCTTTCACCTCTGCCCAAATGGTCCAGTATGTGCCATGTGATAGTCTAGTTGACCATTAAAATCCTCGATTGCAAATGGGTCTCCCATTAACCATGGGTTTCAATCTAGGTTTATAGTGTCTTGTGCTCAAATCTTGATTACTGCCTTGATGAAGAAAGCATGAAAACTCTTGAAGAAGATAGTTATGTCTATTAGGCACTGTCTTACTCCAAATACCAAGGCGTATGGTTGCACAATCATCTTTCCCAACTTTTCTAATGCAAAGTCTCTTGCAACAAACTCGCATAAGCATCCTTTCCATATTCTCCTCAGATAACATTACATGTCTCTTTGGTTCTGGAATTGATGCCATGATTCTTCACCTCTTCACACTAACATACTTTCTTTTTGTAAATAGTCTCTTGCATTTTCCAGTTGTAAGACCATCAAACCTCGAATCCATTTCCCTTGAATCTTCACCTTTATAATCAAATGCTATGTGGGCTTGAGAATTATTTGATACCTTATAATATCTTGGAAATGGCAATCTGGTAGACATGTTCATTGATGTCAATTTGTTGCCAATGCCTCTTGAATTTTGTGGTTGAACTCTTTCTCCTTCATAACTCAAGATTCTCCCATCTATATTCTCTGGCATGCTAGCAACAATATTACGAACAACATGACAAGTCTCAGATTCTCTGCCCCTTTTGCCTTGTGTTCAAGTGGTAACATCATGATCATTGTCACTAATATCATCAATTCCTATTATTGCATCACTTATCCCATTGATCTTTGCGTGTATTTTTCTTTGTGGTCCCATCTTATTATTCTCAATACAAGACAAGTCTTCTATATCAGTAAGCATGTTTGAGTCACTTGCAACACAAGACAAGTCTTCTAAACCAGTGAGCCTATTCGAGTCACTTGCAACACAGGACAAGTCTTCTATACCAGTGAGCTTGTTTGAGTCACTTGCAACACAGGACAAGTCTTCTATACCAGTGAGCCTGTTCGAGTCACTTGCAACACAAGACAAGTCTTCTATACCAGTGAGTATATTTGAGTCACTTGCAATATAAGAAACCTTTTCTACATCAACATCTATTACTATAATGTCCTCAATACCTATGAGCATGCCACTATGATACTCTTGATTACTACTATAGCTTCTTATCAATTTGGATCCCATTTGTGTTATAGTCCTTTTCTTCTTATAATATTCTGTTGTGTCTTCCATGACATTGAAGGAAACTGTCTTGGGCAAACTTGATTTCAAGAAAGCTAACCCCCATTTACAAGTACTATGAACTTGTAGTTGAGACGTAGTATTATGGACGTCTAAATGTGAAGTACTATCCATTGCATTTTGAATGACACCTGCACTAGTCAACTTAATTATCTCCACTATATAGAGAAAACTCTGAGCATAGCCCTTAAAGTTGCCAATTGCTAAAACCTCTCCGAAGCAAGATAACATCTCTACTTTTTCCCCCTCAAAATAAGTTTTCTTGATATCTTGAAAGTATGTCTTTGGAACAATTTCGTCTTGGTCCCAGAGTGTTCTGTGTGCTTGCATATCAAATATGTCACATTGTAAGATATCTGGAGCCAATGTTTCAAAGTCTCCATGTGGATATTTTAAATGTACTTCAGGGTTTACAATGTTGGTGATTATCACTACACATCTTCTCTCACCACTGTTGGAAATGACACACATTCGTAGGATCAAGACTATGAATTCGTCCAAAAGCCACCACTTCATTCTTCTTATATAACACCACATCCATACCCTCTGTTAGGGTGAATACCTTTTTTATGTACATAATAAATAATCATTGAGCTTATTATTACTTAATAACTTCTATATCAAAACTAGCAGAGAAGGCATTAAACCTAAACCCTACATCCTAAACTTTAAACATTTAATTCCTAAACCCTAAACCCTAAATCCTAAACTCCTAAACAATAAATCCTAAACCCTAAACCCTAAACTCTAAATCCTAAACCCTAAATCCTAAATCTTAAATCCTAAACCCTAAACCCTAAACCCTAACCCTAAAATACAACCAAAATTTAATGAATTTTTTTAATTTGTGTAACAGGTTGGATATATCCCCCAACCTGTTGCTTGAGCAACAGGTTGGGGGATATATCCAACCTGTTGCACAAATCAAAAAGTTAGGGTTTAGGGTTTAGAGTTTAGAATCTAGGATTTAGGGTTTAGGGTTTAGCATTTAGGGTTTATGATTATTGTTTTAGGGTTTAGGATTTAGGATTTAGGTTTTAGGGTTTAGGGTTTGGAGTTTAGTATATAAGATCATGAGCTTAGAGTCTAGAATCTAGGGTTTAGGATTGAAAATTAGGTTTTAGAATTTAAGTTATAGGGATTAGGGTTTAAGGTTTAGGGTTTAGGGTTTAGGGATTATAACTGTTATATAAGTTTAAAAGCTTAGATTGTATAACCTAAGATTTAGGGAACTTTAGGATTTAAGATTTAGGGTGTAAGATTTAAGGTATATAGACTATTTAAAATATGCATTCCAAAGTATTTAGTTTAGATATATAGAGACTATATGTTATATGCTTTCCAAAGTGTTTTGTTTATAGGTATGATCCTTTGCAAAGACTTTACTTTAAGTAAATATAAGTCTACCTAGTCAAAGTATCCTACTGATTAGGGATAAGCACATAGGTTAAAAGCACACCGATTACATTCATGCTGCATGGTGTATCAGAAGAAATCAAAAAGTATGTGATAAGAAATATTCAGAAGAAATATGTATTCCATATCATGGATTCATACCATGGATATCTGGTGGTTGCTAAAGTAAAAAAATGATATGGATGCAATGATACTGTAGTTTTGTGCAAAGCCTTAAACAAAGTTTAAGGCTTTTGCAAAGTATTACACATAGTAACAAAGATAAGTAAGTATGCTAAACCTCTTCTAGATTCTATGGTTTTAAATACCTACCTTATAAATACATTATCTAAATTTTCATTCTTCGACTAACTAACAAGTATTATACACATGGAAGAAAAGCATACATGCTAAAAGTACGTGTGTAAATTTTAATATTTTCTTATTTTTTTAATTAATTCAATTCTTTGATTGACTACTTTTTAAATACAATAGGTAGGGAGGTTTGAGTGGTTTTGAGGTTGAGAGAGAAATTTGTAATAGATTCTTTTTTTTGGGAAAAATTGTTGCATGCCCAATAGGCTAGGAGAGAAATTTCTGAAAATAGATTGTGAGAGTTTGAGGTAAAGAGGAAATTTTGTGGGAAAAAAGATTTAATGCAAAAGATGGTTTTTTGAAGTTGTTGCGTATACACAAGTTTTTGAGGAAAGAATCGGATTTGAAAAAAAATTCAAATTTACAAAAACTTGATTCTTAGAAGTTCTTGCGTACGCAATAGGTTAAAAATGAACTCACCTCTTGCAACATTTTGACAATTTTTGAGAATCCTACAATAGGTTGATGAGAGGAGAGAAGCGTGGAGTGTGAAAGAATGATCTTTAAATGAAAGAGAGAATGAAGAATGTTCTACTTATAGTGAACCTAAAAGAACTAAAAAAAGCTGACTTGACCTAAAAGCTACCCATTTCCTATAAAACTCTACTTCTCCTCATTCTCTCTCACAACTTTCCTGGAGCTCCTCCACCACCTCTCCACCCAGGTACTCCCTCCCTCCCTCTCCTCCCTTCCCCCTCCTCCCTCCCCTCCTGCTTCCCATCCCCTCTCCTCCCGCTTCCTCTCTCCCCTCCCTTCCCCTCTCCTCCCGCTTCCCCCCTCCCTCCTCCCGCTTCCTCTCTCCCCTCCCTTGCCCTCCCCTCCCCCTCCCTTCCCCTCTCCTCCCCCTTCCCCTTCCCCGCCTCTTCTCCCGCTTCCTCTCTCCCCTCCCTTCCCCTCTCCTCCCGCTTCCCCCCTCCCTCCTCCCGTTTCCCCTCTCCTCCCGCTTCCCCCTCTTCTACCTCTTTTTTAAGGCGAGGTGCAGTGAGGAGGAGGAGAGATAGAGGGGATCACAGACAGGAGGTCACAGGCAGAAGGGAGGGAGGGGAGGGGGCCGACGGGAGGGGGAGGTGGGAAAGGGGGAGGGGAGGCGAGGAAAGGGTGACAGGAGGGCGGGAGGAGAGAAGGGAGGGGGGGGAAGGGGGAGGGGAGGCGGGGAAGGGGCAACGGGAGGTCGCAGGTGGGAGGGAGGGAGGGGAGGGGGCCGACCGCAGGGGGAGGCAGGGAAGGGAGAGGGGAGGTGGGGAAGGGGCGACGGGAGGGCGGGAGGAGAGGAGGGAGGGGGCGACGGGAGGGTGGGAGGAGAGGAGGGAGGGGGGGCGTCGCCCCCCCTCCCTCCTCTCTTCTCGCCCTCCCGTCGCCCCCTCTCTGCCCTCCCTTCCCCGCCTCCCCCTCTCATCGGTCGTTAACCCCCCCTCCCTCCTCTCCTCCTGCCCTCCTGTCGCCCCCTCCCCGCCCTCCCTTCCCCGCCTCCCCTCCCCCTTCCCCGCCTCCCCCTCCCTTCCTCCCTCCACTCCCTTCCCCTCTCTGCTCCCTTCCCCTCTCCTCCCGCTTCCCCCCCTCTTCTCCCTCTTTTTTAAGGCGGCGAGCGGTGAGAAGGACGGGAGGGGAGGGAGGAGGGAGAGGAGAGGGCAGACGGGAGGGAGGAGGTAGGTGAGGAGGCGGGAGGGCGGGAGAGAGGAGGGAGAGGAGGTAGGCGGGGAGGCGGGAGGGAAAAGGGAGAAGGGAGAGGAGGCAGGCAAGGAGGCGAGAGGGCGTGGAGGGCGCAGACGGGAGGGGGAGGCGGGAGGGAGGGGAGGGGGCCGACGGGAGGGTGCAAACGGGAGGGGGAGGCGGGGAAGAGGAAGGGAGAGGCGGGAGGGCGGGAAGGCGAGAGGAGACGAGGGAGGAGAGGGGTTAACCCCGAACCTGTTGCGCACGTTACAGGTTGGGGGTTAATCCCCTCCCCTACTCTAAGCCCCTAAAGGGGCTTTAATTTTTAATTTTATTTTTTAAAGACCAAAAAAATTAATTTAATTTAATTTAAAAAAGAAAAAAAAAGGATGAAAAAATTAATTAACTTAATTTATTTTAAAAAAATAAAAAAAGTTAAAATAAATAAATAAATAAAACTAATTTTTTTTTAAAAATTAAATTAAATTTTAAATATAAAAATAAAATAAAATAAAATAATTAAAAAAAGATGAAAATTTTAATTTAATTTTAAAAATTAAGAATAAATAAAACTTAAAATAATATTTAATTAGAAATTTTTTTAATATTTTGAGTTTGAAAATCATTGTAATTCTCATTTTTTATTTTTGATTGTTTTTCAGAAAACTATGGCTTTCAGTTTTGGTTCCAAGGTGTCTTTCAAATACCTTGAACATGCTTGGTATTTTATGGAGCGCAAATCAAAGTATTTTTTGGTGATCACTGGAGAGAATGTGTCAAGCGTGAAATATTCTCCAGAGGCAGTAAGAAATGGTGGCATGGTCTCAAACATCAACATTAAAGAAAACAATTTGATAGAAGCTGTGTGCAAAGGGAAGAATGACGAGGTGGTCTACAAGTTACGAGTTACACACAAGCACTTCTTGAAGCCCTTACCAGATTCAATTAAGGGATCCCAAGAATTACTTAGTGCCTTAGAAGCATTGAAGAAAATGTGGGATGCATTTCCAAGTGGTGGTGTTGTACCTTCAGCAGCAGTAAGTACGCCATCTATAACATGTAACCCTCAAGTTGCACCGCCAATATCTGTGGCAATAACTATGGTAACTCCGACAAGAGTAACGATAATATCTACGGCAGTAACTATAGTATCTCCAACTGTACATACACCATCGACTGCTGCAACTACAGGAACAAGAAGGAGTGATTGTGGAGCAGATTCAAGTTCTACAGCTATTCCCAGAAGGAGAGGAAAAATAACTCCTACTCCACGTGCAGATCGTTCAAGTGCAGGTTATTTAAAACCAGGCAAAAAATTGGATAGCGATGAACAAGAGGATCTGCAAGAAGAAGATACAAGTCTCACAGACTTTTTTATAAGTGTGGCAGACTTACATCCTCTAGAGGATGAAGGGTACATTTGGGGATTTTCACAATTCAGCGTGGCCACAATGCTTATTGATCGAGCTTTGTTGTTCACAAATCAAAGAAAGCTAGATAAGACATTTGCACACAAATTGTATGAAGATACGAGGAAAACAAGAACTCCAATTGCCACTAATATCACTCTTCGTCCTATGGCATTTAAGAGACTTCAAGAAGATGATCCTACATTGCCTGATGTCACATTTCAAAAGCGCATGGACTTTCTTGATGCTATTGAGAACTTTAGAAGGAGTGACTTTGTTCGTGGAGAGGCTTTGTACCAAAGCCGATATGGGACTGACATCGAGAAGAGATACATGCTGGTAAAGAATAGATTCTTGGAAAGATGCAGGTTTGAGCCCATTGATGGGCAACACTTTTGTGAAGCTTGCAGGATCGCCCTTGATGAGGGAAGAAAAGGAAACTTGCCATAGATTGAGTGGATGGAAAAATTTCAACGGGTCATTTGTCATGTATGCATATTTAACGATGACTTGAAGTACATTCTAGAATTAGAAAGGTTGAAAAAAAGCTCTTCTCTTTCTGAGATCTTGATAAAGGCAAGGGAGTTATGGGTGGGCTATGGAAAGCCACAAACAGTGAAGGGCAGGAGACCTACATCTGAGTACATGGCAAAGAGGACTAGGTCCTATAGATGCTTGAAAGGTGTTGTAAGCAATATGCAAGGCATACCAAGTAATAAGGTTGAGGAAAAGGATTTGAACACCGCCGTTGCAAGATACAGGGATGTTACTTGCATTGTCTTCCGCGAGGACTCAGTGTTTCAGAGCATGGTGGATGTTTGCCAAGCATATGAAACAGGAAAGATATCCTTTGAGGCACCAGAGCACACTGCAACTCAGAGGAAAGAAATAAAGAAACCGATGTCTATTGTTTGGTGGAGAGCATTAAGGTTTGTTCTAGATGCAATAACAGAAGAAGTATGCAAGAAGATCCTAAGTGGTGACTGCTTCTTTGGAAAGAAGAGCAAGCATAGCAACTTGGATGAAGTGGTCACCCGAATGATTCAAAGTGAGGCTGCTCTCTCGGCACTATTGTTTTTATTGAAATCTAATGATGAGTTAGCTGGCGAGCAAGAGCGACAAATAAGATTTGACTTACGAGAAGAATGAAAGGGACTTACGAGAAGAAAGTATCAAGAATAATGTTGAAGAAAGTATCAAGAAGAATGTTGAACACAAATTTGAATTCAAAAGGAACGTACGAGAAGAAAGTATGAGAAGAATGTTGAACACAAATTTGAATTCAAATTTATAATGAATTCAAATTTCCCTCTCTTTTTTGAAAATTCAAATTTATGCGTAGGAGGAGTGGGCTAGTTTTTCTTATATATACTTTTCTTTCCATTCATTCATTCTAACTCTCTCCTCATTTCATTGAAGCAACCAAGAGCGGAAGAGAAAGGATAAGCGGAGCCTTACTTTTTTCACTTTTTCCAGGTACTTGCATTCTTTTTCATTCGTCTTGTAATTCTTTTTCTTTACTTACAATTCTTTTTCAATTAGTTTCTTGTTAAAGTTTTTGAGTTCTATTTCTTAAATTAATTCGTCTTGTAATTCTTTTTCTTTACTTACAATTCTTTTTCAATTAGTTTATTGTTAAAGTTTTTGAGGAGGGGGGTCTTTTAGAAGGCATTACAATTCTTTTTAAATTAGTTTCTTATTTGAGTTTTGGAGTTCTATTTTAATTAGTTTTTTATTTATATTTGAGTTTGTAAATTTGAGAAATGAGAGAATAGGGAGGGAGAGAAAGAGAGAGGAGAGAGGAGAGGGGGAAAGAGAGAAATTAAGAGAGCTCTACCTTGGGCAGTGGACTGCAAGGCCTTTTTCTTGATGTCCATATATTCTGTCTCAACAACCTTTGGCATTTTAGCTCTTAGATCCTTTGTTGGTGTGGCATCTACATCCATCGATTGGTGGTTTAGATGATGGTTCTCCATTCAGCTTCTCCTATGATATCTTACTATCAGAGAATGATACAAAATTTGCACACATCAATGGCATTGATATAGAGCATTTCATAACAATGAGCGGTCATGCTTGGAAGAAGCCATGCGTATTTTTCATAGATGAATTGCAAGACCTTGTAGTGTCACGGATAGTTGAACTTGTGTGGTTTATCGTAGAAGGTCCTATGGTAGATAAGAAAAGATCAACGTTGGTCCTGTTCATGACAGAATCACAAAGGGATGCCTTGTATGCGAGTTTGACATCTGCATTTGGGTATTTACTTTCAAAAGTATACCATGGTATAGTCCTACGCAATCATATGACTGTCTTGGAAGGCACTGCCATTCAAGTCTTGCAACCTTTCTTGATGTGCTTCTTATCTAGGGGTAGTGGCAATCTAATCAAAATTCCTTTAAGGACTCTTGAGCTTCATTACTTTGAGGACAATAAGGTTAAGCTTGATGCAACAATGGTGGATTACAGAAAGCCGATGGATCCTAATGTGATACTAGAGATGACAAAGAATTTACTGAATGATGGGTGGGAAGTAGCATTGTATCGAATGGGTTTTGCTGCTGAGAAATTGCTGCGCCAAGGTAGAAATGTAAATGTCATTGATACCCCCCATCAAATTGAGTTCTTTGACACATATTACAGTTGCACTACCTTCTTTGAAGAGGAAAATTGTCAAAGAAGAGGGTAGTGAGAAAAATGTCGAAGACGAGGGTAGTGAGTCTGAGGGTGCTGATTCTAGGTCAGGTGCTGATGAGGATGAAAGCTCTGCATCCGATGACTTACACGAAGAAGAAATCCGCACAAAGAATAAGGGTGATCAATTGTCAACTAGAGTCAAGGAGGTTCCACTCATCATGCGGGAAGGCTCGCGGCAGCAAGAAGTAGTAGTACATCATGTCATAGGAAAAGGTAAGACTAAAGAGGTGGAAGCACTTCCCTTGAAATTAAAAGTGAGGAAGGCACCCTTGATCTTGGGTGAAGGACATGCAAGTGGATCAAGCAAGGAAGCCTTACTCAAAGAAGGTATGGACGAGGCAAAGCATGACCAGGAGGACTTACCAAGAGGCATAGATGGTTCTTCAACCATGACCTTATAGACTCCAGAGCAACCTACTAGTCAGGAACCTAGTAGCCAGGTCCCTACTCACCAAGAACTTGGTCATGAGACTCCAGAGCAGCCTACTAGTTAGGTGCTTGGAACTGAAGAGCAAACTACTGAGGACCTTGCTACTGAGACTCCAGTCTTAGAGCAGCCTATTAGTCAGGACCCTGGTAGTCAAGGGTGCATTGAGGACATAGGTACTGTCTTAGAGCAGCCTATTAGTCAGAACCCTGGTAGTCAAGGGCCTGGCATTGAGGACATTGGTACTGAGTAACATGATGGCTGACGGCTTTGTAATCACAAGTTTTGAACTTCTATGTAAAGCGAATATCTAATAAAAAGTTTACTACTTTTTTGATTTCTTTACTCTCATTATTGTGTATAAAGATTGTTTATGAGGTCCATTTTATACTTAATGGTGTATTTTAAACTTTATGTCAAATTATTTTTATAGTTAAGGGTGTTTTTTAATACCAAGTGAGGTGTATATGTACACCACTTACACTTATCTACACTACCTTTCTAAGGGGTTTATGTACACCACCTTTCTAAAAGAAATGGTCATAAAGGTGTGTGCACACCACTTATACATAAAGGTGTTTATTTACACCACCTTTCTAAGAGAATTGGTCATCTATTATTGGTCATCTATTGATGTTCTTAGGTGATAGTAGCTCAATTCACAAGAAGTTATGAAGATGTTTATGTAGACCACCTTTGTAAGAGATTTTTGTGAAGTTATGAAGATGTTTATGTAGACCACCTTTGTAAGAGATTTGGTTATGCATTGATGTTCTTAGTACTTAATGATCAAATCTTTTGTTTTGAGTTGTCAAATCTAGTTCAAAAAACAACATTACTAGTATATTCAAAAAATTTGGACTGTTTTTTAGTCCATTTCTCAAATTGGACTTTACATAAGTCCAAAAATTTTCAATAGTGCGTTAAGTAGGACTTGCATCTAGAACTTGCATAGAGGATGCGCATGTAGGAATCACATGTTGGAGTTGCATGTAGAACTTGCATGTAGGATTCACATGTAGGACGTGCATGTAGGATTCCTAAGAGAGATTCCTTGGCTAATGTTAGTACAAGTGGAGCTTTGTTGCTACTCTACACATACATTCTGTGCTTCTTGAGTCCTTGTTGACATAGAATTAACAACTGAGCTCGCTAAACTTCTCAATAGCCTCTACTTTCCTTTAGTTAGCAGTGGCACAATGGTCTACTAGAGAGACTTGGCAGATTATACATGTGGGATTGGGTGATGCATAAAAGGGGGTGCCATAGGTTGTTTCGTAGGGATAAGGATGCCACATCGTTCCCCAATCGTGGTGCACCTCGAGCGGCCCCGTCATGGACTTCCACAAAGGAGGGTCCGCATTCCAAATGCTCTACTGTAGGAGGAGGAGATGCAATAGGTTAGCAGTGGTCTATTAGTAGCTGAAGAGCTGCTCTGGGGATGGCTAGGCCAATTGGGTAGTAGATGTGATCTAAAGGAGCAATGAGGAGCTTCAAACATAGTAATTTATTGACAACAATCCCTCTAGGAGTAAGAGAGAGCATTGAGATGGCATTTGACTTCCATAGAGCATCTCAGGGAGCAGGACCTAGCCTCTCAATGGCTCATAGACATGTATGAGAGCGCCTAGATTGACCTTCTGGCCATTACGCTTTGCAAAGCCGAGTTGTCCGGTCCAGTACGGAGACATGATGACCATACAATTTTCCAAACCACCTGCTCAATAGGTACTTAATTGTAGCACATGAGAGATGAGAGCAACAAGATACACTTAGACCCTCAGGAGATTCTAGGGACAACCACTAAAATCTGCCGACACTTAGACCCTCAGGAGAGATTCTAGAGATGACACCATTGTTTTCTATCGACACTTATTTTAGTCTTAGGATTCGTCCCCTTAGGTCCTTGTAGTTTAGGAATCAGTTCGGACATACATTGCATCAGTGACCTCTCCGAGCATCAATAGGTAGGTGGATGCCCTGTTCATTGACGAGAAGCTCTTGGAGGCACTCAAGGCCTTCTTTTTACAAAAGGGCCCTCACAAAGATGGTTTGAGACCTTCCTTCTTTAGGTGCTTTTAGGAGTTCTTACAGACATCCCTTCTTCCTCTATCATTGAGTCGTTGATCCCAAAAGGGGGGACCGATCCCACTTTCGATAATGGCACCCAATCACTTTGCTGGACACTATGTACAGGATCTTAGCCAAGATCTTGAGTTCATGACTATGGTCCTACCTTGCTGCCATCATTCATGACCCACAGATGGGATTTGTGCAATATCTCGAACAACATGTCCATCTGTTGAGAGGTAGTGGATTGGGCAAGAGAGGAGTCTCATCCTATCACAATCCTTCTCTTAGATCTCGAGAAGGCTTATGACAAGGTGGGGAGGCCTTTTCTAGAATGCAAAAGATGGGTTCTCTGACATATGGATTCGGGGGGTCTCTACCATGTATACAGGGAGTACCAACTTTTTGGGGGATCATATGGGAGAGGCCTCCTCCCTTGCCTGCTCAATACGGGAGGGATGCCCTCTTGCTTCTTTCCTATTTCTTTTTTGTGCACCCAGGGGATGTGGCTCTCGATATGCCAAGAGGAGCTATTGGACTTGGAGTATGCAGACTACACGACAATTTTTATGGAGGCTCTAGAGGGAGTTCGAGGAGCTCTCGCATTGTATTGTGTGGCAAATCACTTGGCTCTCTCATAGCGACTAAGGAGGTCTATATTTTGGTTTAGGGGTCCACTCTTGGCTTTTGGTGGATCCCTCGCATATTGCCCTAGTGTTAGAGAGTTGCAAGGTAAGCTTTTGTATGGAAGCTCGACCAAAATATCCCTTGTGGCCATCCAAGCCACAGCTTGGTATATAGGGAAGGGAAGGGGACAGGAAACGGAAGGGGAGAGGGAAGGGGAAGGGAAGAGAAGGGAAGCGGAGGGGGCAGGGGACGCGAAGGGGAGGGGAGGCTGAGGGGAGGGGAGGGGAGGAAGGATAGCCTTGTGACGATTGGTCCCATAGGGGGGGCTATGAAAATAACTAAGAATCATGGAGTAACTGGTTGAAGTCAATAGGCAAAGAGCAATCCATGCCTTGCTTGCCATGGAGTGCTAACATTAGAGACACTATAGAGAGTTCATCATGAGAGAGGGAGTGCTTGCCATGAGAAGGGAGAAGGGGAGGGATGCCACCCAAGAACCCCAAGCCAATCGAGAAAAAGAGAGAGGCGCATGCATGTTGCACACAGGCACTATAGGAGACCATCAACAAATGCACATTTTATTAGTCAAAGGAGGAAATGCGGGTGGCTAGAAGGCCAAAGACCAACACCAATGAGAAATTATAATGCAAGCCTTTAAATAGGAACGACCAAAGGCTCAATGAACCCCCAAAAGCTCCATTTCTTTCCCCCACTCACACCCTTCCCCTCATACACATGGCCATTGTGAGGGGCAGAATCACTTATTGGCGTATGCTTAACAGGCAATTGAGGGAATCGAACGTGGGCAGCTAGCTCACGTGGGTGAACACCCAAACCACGTTTCACACACACAGCCTCTACGAGGGGTGCAACCACCCATTGGCCAACACTAACAAGCAGTTGAGGTTTGAGGTCATCCTGAGGGAATCGAATGCGAGCAGCTAGCTCACGTGGAATCCCCCTTGAGGTAGGTTACACATAGGCGAACAAGTGCGGAACGAGAAGTTGTTGTGGGAGGATTCCATTTGAAGGCGCAAAACGTGCGTGGTGATAGACATCGCTGCTACTTAAATCCCGTCCAATGTGGAGTCTCGACCCAAGATGCGGATAAAGCAAAAATTGTGAAAGTTCGATGGCCCCATTCATGTGTTGATCTAGTCAAATGGTGTTGGTTTGAAAACAAGCGAGCACAAGGACTCGTGAGCATTGCCTTTACTACGGGAGGGAGGGAGGGAGGGAGGGAGGGGGAGGGAGGCACAGAAGGAGTGCCTTTAGGGGGGGGGGAGAGAGAGAGAGAGAGAGAGAAGAAATAGAAAGAATCCATGTGGCAAAAGGTTGAGTGGGACACTTTTATATGAAAGTGCTCGGGCAAGATTTTCACACACAGGCGGACATTCGAAGCATGCAATCGTGTTCGTCCGCCTCTGTATTTCACATACAATCGAATAGTGTTAGCATTGCCTTCCATGCAATGGTGTTGTCCGCCTCCGTATTTCACACACAATGGCACATTGTTAGCATTGCCTGGAATACACACAATCGAACATTGTTAGCATTGCCTTCCAGGCAACGCTCTACTTATTAGCTGCCCCTACTCCACCATGCAAACTGCCACATCATCAATGTTCGGACTTCAAGGTGCCACCCAAATATAATAAGCTTGCCGTGTACATGCAGAATGCAAACTGTTAGAATTTCGATTGTAGCAAAATCGCTTCAGATAGCGTGAAGTCACGTTTTCCGAACGAGGTAGGCACGTTTTCGTATAGACCAGGCGCGTACTCTGAACAATTATTATAGGAGCTCACGGCCAAACCTGAAAGAGAAGGACGTAAGAAAAAGCAAGGCGTGGAGAGTTAGTTTGATTAATTTTCTTCGAGGATTTACAAGATGCATAAGGTTTCGATTAACTTTTCGGTGGATGTAGCCTGCATTCCTGCTCTACTGAGAAATTTTGGAGCTCATAGATGAAACCTATCAACAAGCAGTACTGATTCGTCTGTTGACGTACTACGTTTTCCTCTGCTACAGTATACATTGATTAGATCTTATCCCAGCTTGATGTAAGGACGTTTGATGCAAAAAAGTCGAAACTTGAAAAGTGAGAAGTAACGTCTGCTGAGTTTGACTCCTCGGCAAGAGGAAAGAATACATAGCAATCATCTTTGAAATTTGAAAATGCAACGTCCTAATGCAGCAGTTTCTCATGATCGGTTAAAATGTTCGTAGTTCAAGGGTTCAAGATGGCTGGAGTTTGTTTAGGCAATGCACATTGGAGGGATACCAATCCAGTTTTGGCTCAGCTATTGGATTCTATGCTCCAATCTTCAGGATATCGGCTCAAGTTCCTTTCCATCGTTCCTGTAAGATCAGCGTTTGCGGTCCTTACCGGCTTTGAAAAAAATCGATTATATACAGTGGGTAACATTGGTCGAATGGAGAATCTTCGCACTTGAGAAGGCTTGCAGATCGAAGAACAGGATTTATTTTCAAGAATGAAGTTTTATGTTAGTAGGCAAGTTTCATATCTCGTCTTCCGATCCCCAGGATTTCATATTCAATAGCGTTGGCGTGTCTGTTGCATTTGTTCTAATGATCGAGTGGAAAGGTGACTCCATTTCGGCTACTTTGGACAGGTGCGCAATAGTAAGTCAAGCAAAGGTCCGACATAGATCTTATGCATTGTCTTTCATACGTATTTCAGCAATGCTAGCTTCAACTTTGTCCTGTTATCTTCTTCGCAACCCTGATGTAAGACGTTTCAGGGCTCGAAAGATGAAAAAGATTTTCAAAAACTGCTACGTCATCTTTACAGTTGACTCCGATAAGGCCAACCAGTCTTTTCTGGAGTCATACTTCAGGTGGATAATTTGTTTCAATGTCTTATTCAAGAGCAATAATCGTAATATACTTAAAATGAACATCTGTCATAAGTTTTCACCGGAATAATCTCCTTCGACCTTGAACATCTCTCATGTGTCTACCGAAATAAGTTCTTTCCCCCAACAAGCAAGGGATAGCTGTGGACGTAAGTAACAAGACGAGCCATTACCTACCAAATAAAGCATTTAGTTGTATGGAGTGAAAAGGCCATGGTGTCATTCATCTCTCTTTGCTCGACGATAGTAAATGGGCATGAGCTTTATCATTGAAGTTCGCTTCTTTGAAATGTTTGCCTATGGAAGTTCTCCCAATGCTCTGAGCCAAAAATTAGCAGTCCTGTATTTTTATCCTCGAGACAACGTGGCCTCTGTGGAAGTGCAATCACTTTCGGGGTTATCAAAACTACACTGATTTCCGGCTCTGATGGAGGAAAATTATATTCGAAATCTGACTCCTGCCGTCATAGGTTAATGATATAATATATAAAACACTCTGACAAAGGTCAAACGCTGAAAAGGCCAGTCCGCTCATGCTTGGTAAGTTCCCAATGTAGGCTTTCTTTGAAACCTTTTTTCAAAGGGTGTGAGATATTACCAAAAAGGATGGCATCAGATTGCGATGCATTGCTGCAGAAAAGATGTTTTTGTGCTGTATAGTAGGATGCCCTCGGCACTGGAAAAACACTACTACAAAGAGAGGGGCTTTGCACCTCAGAACAGCTATTGCCGCAACAGATTGACATCGTGGAAGAACATAGTGCCAGTGTGGCACAATTTCACAATTCTGACACTGCAGCTATATCACAAGCTTAGTGATTTTCAGAAATGCATTGCAAAAATCATATTGTAAATTGCATCAAATGTACAGATTTACAAATCAACGCGTGTTGCAAATGTGAGCATTTGCACTTTTCATGTGTGCATTTGCAATAGTTGGGGGAGGAGGTTAAGGGATGGGTTAAATTAAGATTCTCAGTCTGAAAAAGTTATTTGATCGTGCCTAATCTTGCTCTTCTGGCTGTTTTTTTTTGAAAGCACTAAAAATGTCTGAATTATTAAATGGTAGACAGGATTGTTATGACTGTGCTTCCAGGTCCAGTGCAGTCTCCATTGCAAGACCACCCTTCATTCCTGTAACTGATGGGCATATGGCTCTGGAGAGGATGGTGAATCTTGGCTATGTACATGCAGGTAGATGGAAAACTTCTGTAAATGGATATGAGGGAGTGGATAAATTGTTTGATTGTCGAAGTTTGTTTGGGTTGGTAATTAGGCAGACCTGGCATGCAGCTGACTTGAGCCATAAAAAGAAAAGATCCCGACTTTGCTTTAGAAGGTCTCCTCAAGCTCATCTCTGTACACGTCAATGTATTCAAAAAGCATGCTTTACCATTTTAAAATGGTGGTTCCAGTGATGATGTGCAATCTTGGGATGAGAGATCTATTCGCTGTCATAATCATCTGTTAATTGCTCACTCCTCTTGCCATTCTTCATGGAGTGTATGTTTCCTTGGAGGGCTAGATTTGGACCTCATATGAGGAAGTTATATTGATTTTTGGGCGAATCTATCAAATTTTAAGCTTTGAATATGAGCCCCCAACTTGGAGAAGCTTCTAGATTTGCCATTGAGCGAATGATTTACCTTGCTAGCTTCTATGACATCCCACCAACCTCATGATGCACAACAGTGGGTGTAGACCATAGTATCATCATACGCTCTCCACACGCACTTGAGCATTCATTTATACAAAGATTCTTGTACCAAGTTGATGTCCACACTTCATAGTCTGAACGTGAAGTGCATACTGAGCCATGACAATTGCTTCCCAGGGCTCCCAAAGGAATATCGAGCCATCCTCCCCTCCATTGGTCGGGCATTTGGCACCATGCTCGAGTCTCCGCCAGAGTCAGCCGCCTCAGTCGTAGCAGATGACGGGGTTCCCAGGATTAGACTGGTGGTTGAGAGCCCAGAGTCCTTTTTAGAGTTGATCCTGCTAGAGACCCTCGAAGGGGGACACTTCGCCAGTAAGTGGAGATTTTTGGTTACCAAACCAGTGTCTTCGGTGCAGACAGATGGGCCACCTAGCCAGAGATTGCCCCCGTGGCTATGGCCGAGCGCCTCCCCCCCCACCCCCGCAGAGTAGGCAGAGTCAGCAAAGTAGAGTTCAGCACCCCCTCAGACAGGAGCAGCAGGAGTCTCGGACCCCCTGGGACTGGACCCAGGTTAAAAAGAAAAAGAAACCAAGCAAACAGGCTCACAAGCGTCGCCGCAGGCAGAGCCAGATGCAGAGAGAGAGATAGGGTTGTCTGCGAGGCACCTGAGGAGGAGCAGCAACAGCAGGAGCCCTGCGACGACCATATCCACCCTTGCATCAACAGCGAGCCCCAGGAGTTCTTGATAAGGCAATGGCGGACGTTAGCCAGCGGTTGAGGAGGAGCAGATCCAAAGCCTTGGCGAGCCTGATCAGCAGGGGGGCATGTGGTTGCTCCGATTCTCCCTCCCCCTCCCCCTCCAGATCCCTCCCCCTCTTTCCTCCACTCCGACGTGTGGTTTGGCTGTAGGAGTTATCAGATTGCCGCTTGAGGCAAAGGTGGAGCAGGCATATTTCTAGCCTCTCCAGAAGTGTGCGGAGCTATTTGGGATGGAAGTCTCCTTCATGATGAAGTGGGCACGGAAGATCGGCATTGAGCCGGTATCCACCCTAGTACATCGTTGCACAAACACAGACTATTCGCCCTCCAACCCCCTGGCAAAGTCACATAAGGCAGTCTTTCTTGAACAGGTACCCACTCACAGGAGACCCCCGTCCTCATGAGCTGGACCATAGTGAGTTGGAACGTGCACAGGCTCCACGTTCGTGCTCGTAGTCAACCGTAGTACCTGATACTCCGACAGGAGTTGTAGAGGGTAGTGGTAGGGCGAACAGTGGACATCCTATTGATTCAGGGGCATATGTTCTGAGCAGCAGACATCAGATGATGACACCATCTTCTCCCAGGGAGAGGCTCGGAGGAGTGGTCCCCTGCAGTAGGACGGAGCGGAGGGGTCTGCATCTCGGTCTCACAGACTTTGGCTCCAGAGGTCTACGATCAGGGCGAGCTTATCCCAGGACGGGTAGTTTGGATGGGAGTTAGGGTGGGAGAGTCCAGGATTGGGATCCTGAACGTGTATGTCCCAGCATGCAAATAGCACCACCCTGCCTTTTGGAGGAGGCTGTCAAAGTGTCTTTCGGATGTAGACTCTTGGATTGTTGGAGGGGACTTCAACAACCTGGCGTTTGGGGAAGACAAGCAGGGCGACGCCTCCTCTGAGATGCCAGTAGTAGAGCGTAGCACCTGGGAGAAGTTCATTTTCATGATCAGCGGGGCAGGGACCGGTGGCGAGAGCCAGATTTCAGTAGGATACCTGGCAGCCTCCTCTTCTCTTTCCACGATGGACTGCTTGCGAGACTAGACCGTTTCTACATTGGGGACTGGGCACTGCACAGAGGCGGCTCTACTGGGATTGTGGTAGGTACCACGATGATAGACCACTCTCCGGTAGTACTTCACTTAGATCAGCCCCCCCAAGGTCTTCCCCAAAAGGGGGTCCGCATTCCAGAGGACCTCTTGTAGGATGAGGAGATCCAGCAGGTCATGGCAGGGCAGTCACAGAGATGACACCGTGCGAGGGTTGGGCTTCATGGGTGGCTGATGCGATCCAGAGGACCAGTGAGGAGTTACAGGCTCATGCCCTTAGGCGGACGACTCCTCTTCAGGAGCGCGAGCGGGCTCTGAGGAGAGACCTCGCCTCCATAGAGCGGCTCAGGGAGCAGGGCCCAGGTTCTCAGTGGCTTAGCGATAGGTTTGAGAGCGCCCGCCTGGAGTTCCAGGACATGGAGATTCGGCGGGCTGAGTTCTCCTATTACTCTTACTGGGCCCGATGGGTACAACAGGGAGACAACATGATGAAGCAGTTTTTTCAGACCACTAGGTCCCGATCGGCAGGCACACAGCTGCAGGGTCTCCGAGATCGGCAAGGCATCATGCAAACTGACCCGTAGGAGATATTAGACCTGACCACAGGTTTTTACAGCCAGCTTTTTCAGACGGAGAGGATGAGTCAAGCTAGTATTGTGGCCCGAGAGGTAGTTTGGGATCACGTTCCGTTAGTAGTCTCGTAGGATTTATGCAGCACACTGGGAGGAGACACATGAGATTCGTGAGTGGGGGAGTGAATTTGGCTTCAGATGGATACCGCGGGGCCAGACAGCGAGATACCTTCGGTTGCTAGGTTGGTATTGACATTACAGTAGAGCAGCTGATCGCCCCAGTCCTTGAAAGTGTTTGGCGCAAGCTTCTTTACTGGAGCTCAGCCAAGCTCTCCCTAGCAGGTCGTGCCTTAGTGGCAAACCAGATCCGTCTTGCCACGTCCTGGTATATCGCCTCTTGCTGGTGCTTTCACAAAGGATGCATTGGGCAGCTGCGACGGTTGGTTCGAAACTTCCTTTGGGTAGGTTCGGACGGCACGTGGAAAACTAGAGTCCGAGTTGCTTGGCAGACGTTGATCATGCCGCTGGCACTGGGAGGCTTGGGTATCATTGATCCAGAGATGCAAGGCAGAGCCCTTCTGGGCAAGTTGGTTGTTCGCGGCCTCACCCCAGGTGCAGAGCCTTGGAAGCTCCTCTTACAGCGAGGGCTTCTCAGGAACACCCCACTCATTGGAGGACAGTGGCAGCCTTCACATAGATGGATCTTCTTAGAGGTCCCCCTTACAGGGAAGGGTTCCCCCTTGATAAGGAGACTTCACAGGATCTAGCAGATACTAGCAGGGGTTCTCATTCGTGCTCCGCCTAGATGCAGAGAGGAGTTTGAGCGGCAGCCCCTTATGTGACACCCAGAGATTCGAGATCAGGAGGGGCGTATGCTTGGGCAACGGACTCACATTGGTTGGGCACAATGGGACAATAGTCCGACCAGGTCTTTTAGCAGATGGAGCAGATTACCCATGGAGGCAGAGGCGAGGCTTGGTGCCGTAGCGCATTTGTGAGGGGCAGGGCAGCGGATGAGAGAGATTGACCTAGCCATCCCTGAGTCCTAGTGGGAGGGACTTCATGTTTGGAGGGACAATATTTGGTTGGGGCAGTTTTCCTGGACTGGTATCCCCTTGAGGATGATGATGCAGCGAGGCAGCACACCCCCGGCTTCTTTCATACAGGACTTGGAGGCCTACTACATCCACTCACTGAGAGAGACCCTGAGATGGATGGGAGTCTTGATGGGATTCATTGGCAGATGATCAGAGTGGTTGGATGTTTGGGGAAGGAGTGGCACATTGAGCCTTCCAGTATCTATGAGTAGGATGCCCCCAGATGGCGCCTCTGGCTGTGGGAGGGTAGACCCTTGAGGGAGGTCATGATTTCCTTTGGTTCTTGCCTTTCTTTCCATTTCCATTTCCTTTCATTTCTATTTCAAGTTATGCTTCCTTACTTCTAGCTCCCTTGCCTCCTTTCCACCTTCTTCCCATTCCTTCATGGGGTATCAGAGCCATGTCCCCTTTCTAGCTCTCCCTTCCTCGGGCAAACCTTAGGAGTGAGGTAGCCCGGAAATGGAAGCTATCTTCTCCCAAAGGGAAGCCCTTCCCTCAAGCTCTAGCCTCGTCATGGAGATCGAGATGTCGATTTGGAGGAGCTGCTCATCATCGACTTGCTGCACGCTTGCTACTAGCTGCCCGTGCAACAGCCCGCACTGCCTCCAGCCTCTCTTTCCTGCCTGCTGCCCGTGCTGCATCTCCTCTTTTTCCCGCTGCCCATGCTGCCTCTTTTCCACACTGCCTCTTTTGCCCGCTGCCTCCTCTTTTCCACGCTGCCTCTTCTGCTGGCACCTGCCCGCTGCCTCCTCTTGGCGCTGCCTTCTCTTTGGAGCTGCCACACCATGACTTCTCTTTCCACATCCCTCATTGTTGAGAAGTTTAAGGGCAAGGGGTTCCCTACGTGGCAAACTAAGATGCAGCTGCTCCTCATGAAAGAAAATGTATGGGATGTGATTGAGGATGATTGCGACTAAGCCACAATAATGGATCTTCAACAACATAAGATATGGAAGCAACAAAACTCAAAAGCCATTGCATTGGACTTTGCAAAACTCAAAAGCCATTGCTTTTATTGGACTTTGCCTCTTTGACTCTTTGATTCATCATATCAACTTCAAATCGATAGCCAAGGAGATTTGGGCGTTCTCGAGGATATTTTGGTAATAAAATCATAAGCTCCAAGGTTTTCTTGAAGCTGCAATTTTATAAGTTGAAAACGGAGGATAAGGATGCATTAAGTGCACACTTGGCAAAAATAAAATCTCTTGTTCAACAACTTTCCAGCCTGAAGTGTTCACCTGACGACGAGGACAAAATGGTTGTCCTCATGAAGAGTATGGAAGGAGTCTCTCGTTTTGAGAACACTCTTGAAGTACTTAGGCTTGCCTCGAAAACGTTTGATGATATGGTGACTCTTCTTCTTGAAAAAGATTGCCGGAACAAAGAATCTCCACTCTTTACATTAGGCACTGAAGAGGCTCTTGCCTCCACTAGCAAATGGAAAGCCCATAAGAACATCACGTACAGATATTGTAAGTGCAAGGGCCATATTGAAGCCATCAGTGCACAGAATTAGGAACCTATTCTTTACGGTCATCTTTCAGCCTTGTCTAAACCACAAACATAATAAGGTACAACCAAAGAGAATGCTTAAAAACTACAGACGTCTGAATATCTCTCAACATTGGGGTGAAGCTCCCAGCAACTGTTGCTTGAAGAATAAGTTTTCATTTTGTGTGCTTACTTTATTTGCTTGGTAGTCATAAAAAAGTTAAATGTGATAATGCCATGGCTGTTCCAAACGAGCATCAGTTTCCCTAATTAGTCATATAACATCCAATCACGTGTCCATATCACATTTTTTGGTATTTTTCAATATTGGCATATTCTAGATGCTAAATTAATTTCATATTTTTGTACACATTAGTGACTAATTTTGATTCACACCATTTTTAACATTCATCAAATGAGATTTGATGTTTGTTGGTGAGTTAGGCCCATGTCCAAGAACTTGAGTGATATGGAGCCCCAAAATTTTGATTAAACCTTGATTTTCCATTCCCTAATTTGATTAATTAGAGCGAGACTGTGGAGGCTGCTGAGCAAGACCTGCTTGATACTCGACATGGTGAAGTTATTTTTGTAGGAGGTAAGTAACAATTTTCAGCTGATTGTCCTCCACTGCCACAAAATGATATGTTAGATGTATTCTTCGCATCCTCTTCGGGAGAGCTCTTCACCCATGAGATACAGATGGAGGAGTAGAGCCAGGATCACAAACGGCTTCTGTATGCACTAAAGCGAAAGCGGTCTCCTATTTGCATGGAGAAAGAGGACCTAGATTAAAATTTCACAATCCCCTTGCAAGAGACGCTCGCTTACAACAAGAAAGCATCCCGGGCTCCGAGCTGTTATCTAGACATCGACACACTTACTCTAGTGGCAACTCTAGATACCCCAGAAGAGAAAGGAATGAAAGCAGCCTTCGAGTAATACCGTGAAATCATGGACATGACTGACAGCATGACCTATTGGGATAGGTATGCATGGGCCAAAAGATTGTTTCACATGGCTCAACGCATCATGGATGATAGCTTCGTCTAGATGGGTGTCTCCCTTTTCAATACTACAGGTTAGATTTGCAAGCTATTGTCATAGAAACAACACCTACGCTTGGAACATGAAAAGATGGTGGCCAACATGCGCAAAGAATGGGATGCAACACTACAGGCAAAATAAGTGGAGTGGGGAACAATTCTACAGGCAAGGGAGGCTCAATGGAAAGCTCAACAGGATGAGCTTGAACAGTGTCTTCGGGCGAAGGAGGCAGAGTGGGCAGCCAGCAAGAAGGCTTTGGAGGACATTCATTCAGCCCAACAAGCTGAGATCCAGAGGGAGCTTGCAGCCCTACAGAACAGATACGCCTCACTAATAGAGGACAAGCACACTGTTGACCAACAGGTGGAGGTGTTGCAGAGTCAGATATCTTCTATGGAACATTCTCAGAAGTAGATTCTTGAGGAGAAGGACCATCTCCAGGTTTCAAATTCCAAATTGCAAGAAGACTTCCATGGGCTACAAACTGAAATTTCTGCACTCAAATCTATTGCACCCATTGTTGAAGTGCCTGAAATCGAGCCTTCTCCACTTTTGCATTAGGGTATGGAGCCTTTTTATTTGAGGCTCGGGAGTTGATGTGGATGAGCTTGGCTACTCATAGCTTGGCGGAGGTAGAGGCACTTGTGCTTTCTTTTGAAGAGGACGTCTTGATTGAACTAGAAATATTAGGGCCCTTGGTGGCCTCTTTTTGCTGGTAGTAATTACATTCACAGGTTGTGTGTTTGACATGAAAAGCAAAAAAATTTACACCTTTAAACTAGAAATATTTACATTTAAAAAAAAACTTCAAAAGTATACTTAGTTTGCAAAATTTATGAAATTAGTTCTCTTTAATGTCACCAAAAGATTGTAAAATTGATTAAACTTAGGAGTAGCAAAAAATTTAGATAGCATGATCATTACAGGTCTGGGTACCACCGTTACAAATCCAAGAATGAAGACATCCGCAACCTCATGGAGACAGTTGAGGAGGAGGCGAAGACCCACCCCAGGACATCCACACACCCACCACACCCTCCTCCTCCCTTACCTTCATCCAGCAAGCAGTAGCTCCTGGATCTTTCACTTGTGCATTTCTTTTTTCCTAGCTATGTGCTTTTGGATTCCGTAGTTCTCATGTAAATAAAGGAGTTTTGGAGTTGCAAGGCCATGAGCTACTTTTATTTCAGTTTTGGAGTTGTAAGGCCATGAGCCAATTTTATTTCAGTTTTGGAGTTGTAAGGCCATGAGCCATTTCTTTTTCAGTTTTAGGGATGTCAGGCTCAAGGTCATTTTCATATGAACAATCTATACTTGTAGTTTTCTAACACAAAACCCCAGTCATTCGTCGGGATGGTGAATAATAGTGGCGGGGGAATTGTTGTACTTTGGACCTCGATCACGGACTCCCACCAAGAGCCACATCAGGGTCACACCTTGTTCACACCTGGGTCACAGCTATGTCACATTATGGTCACATCATGGTCACCTGAGCATGTCAGGATGGTTAGACCTTGGTCACACCTGGTCGCACCGTGTTCACATCTGGTCGCACCACGTTCAATCTTGGTCACTCTGGAGCGACGAGTACATGACTTGGACATGACTTGACAATACATAACTTGGACATAACTTGGTCATGACTGGAACAGAACATGACTTGGATATGACGGGAGCAGTACATGACGGGAATATTACGAAATCGACCTCGACTGACCTTGGTCAAAGTTATTCAGAGTGAAGTAGTGGCACATTGGACTGTAGCAGTTAAGAGAGTGCATAGGTGCACGTGTGGTACACATGGTGGTGCACATGGGAAGCAATCCAACAGTTAAGAGGTACGGGTGGTGCACCAACCCTCGCTACCAACTAGTGTCAGGTGCACATGAAATAGACAGTACACATGGAGCACTTGATTTACTGATTCGGAACAGGTTGGAGAGGTGCAGAAGCCATCAAGGACGAAGCGGCCGACAAATAGTGAAACGGCTAAGGATGCAGGAAGACAACCAATAGGAAGGAGGGAAGGGTATTTCCAATGAGGAGGAGCAGATGAGGAGAAGGTGAAGAGGGGGAAAAGGTGAGAGAGGGGGCATTCTAGCGGAGATGAAGGGTGTGAGTGAGAGAGAGAGGTTAGAGTCAAGAGCTCGCCTAGTGTGTATCTTCTCCTAGTGTATCAGTCATCTGGTGTAACTCTCATGAGTATATGATTCATTCCTTCTAATGAACTATGCTTCTTCCCATCTCTGCTTGCTCCTCTAAGATCTCTTCCTATTGTGTTCTGCTCCCCTTCTCTCCCTTCATCTGTTATAACGGACCTTGTGTCATGTGGTTGGAGTTCTGCTCCGTTCATGTCGAGGGTTGGCTTTTGTGATTTTGTTCCGCTTTAGTCTTCTTCTTTCTCACATCACTCCTGTACTTGTACCGCTCACACATCGTTGACACCATCCATGACACCCATGGCACGTCTTGCTTGCTTCTCGCATCAGTGGCCCTAGGCCTCCGGTAATACTTCCGGAAGTGTTAGGAACCCCCTCCCCCCCCCCTCAGACAACATCATACATAGTGTACCACTCTATGACATCCATCCATCCATCATGCACCTCCTTGTCACCATCTGGATTTCTCTCTCTTCAACTATGCTTTAGCCACATTAATTCAATTTCTCCCGAAACTTTAGCAACTCTTGATCTATGCATACCACCTCATTATTTAGCTCCTTCGTGCGCACAAAACTTTATAAGATGGAGTTTTGAAGCTAGGTCCAACTTGGCCAATTGCACAAACCATTTCCAAAAAAGAAGGAATACTCACCTTCCAATGAGGAATGTCCTTTGCAAAGAAAAAGCGTCGAAGAGTAATGTAGGCATCCTTCCATACCTGGGACTCCCATGCCTTGGACAGGGCTCCCTTTGACACACACTTTCACTTGTTTGGCATTTTCTCAACACTCTAAAGCATAGGAGTTATATCCTTTGGGTCAAGGTCATGAGACTAGTCCTTTATGCAGCAAAGATTAACAAATTAGGATCCGATTGAGGATGCAATTCCCCACACAATCAGAGTTGTTAGCTTCAGTGATGGGGGGCGATACATCAATCTTGTGTAGTTGGAACTGTACGCGTGCGGTTGGTCGTACCGTACGGATTCCATATGGCAGTTTCGTACGCGTACGGTACGGCCTTCCGTATATGGATTTTTTTGGGGGCAAAAACGGGTGACAATACCTTGTAAAATGTAATTAGAGACTAGTCAAGGACATGAGACTAGTCCTTTATGCAGCAAAAATTAACAAAGTAGGATCCGATTGAGGATGCAATTCTCCATGAGAGTCATAGGTCCTGTGTAGTTGAAACCGTATGCGTGCGGTTGGTCGTATCGTACGGATTCCATATGACAGTTCCATACGCGTACGATACGGCCTCTTATATGTGGATTTTTTTGGGGGCAAAAACTGGTGACAATACCTTGTAAAATATAATTATGCGCATTTCGAGGCTCGTACGGCTGCTCGCAACATATGTACTGCCTTGACTCATTGTCACGACTTGCTCTATTTGAGGCTGTTTAGCTAGCAGTACAGCCAGCCGTATCATTGCCGTACAATGTACAAGAGCCTACATCCTTCAAGGCTTCAACCGATTCATTTGGAGCCTACAAGCTTCATCTCAATCGATTCATTTGGAGGAGGTCACTCCCCCTTATTTCTCCCATGTCCCTCTCTGTTTTCTCAGATTCATTTTTGAATGTCTACTTCTCATCTCTCTCTCTCTCTCTCTCTCTCTCTCTCTCTCGCAGTGGGAAGAAAGAAAGGAGCTGAATGAAAATTTGTGGATACAATGAGCCTTTGAGAAAGGAGCAGTACACTTGTAAATGCAAGTATCGACCTCATGCTGACAGGCCTTGGGTTGACCCTTGTACCTCTCCCCCAAAAACGTGAAAGAAACATGCAAAAGGTTGCACATGAGCCAAAACAGTAGAAACAAAGGAGGGATAGCTATTCCAATCTGTAAGATACATCTGCGAAGTGCCCCATAGGTCTTGGGCGATGATGGGCTGCTTGAGTGAACATAGCTTTCTGAAGACTCTTCAGGTGCCCATTGTTGACGTCGGTGCCCTTTCCCATTTGGACCACTGTATGTATCTCGAAAAGCCCAGTGGATGCCATGGGACATCAACAAAGTACCGATTCTTAAGTATTTCTTCTCTTTATCACTCAGCTCATAGCTAGGTCCCCACTCAGAATGGTATATCCATCTGCTCTTAGATGTAGATTACTAGACTCGTCTTCCCATCAAGAATGACGAGGAGCTTCTTGACTGTTAGCTTGCAAACAACACAACTATATTCCTAGAGGCCTCTCACGATGCTTCAAAGCAGATTTGGAGGATTTTAACCTCGCGGCAGTAGGTGTACTCATCAACAAGAACAAATCCCTTTGATTTAGGGTTAGTGATGTAGGTGCCTAGAATGGGGGATTGAGCTTGGATTTAGATGGAGGGAGAGGAGTACCATTGCGAGATATGTTGGATGCGACGTAGGCGTAGATGTGGCTCCCCCCACATGTTCGTTTTGGCTATGGAGAATATTAGGAGGAAGTTGCTCTATTGTAGCCCCACTACGCTAAACTTAGCCTCAGGTTTGATTAGCCTACATGGTACATCACTTTATGTTGGTGCTTCTCATGCTTATGCATTGGTTAGCTCAAGGTTGATATGGAACTATCTTTGCACAAATGACACGAGGGCTTGAGTAGCATCATCTTCGCTACATATGAGAAACTCAAAAGCATTATTGATACTGATATCAAGTGCAGAGCCTTGCTAGATAAGTTGACATCAAAGGAATTCTTCATGGCAATAAGCTTTGGAGGCCCTTCTTCACTTAGCATATTTAAGGCTGCACTCCCCACAGACGCAGTGATTTTCTCTCGAGCATGAGATGGATTGTCACGGATGTCTGTATTCTTCTCCCCTCCTGGAAGCGGTTATCAGAGTGTGGCATCAGATCGGATCCCTCTTACAGTTCTCCGTTAAGATTCAGGATGAGAGGGACAGACAACCTATTATCCCTTATGAATTTGCATCTTCCATGTAACGATTTCACCTCTGTACTTTTAGGTTTTGGGGCTATGTTTTGCCTTTCTTTTCACAGATCTATTGTACTTGCCCTTTTTTTGGGGGGATTCATTGGTGTCCTCAGTGAGCCATCTATATTCTTTTTACTCTGGATCCCAAAACCTAAAGATAGGCCCTGCATGTGTTCTTGTCCACCCCACCCTTTTCCATTGTAACCTTGTCCTATTTAATCTTAAGAATGCCCGCTCTCGCATATTATTTTCTGCAATAAAAGAGCTACATACTGGCTACAATGTACTGCAGTTGTCATAATTTGTTGAGTTTGCTTGATGGAAAGATCTAGTGCACCAAGACCACAAAGTTTCTTTTAGAACTTTGATAAATTATGTGATTCTTTGTTAACTTTGTATGGTCTTCTTTGTTATAAATGCTCGCTGTCACATATTATTTTCTGTGGTGAAAATGCAGACAAAGTCTTGTTTGTGCCCACATTAGGTGTATGAAACAGAATTTTCATTCTTAATCTGTTTTCAACATATAAATAAGAGGAAAACCTTTACGTCTGCATCTATAGTTTACAGTGGACCTTGTTGTGTTCGATGGCTTGACTGTGCAAATTAACACCAAGTAATTATATTTGTGTATTAATGTGAGAGGTTTTTCCCCTTCTGATTGGCAATGAGATATACTATGGCATGGTTTGCCCTTGCTTTAGCACTGCCAACCAAAGCATACGTAATGGACTGTTCAATTATAACATTCTGTTTTTTTTAAATTATGAATTCTAATGGGATGTTCAGAGTGCAAACGTCAAGGCACCATTACACAAATTGATCTAGAGGTACGATTACTATTTGTCATTACATCTCATGTTTGAATGTCCGTTTTTACAATTTGGTATCATGATGTAATCATTTGTTTAAAAGCTGTCAACTCATTCATTTTAATATAACAACAGAAATAAATGTGGGTACACACTCTTGGTGTGTGTGTGTGTGTCCCGCTCGCCTACATCTTTGTCTTTATCTCTTTCTCCCACCTCTTCATTGTAAAGAATGCTCTAAAAGTGAACTTATTTTTTTTGCATTCTTTTCTTCACCATCACAAATGGTGAAAACTTATATTAAGTATGACCAAAATACACAAATCCAAGATGAAGTCCTATGAAAACCTCATACGAAGTCATTCATAAAAGACATGAGGCTGTTGCAACTTATCCGAAGAGTGAAAATGCCATAAGGCCTTGTGGCAATATATGTGAAAAGTAAGCCATGGTCCCATTGTCTCATGAAGGATGCTCTCCTAGCCATTGTATGTGTGAGCACGTGTGAGGAACCCTAGTCTATAGAACCACCCTTCTCTATTATCGGCCATCCATGGCGCCTTTGGCTTTATGGTGGCTGTCCTCTTCAGCACTTACCATGGGACCTAGGAGAGTGGCGATGGATTGATTCAGCATCCCTCCATAAGACTTTCTCCTTCTAGGAGAGTGGCGATGGATTGATTCAGCATCCCTCCATAAGACTTTCTCCTTCTATAGCTACACAATCAGAAATGATAGATGAATGCAAATTCAGATCTTGCAGTGGAAACCTAGTTGGAAACACATTAGGGAGATGTGGACTCATTTTTGGTGGAGGTGGCCTTGGAGATCCCACTAGAAGAGTAAAAGTTCCATGCTCTTTTGGCTCTTTCAACATGGACTAGTCCATTCAATAGTGCATTTGGGGTCATAGAGAGGCCTAGAGGATTGGATAGGGCATTTCACATGTGATTGGCAAGATAAGGAGAGGTACTTTACTCCATCACATGTTGTTTTGTTGCCCTGACTCACTAGTCACCACCTTAGGTGTTTTATGAGGGAGCACATTCAAACATGGCTATCTTGGTCCATAGAGTAGTCCCTTGGCTTATCACTCTAGATGTAGCACTAGTCTCTGATGTGATGAAACTCGAAAAACTGCCCAATAGAGATCCTCAATGAGTGGGGCAGATGAATCCGTGTATATCGTGGGGGGTCAATGAAGCCCTCATTAGAAATGCACAAACAGTGATCTCTATAGCTGAATCGCACTGGGAGCTCACTTGGTGCCAACCAAGTCCTGAACATGTGTAGGTGTAGAAGGTCCTTACGTATGACTTGGTCGACCTCATGATATCCAAGTGGGAGAAAGAGCGTATCAATGTTGTAATGGAAGAGGGGTAATTTGTCCATGTGTAGCCCCAATCTGTGAAACCACTGGCATGTGTGTGCATACAAGAATTTCTGATCTCCCTCAGCTGCTAGGGACATGGAGGAGGATACTACTAGCCATGGTAGTCTACGTCGCCTTGAAGTGCAGCCGCCATACCCTCTGACCCGGTACATATAAGTGATGACTTGGAAAGGTGCATCAAGTTGCAGTGGGGATGACCCAAACTCAGCCTGAATGGTCTGGTGGGGGAGTGATGGCTTACTCTGTGTATCATCCTCGACAGCATGAGAACCGGGAGATGCTCTACTCGAGCCCACTCTGCATCCAAGAGATCCGGTCCACTCTCCAGGGCTACCGTACATGCCTACTGGCTGAACTAGGGAGTCGAAGGGGAGAACCTTGGTTCGAGGGTCCTGAAAGTGTGAGTGGAAGCATTGTCTCTCTAACCTGGACAATGAGGCATATCCTATGCTCAAATGGACCTGTATCGCAAGTCGCATCATGAAAATAGGACCAGAGAAGAGAACCCCTAGATATGTATATGATGAAACAATCTCAACTGGTGAGCCATCGAAAGTGAACTGCTCTCTATGCATAGCTGCTCTGGATGTGTTGAAGATCATGACCTTGGTTCTACCAAGATTGACCTTCGAATCATGTGACTCGCAGAAAGACTGTAGGGCATCTAAGTGTCTTTGGAGGCCCTTTGTAGGGGAGGACAACAATACCACATCATTTGCGTACAACAAGATCCAAATCAAGGAACGAGTGAGCAGACACCCATCAACCCCTAGTTGGTGTCCAGCCAGCAGCTCCTGTCTAGACTCTACTTGAAACCCTCCCACAGAGTACCATAACAGCCCACATGATCTCCTAGTCGTAGCCCAGCTCCTGTAGCCGTCTGAAAATATGAGCCCTTGGTATTGTATCAAAGGCTTTGCGAAAATCCACAAAGCAACAATAGACTCTCTGTCTCCGTGCCCTAGCCTCCTCAATGACACCTCGAGTGCAAGTATGTGATCCATGGTCCCGTGGTCGCGTCAGAAGCTGGCCTGCATCTTTGTTATGAGTCCTTGCATCTCTGCAAATCGACTGACCTTGGTATTGAGTACTGATGCATATATCTTGTACATGACATGTCCAATCATGATGGTCTTGTAGTTTTTCGGGTTCATGGGATCCCCTGCCTTATGAATGGGTGAGATGGGGTTAAGGGTCCAGGTGCGTGGTAAGCCAAGACAAACTAGCTCATTGAAGAGCCTTGCTAGGAGCTAGGATATCAATCCTTATGCAATGAATTTAGTGCATAAACCCTCATGATCTTTCTCTTGGCCATTATAAAGCTTCAATACTACATCTTTGACACCCACCTTGGTGAAAAGAGTGTAGGAGGTAGGGCAAGGTGAGTGTGTGAGATCGAGATCGGGCTAGTGTGGAAAGGTGTATAGTGCGCATGCATAAGTGTGCCAAACCCAAATGTTCCGTAAGAGGTGAGGGGGACCGTCGCTCAAGAATTTCCGCCAGAAGTCCTTGGAGTTGTTGCTAAACATAATGTTTAGTAACTCCTCATTCCGACCAATAAACGCCTATTTCTTCTTGCGTACCAAGCAATGGTACTCATGTATTGTCTCACGTTCACTTGGAAGGTTATGCTTGGTATCGAAATTCAGTAGGCGGCGTAGAGCCTTGCACTCATCATCATGCAAGCTATTACAGGGGACAGAGCCAAGGATTGGGGGCCGTATGGAGCGAGTGGTATAGGGAAATGCATGAAGGGCAGCCTCATGAAGTGACTGATTAGAGAAGCACGGTCCTCTAGTAGGGGTATGTGATCAATGTATGTAAAGCAATGTACATAGATGGGAATAATACTTAGGTGATAGATTGCGGTCGAAGTGACTTAGGTGATAGATTGCGGTCGAAGAGAGAGAGAGAGAGAGAGAGAGAGAGAGATTAATGAACGTCTTTGAAAGGCATCATGGGCCTATGAGACAAAGTGCAATCAAAATAGTATCTCATACAAGCTGCCATGGGCTGATGATGCAAGGCTGGCTAGGGGCCTCATTGAATGGTATATTGAGAAACAAAAAAAAAGAGCTAGCTAGACTGAAAACTCAAAAGTCTTGAGAGAGAGTAGGAGATGTGATCAACTATGATCCTAGTTCCTCGATAGTCCTCCGGTGGGATATAAAGATATCTTCTATATGCCTTTATCGAGTTGTCTCTCACTATGGTGGGAGGCGTGGCCTCTATGATCTTTGTATCCAGAGGGCCATCTCAAGAGTGACATCGCGACTCTGACTTTCCCTTATGAGTAGAGCTGAGATAGGTTGAACCTCCATCATGTGTGCTCTGATCTGTCTCTGCCTTGTCCTTGATCTCTATGGCTTTGGCTCAACTCCTTGTCGCCTCTTCCCGTTTATTCACTTTGTCCTTATATCAGCTAGCTCCTCCTCCTCCACTCCATTGTGTCATGGTGTTGACTTGAATGTGTAGAAGTCTGTGACATGCTGTTGTATTTGGAATAGCTTAGTCTTTTGTATCAGCGTCACCTCCTATTGTCTGATCCGTCTCAAAAAAGTCTCTTTATGTTGCGGAATCTCAATAATGTAGAGACCAATGCACACCTAATGATGCAAGTGGAAAAGGTAGTGATATCATCCACGAATCCTCGTGGGATTTGAGAGGGTGGGGCATCCAAAGTGTACTAAACAAGTGGGAGTTGATCCATCTGAATACCATGACTGGCAAACCATTTGGAAGTACGTGCATACTAGGCCGTGCTGACCCCTCTATCCGTATGTTGTTTGGAAAGTAGCATATTGCAATGAAAATCAAGCATGGTTGCGTTCGGTGCTTGAACTCATATCCACATGTGTTGTGCATGCTCCCCCTTCCGCATCATAGATATGAGCGGTCTCAAATGTGATCTTAAGCGAATAGCTACCCCCCCAAAGCCTCATACCCCGCTATCTCTCCTCATCTCCTTCGTGTGAACCAAGCCTACGTGTATCCTTCCAGTATGGGTAGCCCTCTCTCAAGGCTCTTATGTGACTCAATGTAGAAGACAACATCTCTATCAGTGTAGGTCTTCGAGAATTCTCCTATATCTGGACCAAAGGATGCCATTACAGTCCCACATAGCCACGTTCAATCTGTTTTGTACCTCCACCCCATAGGCTGACACCGTCATGTGCTGTTTGTATCCTTCTTGCCTCTTTCTCCTTTTTCTCGGATAGTCGCCTTACCATCTCTGCAGGCAGCCCATTTCCCTTCTGTCTTGCTGCCATCACTCGGATCCCCTCCGTTCTTGCTCTTGCCTGCAAGAGCATGATGTCATCATCTAGGTATGTCCTAGTCCCCTTCAGCATCGCCCTCATGCCTATGAAGGTAGATCTGTCCGCTGCATTCCGGAATGTGATCGCCATTAGCCTTGTTGGTGCATTGGATTTACCCACTCTCGAGCTGCCTCAAATGTCAGATTAATATCCATCTTGGTAATTATTAAGGCTTCAGCATTGGCCATTGGGGTGTCAACCACTGCCAGCAGTTCTCTGGCATGTACATTAAGGCTTTGCTGTTCCTCCTCTTGTCCTCCTCTGGAGCATCTGATATGAATTCTTTTTTGAGGCTAGGTATCTTCTTGACCCTTCCTTCCATTCTAGCATCTCTTTCTTTCCCTTGGTTATCTGCTGTGAGGATTTAGCATGCTCATCAGCCATCCCGTTCACAATGTCCTCATGCTTCCCCTGTTAGTAGCCTGCATGGCTGCCATTTCCTTCCTTACTGTCCATTTTTTAAATTTTAGCTCCTCCATTACCTTGCATGAAAGCTTTGGTGACCCCTTCATTACGTTGAACTGTTGCAGCTCCATTTCCAAGGCATGCATCTTTCCCTTGGTCCTGGTCCTTTCCAGCTTCCACCCAGCCTTCTCTTTTTCCCATTCTTCTCTCTTATGTTTCTCTATCCTCCACTCCTCTTGTATCTTCCCCTCTGCTTCTCATTTCAGCAGGGGCTTTGTCCACATGCGTCGTCTACCCCATCAATGCCACATTTGTGGCTTCTAGACTGTCGAAATTTCCAATCAACACCAAACAGATTTTCTTAATGTGATTCAAAACCTTAGATGTGGCCTTAGGTGGTGACCCCACAAGGTAATTGGTCATAGCCTCTTGAAGGGCCTTCTTCACCCACTTGTCTTCTACGCAGCCCCATGTCGTCATGGTCGACACGCAATCCTGCACTTTCTTCTTCTTCCAAAGATCCTGTTCTTGCAGTTTTTCTGCATGGCAGATTGTTTGCTGATAACTTGCAGATCCTTACAAGTTTTTATTGTTGTAGTTGCAGCCATAGCCCTCCTTCAAAGTGTCCTCAACAGCAAAAGTTCTCCCGACCAGTCTAGTGGTAGTACCAACAGATCAATGGAAGTTTTGCCAGCCACATCAGCAGTCCACAGTGAACAGCAGCAGCTGCAGCAGCTCGACTGGGGACAGGTGGGGAGGGCTGCAAGGTCTGGGAGTTGGGCTGGGAAGGTGTCGTGGCAGAGGGGGAGGGGAGCCGGGGCTACGGGGCCGGGAGGGGGGGCCTGAAGAGGCTACGAGATGAGTTGGGAGGGGCTAGGGAGTGATCGCCCAGAGAGGGAGGGAATGGCTGGTGGGGCGTGTGCTCACGCGCGCGCACGCACACACACACAATGTGTATGTGACGTATAGATAAAGTGAGTTTCTAGTCGAGAGTCGTGCTAAAATTTTGAAACGTTTCTGTTCAAAACCCACCCTCCCCCTCGTGTGAGTTGTGCCATTAAATTTGGACTATAGATATTTCTGTATTAATCTTGAGTTGGTGGTAAGCAATGGTGTTTTAGACAATGATGCTTGGCTTAATGAGGAAGGAGTGTATGATGGTCCAAAGGCTGCAATCTTCAATGAAGTAAGGATTGCGGGATTTTATTGTGGGTACATCTGCTCCATAAAAGAAACAACACATCGTTGCATCTACATGTGCCCACCTTCGAGCATGCGATGAGGGCACAAGACTAGCTTGCACGGCTCTTGGCGCTGGCGAAGTGGTATCCCCACGTGTATGTGCAGATGAAGCTCTATCCCAGACAAGGAGGCAAAAATAGAAGCGGAAGTAGGTGTGCTACCACACATGGAAGAACCTGCTGTACCTGAAGCTGGCAATGCTGGACCTTCATAGGTCATGATCCAATATGTCCAACCATCGCCTTGAAACGTGTGAGGTCTGCTGTTGGAACTAAAGGGCAAGGGGAGACGCCTTGCCCCCTTGCTTCCAATAAATGAGCCTGCACTCAGTCTGTGCCTTCAGTTTTTGTTGTTTTACAAAAGTGACAATCCCACTCGTGTGCTCCTCCTTTTTCTTTGTCGTACTTGGCAAGGGGATCTACCACCAACCACCAAGGAGACTTATTGTCTGTTTGAATGCCACATGGAGGAGCCATTGAAAGTAAGGTTGAAACTTGAAAGAGAGGGAGAGAGAGGGGTGGGGACTCTTGCAAAAAAATGCAGCAAAATGGCTGCAAATTTGCAGTAAAAGGGAGGGGCTGAGCAGGGAGAACTTAGAAGAAAAGGGCTCTAGGGGATGCGAGATGAGGCTGAGAGGAGGGGTCTGAGCAGTGAGACGGAGGGGCTGAGAGAAAAGGGTGGCTGACAGTGAGAGGTGGGCTGAGAGGCTAAGTCGGCTAGATGGCTAGGAGGAGCTGGAGTTTCAATGGGCAATGTGAAACCTTGTGAAAATGCAATGTTTTGGCACCTTACGGAATTCCGCACGGCGCCAAGAAGAGAAATTGGGCCCCGAATGGGAGAACGGTGATCCCTGGCATTTTGGGCCCGTTGACATTTGGGAAACGTCTTAGGTGTTTCGGGTATGGTTCCAAATAGGGAACGGCATTCCACCCATTTGGAAGAGGAAATGGAGTTCCCCGGTAACTATGCCTAATAATAGGAGAGCCCTCCCTCCTATTTTACCTTTTAGCAATGTGACTAAGAGTAGCCCTCCTCGTGGTTTCAATGTGTTGAAGCAGCTTGGTGGGAGGAGATATGCAGAACATCTCCCTTTCCTTTCATGCTTGTGCAGCAGGTGATCACCCTAGCCATGACCAAATACAGCACGAAAGACAGGTTGAGGGTTGGGCTGGTTGCAGCCCCCTTGCAGAAGTTGGGAAATACAACTGATGCTCCTCCTGATGTACAATAGTAGCGAGGAGGGGAAAAGATCCTCTCCCAACAGTGGTAATCGTGAGGAGCCATACGACACATCCCTCTCTTTTTGGTGGGCTACTAAAACAGCAACAGCCTCAAGGGCTACAAACACTCCTCGGATGTGTTGGAGCAATACCAGGGGTTGGAGACACTCCTCGGTGGATTAACTTGTAGGGAGGAGGTATGCAGTGCCTCTCTCCACTGCCCATGTTTACAATTTTCATGGTTAGACTTTTGCTTACAAAAGATGCTATATACATATATATATATGTCGACACACAGATCACACTTGGGGACATCCCCTCCTTGTTTAGAGTCGGAGCCCGACCGACAGGGGTCAGAGTAGCCCTGGTTAGACGCAGAGCTACGACCAGGAGATGTGCCAAGACCGCAGCTCTGAGTGGCCGACAGCACTCTATTGCCGACTTCATGCCTCCACTGCCTCATCCATCCTGATATCTTGCTGGTGTCGATGATGATGATGATGATGATATTGATGATGATGCTGAGATTGATATATAGTCGACCATTGACATGACTATGTTGTACTTAGGACTTAGTACTGCCATTCTGCATTTTTGCATTTTGCATTGGTATGGATGCTCGTTTAGTAGCTCCACTACCACAGCTTGTTGTATCATGATTTTCACAGTCTCATAGACCCATCAGTCTTCCGAAGACTTTAATAAACTTTCTTTCTTTCTTTCTTTCTCTCTCAAGTTGCCCTGCTAGCCTATGTTGCCTCTTCGCCTCACGTACGCTGCCACTCTGCCTCCCTGCACTGCATCTCTACTCCCTACGCTACCCTCTACGCTCACACCACATCAACGCAACCCCCCGCCACGTTAGCGCTAGCGCAACCCACCTCATGTTAGCACAGCCCTACCTCCGCCACATCAGCACAGCCCTACCCCCCACCATGTCAGCGTTGCCACATCTGCACAGCCCAACCCCACCACGTCAGTGTCGCCACATCAGCATTGCCATGTCAGTTTCACCACGTCTGCACAGCCTTACCCCGCCATGTCAGCATAGCCCCGGCCATGTCATCGCAACCCTCGCCACATCAGTGCAGCTCCCTGTCGCCACATCAACACGATCCCTCATGCCACGTCAACACAGCCTCCTATAGCTCCCTCTGCTCGTGTTGCCTCCTGTAGCTCCCTTTGCTCTTACTGCTGTCGATGATGATGATGATATTGATGATGATGCTGAGACTGATATATAGTCGACCATTGACATGACTATGTTGTACTTAGGACTTAGTACTGTTATTCTGCATTTTTGCATTTTGCATTGGTATGGATGCTCGTTTAGTAGCTCCACTACCACAGCTTGTTGTATCAAGATTTTCATAGTCTCATAGACCCATCGGTCTTCCGAAGACTTTAATAAACATTCTTTCTTTCTTTTTCTTTCACTGCCTCTTGCAGCTCCCTTTGCCCGCATTGCCTCTTGCAGCTCCTTCGTGCCCGTGTTGTAGCTCCCTTTGCCTGCACTGCCCTCTCCATCTGTTGCACCTCTCTCACCGGTCTATTGCGCCCCCCACCTACTCCACCTAGGTGCTCAGCTGCTCAGCCACCCGCAGCCCTCCCCCACTCTCTGCCTTGCCCTCCATCCACTCCTACTGCACCGTGTCCCTCCTTCAACAACCCTTCATCCTACCTCCCCTCGTCACCTACCAGGCCACAATGGGGGGGACTCTGCCATAGGGCCTGGCCTAGCTAAAAGGCCCTTTGCACTTGCGAAGACAAAAAATAACAGAGAGTTTGTAGTTGCAATGGGGAAAGGGGAAAGAGAGAAGGACACTGACAAAGACAAAGACAAGCTCAAGAAGGAAGACAAACCTGAACAGGTACAACTCAAACTTGAAGATGTCAATAAACGCTTCAATCGGAGTAGGCTTGGAGTGGATAGTAGTGTGATCCATAAAACCTCCGCCTCAGTTACAACTGCAGCCACTTCTACATCTACATTGATAGGATCCACTTCAGTCCTAGCTACAGCTACATTGATAGGATCCACTTCAGTCCCAACTACAGTTACATTGACGGGGTCTACTTCAGCCACTGCTGCATCTATAGCTACATCTGTAGTGATATCTACAGTTACAGTTACATCCACACCCGTGATGGGTGGTCTGTCACCTCTTTTGTCATAGATTCTTTATCCGATTCATCACTCAGGTCAACCTCACCAGAGGCGATACACACAGGTCCACATTACTCGACTTTCCTTCCACCTGTCCCTCGTAGTCAACCATCTCTCCCACATCCTAGTGGGATTATTTCACTCATGTCTCGGTCATCTCTCTCATACCGCACTGGGCACCTCTCATCCATATCTCAGCCATCTGCATTTCATATCTAGCTCGCTTGGTCACCGCCTACCATCCTGCCCCACCCTCCTACTTTTGTACCTCAGCCCTTTTAGTTTCAGCTAGGGCAGGGACTAGCTGATCCACCAGAAACATGGAAGGCATTACTTATAAAGGTGCATAGTATACGAGCACAAGAGGTGGAGTTGACTCGCTTCGGATAGGAGCAGGCCCGATATACCTAGGATCTATCTCGTGTTGTACAGGAGCAGGCTTGCTTTATTCAAGAGCAGGCTAGCCTTATCCAGGAGCTCAAACAAAACATTTCACAGTTCAGGGAGGAGGTCACCTCTATCCGTACAGTCCAGGGAGCACGCCACTTGTTGAGGCATAGATTGCAAGTATGCAATCTGTCATCGAGGAGACATTGCCGTGAGTGGATGTGGCCAAACGAGAACCAGCGAAGGCAATTGTTTCGGCCACTCTCTTGGAGCAGCAACAAAGAGCCAGTAAGGCGCTCAACATTAGGGTTCGCGCCATGTGGCATTTTGCACACCGAGAGTACACCGATGAGTGATGCAACTAGATTTGTGGCCACCACCCTAGGGATAGCAGAGCATGGGATTGAGAGGGCTTGGCGAGTGGGAAGAGATGAGAGCAGCCCCTCATTATATGCTTCCATGATGCACATGTGTGACTTGCTGCTTTATGACATAGATATGTCCTACGCGATCACCCATCAAGATGAGGATCTCACCCCCCTACAGGTAGAGGAGAGACGCACTCTGTTACAGCAGTGAGATCAAGTCCGGAAGGATGGGAAGTGGGCGGTAGTACGAGATGGGCGACTCCTTACAGGCACCCATCGGATATAGGGACCCTCTCCTACATAGGGGGACGGGGTCTATGGGATATAGGCACCCATCGGGCCCCTCTCCCACATAGGGGGACAGGGTCTATGGGACTCAGACATCCGAGAACCTACCGTGCACCATTTGGTACTATAATGGTACCTTATGGTCGGAACCAGGGAATTTCTCGGTATCCTTTGCAGGTCGCAACATAGTCTTTTATACAGAGACACATCAGAGTCCAGAGCGTCCTCTACCAATGGTCAATGGCTATACTTGGGAGGCGGCATACAGAGATGAGACAAGGAACATTGGAGGAGTATGAGGGTCTAGTGGAGTAGTAGTTCTCTATAGGTCTTCTCTTTTGGGGGCCATCTCAGTAGAGAAGAGAGACCCACATTCTAGGTTTCTCTAGATCGAGATCCGACACATAAACAACCAGGATTTGTTCATAGTAGTATGTTACTTCTGTCGAGACCTCACACTTTTACCGAGATATCCGAAAGGAGACTAAGACATCACAATATTCATCTCTCTATTAGGATGTCATTGATTTCTCGAGTCATGAGAGAGTCCTCTTAGTTGGGGACTTCAACGCGAGGACAGGGACACACACGTCAGGTATCACTCCTTGACTTCATAGATGATTCTATTATGTTACTAGACATTGAATTAGAGGATGCAAGTTTGCTGCGAGTCTCAACGGATAGGCGAGCTCCTATCACATCGCTTTGCAAGATCCTGGCAGGATGCATGATCTGATTATTATAATGGTCTTGACAGATGGCCATTCTTGGGTGGTTTTACTTGCTTCCCCTGTGGAGGGGGTCCTAGCGTCGTTGACCACATCATGTGACCCCCCTCCTTTGCCTCACGCATCACTGACTTTTCTGTAGCACCACTACCTCCTGGGGCTGACCTCACCTATCTCTTGTTTCATATCTCCATACCCCGCCTCGTGGTACCCTTCATCCCTCCGATCACTCATAGCACTTATTAGGATATACAATTTCGATCGTAGTCTTTCACCTAGGCACTTAGCTTGCCTTTATACGCTCCTCACATATATTGACTTCATACCCCTACTAGAGGACCGTGTTGCCCTGATCACCCGCTCACTTCATGAAGCTGCACTTCATGCCTTTCCTCACAGTGCTCACTCTTCTCGCCTACCACCCCTTGGCACTGTCCCTTGCAACAGTTGGTTCGATGATCAGTATAAGGCTTTGATCTGCCAACTTAGATTCGAAACCAAACATAATCTTCCGACCAAACGTGACACGATACGTGAGTATCGTTGAGTAGTTCATAGGAAGAAACAGGTCGGTTATCTCGATTTCTCACTTTTCTAGATCAAAGGTGCCTAGCTGCGTTCATTCATGAGGCAGTTAGGCATCATGAGCACCTACTTCGATCTTAGAGACTAGAGGAGCATGCCTTAGTGGACTCTTCTCAGAGCATGATCACGGGGTTCTTCCAGCCGGACCATATAGACAACCAAACCCCCCCCCCCCCCTATAGGTCCTAGGAATGATTGGGACCCAGAGCCAGTGACACGGCAGCTTAGGCATGGGTTGATGCACGGATTACACTCGGTGGCATTCCCTCCATGTTCAGAGTGGGTGTGAGACCAGCAGGGGTGACTGTTGCTCTTGTTAGGCACAGATCCGTGACCAGGAGAGACAGCATAGGATTGCATCCACAGGGAGACGGCAGCATTCTATATCTGATTTCATGTTATCGACGAGGGAAGGGACCACACTGACTATGTAGGATACAATTTTTTTCCCTTTTGTATGGGTGTGGATGCTCGTTAGTAGCTCCACTCCAACTAACGTGTATCAGCTTTCTCATAGTCTCATAGATCCATCGGTCTTCAGAAGACTTTAATAAACTTTCTTTCTTTATTTCTTTCTCCCCCCGTCCGGTCACCGTCCACCTCGGGTCGCTCCCCGCTCGGATTGCCACTCCACTTCGCTCAGGTCATTGCTCCACTTCAGCCTCCAGTCAGGTCGCTACTTAGTCATAGCCTTTCTCACTCAGCTGTCTCTCCTTCTCGATGATGCTCTCTTTGTTTTGTAGGTTCGTAGGCTTGTCACTGTCAATGTCAGTCGTCGTAGTTAGTCAGCCAATCATAGGTCTACAATACTATATGTTTGAATAAAATAAAGCACAGGGGCGCCCTTCTTTTTAATTAGCTTGAGTTGGACTGAACCCCTGGTCCCAACTCAGAGGTTAGTTTCAGCTAACAGGTAGGTGAGAAAGGCAAACATGGAGTAGATGTAAGGTCCGAAAAGGAAGATATTTCAACTACCTCGACCAAATATCCACTCTGCCATTGCCTCAGCTTCTACACCAATCCCATTTGAGAGGACATAACAACGACACTATAATAGACCTACGAGCATTTCAAGACCTCATAAGGTGATCTTTCAGCTTTAACAAGAGAAATCAAGCTTCATACTCTTTGTAAGTCCTCATTGATATCTATGCTTCCATCTGGGGCACATGCATACGTGTTGTTTGCAAGATGTTTTGCAAAAATTCCCACAAAGAATTGTTCTGGCAGCTTGTCTTTGATTTTTGCTACAGAATCTGTCTTGACTATAGCATGCTTAGTTAGCTTTATCAGCCATACTGTCTTCAATCATGATGTTCCAAAGGATTTATTTGATGTCTTAATTAATGTGCTTTGCAGAGAGAGCAATTGGTTTGTTCTTCTGAGGCTTTTGCTGCAGCTTTATCGTCCATACGTGGGCTTAGTCCTCATGATGCCTACACAGTATGTGAAAATACAAAACCTGTTAACCCTTAATTATATCTGAACTTTCATATATGAGGATAACACAACAAGCTCCATCGAAGCCCATACAATTTGGAATAGTATTCCTGTATTCTTGAATCTTGTTTTGGTGATGTTTCTGAAGTTGCTGCAAGGTATTGGATCAATTGAAGAAATTGCTGAAGCCAGCAAAGAAGAAATATTGGAAAATACAGATCTTTCTGCTGAGAAGGCTGATGCAATAGTAAGGTTCTTCAATGATCCAGAGTACTATATGACTCCAAGATTGGATGCACGTTAGAACATGCTTGGGAAGAAAGAGACTTGGGAGAAGCATGATCTGCATTGGGTTCTTCAAGCATTAAGAAAGGGTTGGATTAGCTTGTTTTGCAATATGTAGTAGAGGTTAAATACCCATCTTAGCAAGTTCCCAATTAAGGATGATTAACAAGAGACAATTATTTTGAGGCTATTTTACACGTTTTGCTTAGTTTAATGCATTTTCCCAGTCGTGGTCTCAGGAATGAATCACTTTCTTGCATGGCCCTTTGACGTCATGCCCTAACCTTTCTTCTCCTGTAGATTTGTTCCACGAGTTATTTTGAACATATTTAAAATTGTAACAAATATTGCACGTATTCTTTGGGCTACATATTTCTGTAAGGAGTATGCAGAAAAGCAGAACATGCCTTCAAAAAATCACTATATGTTGTGCTCAAGTCGAGGTAACATGACCTCGGAAGGGTCAGTCGACATTTTTCTTTAAAGGATCAATGTTTGTATTATATTTTTTTGGGCTTCATGTAAATGATAAAAAAGGAATCAAGGTCAAGGTCCTTGGTGAGGGTGACATGGCACTAGACTAGGTGGATCTAAGGCTAAGGGACCTAAATGCATGAAATGTGCCAAGGGGCAAATGGCTTTAATGATATCCCAAGAGAGGGGTAAATGATGCATTAATGAGGGACCCCAAAATGAAGACATGTTGCATACTAGATCCATCTAGGGAATTTTGGGGCTTGGTGGAAATTTTGTAACCAAGAACCTTCACGTAACGAATTGATTTCAGAAGAGAGAGCCTACTACCATTGAGATCGGCTGGGAGGTGATTTCGTGTGCTTGTGCCCGTGATTCAATGCAAAGCTAGGAGTAAGCAGGTTTGCATTTAATATTTGGTATCAGAGCGTTCGTGATTGGGTTGGATCGAGGACTCATCAGAGTGACGCAGCGAAAGCGGGGAATCCTGTCTTATAGAATTTGAACGAAAAAAACCAGAGACTGACGCACACGGTAGTTTATGGGTGGTTACTTTCGAGATTCCGTGACAACGCGTGGAGGTGTGTTGTGGTGCGTCGTATCAGAAGTCCTTGAAGAGTAGCATGTAGAGGCGATTGCCCGTTATATTGCTCGCAAGGTTGCCTGTTAGCAGACGTCGCAGGTTTACAACTTGGTGTCTTCAGGGCCCTTTGGCATCGCGAAGGGAAGGAAGACGAAAATAGTGTAGCTGAGAACGTTGCGTCGTTTAGTTCGTCAATTTAGGTAAAAGGACAGTGCGACGTCAAAATTTGACAACGGACAATATGGAGCATAGGTTGCTCTGGTTTCAGGAATAGCTTGTCAACGTTGGAGCTACGTGGAACATCAGGGTGGCGCATGCGTTGGTCACAGTGCACGACGAAAGCTACTGTGTGGTCACGAAAGTATCCCGTAAGCGGTTCACATATTCTGTCTGGTGACTCAATCGAGGTGACCTATGGGTCAATAGCTCTGCAAGGTTTGTGCGTTGTGATGGATAAATGGTTATATTTAGTCGTATCATTTGGACTGTGTTCACGAAGGCCTATATGGTCAGCAACAGTCAAATCGATGTCATATACATGAATTCGTTCAAGGAGGACCACTGAGAACGATGGAGTGGTTTTCAGGGTCAAGTTAATCTTGTCATGCAGTAGAAATATGACCAGGGAGCTCTCTATGCCTTCTATAGTTCGTTGAAATATGTACTCGTTTAATTGCCTCCGTGTTTGAGTTATTTCGGATTGCAAGAGTTTCCCTAGTATAGGGAAAAGTGGGGTTTGGTTACAGTGTGATATATGCCTAGTTAGCTGTAAATTTGGAAGTTGGACTTTCGAATTATAAATACAGTTTCAAGCGGTGTTTTATTATTTAAAAAAAAAAAAAAACACCCATCGACCTAAATGGAAGTAGAAGAAGAAGCTTCTAGGATGGATCTCGTAGAGTCGAGAGTCCGGTCGACCTTGCAAGTGACGTGCCCAGTAGGTCATACACTATCTTGTAGAATTGCAATGTTAGAGGATCCCTTGCAACAGATTTTAGCGCAGCAGTTACAAGCAATTGGAGGGCAATCTGAGCTCACAAAAATGGTACATAGTATGTTTGCTAGACCATCCCGTGAAGAGAAATGTAAATCTCCAATGGAACCGGAGTCTAGTGTTCATACGGTTGAGCCTAGGGGGCCTAAGGTGCCTAATATTACCAATTATAGGCCAGAAAAGTATTCTAGTCGGATGTCTCTGACCGTAGTTCCGATATCATTGAGACCTGGTTACACAAATGGGACGAGGCCTTCGCCATTTGTGAAATCAGGAATGATATGAAGAAAATCCGCGAGGCCACCCGTATGTTTAATGAGGCAGCGGATAGGTGGTGGATAAAACAGTAGAAAGATGGAGTAGCATCTACTACTTGGGAGGGGTTTAAAAAAGAATTTAGAAAATACTTCTTACCTCCTGACGAAGCATCCCGAGCTTGGGATCAGTATCGAAACCTTCGTCAAAGAAATTTATCAGTGGCAGAATACATTGATAAGTTCAGAGAAAGTATAATGAAGTTTGATGAACCTCTACCTCAGTCAATCCAAGTAAAAGATTTTATCTTTGGATTAAATGATTGGATAAAGATGGAAGTTTAGGCTAAGTATGCGAACACGCTAGATGAAGCAATTGCCATAGCCCTGAACTATGAGGATGCAAAAGGGAATAGAACAAGTGGGTTTGTGCAGGTTGGGACTCAGTATGGGTATTCGAAGAAAACTGGGTTTAAGAAGAAGTGGATGAGTAAAGGGAGTGCCTCACAGCCTAGTGGTCAAGCCAAGCAGGCGAAACCAGTTGAGACTCCAAAATCAAGTACCACCATTGGAATGAAAAGAAAAGTAACACCAATGGCAGCCCGGGCTTGGTCGAAGTCTTCTTTGAACCCAGAGCAAAGGGAAAAAGCGAGGAGAGAAGGCTTGTGTTTTGGATGCCTTCAGCCTCATCAGTGGAAAGATTGTCCATGAAACAAGGATCATCGCATGGCTGAGATGGTAGTCTCAGAATGCGACGTGGAAATGGAGGGAAGTCCTAGAGCAGGAAAAGATGCAGATTCAGCTAGCCGGATCTTCTCAAAGGTCAGTACCTGTTTTGTTATGTGTCTATTGCTAAGTTAGTAACTAGTGGACTTGATAATATCCTGTCAAAGCCCACAGCAACGGGGTATACAGCCTTTAATGATACAGAGTTAATTAAGATGAAAGGGCAAGTAGCTAATCATGATGTCATCGTGTTGTTTGACTCAGCATCAATGCACAATGTAATTAACTCCAAGCTTGTAAAGAGGCTGAAATTAAAGACTAGTCCATCTGACTATGCATATACAGTCAGAATGCCAGATGGAAGTTCAACTGAAGTATGGGACTAAAGGGTTACCCAGTTAGAGCTTCGAATTCAGGACTATGCTGAGAAGCTTGATTTTGAAATCACTAAGCTTGCTTATGCAGACATAGCCCTGGGTAAGGCTTGGCATTCTAGGAAGAATCCAGCCATAGATTGGAAAAAGCACATTTATCAATTCAAGATGAATGATGTGCTGTATGTCTTACGAGGTGAAAAAGATATATCTCAAGGACCGTTGGTTTCCGTAATGGAAATTCGAAAAGCTCAAGAAGAGTTTTTGTTTCTTTGTCCAGCATCGGTAGAGCCGATTGATGATTCATCGGCTAGCACTGATGTTGCTCAAAATGGAGAGATGGCCAAGCTAGTTGATCAAATAGTAGAGGAGTTCTCTGATTGTTTTAGGGATGAGCTACCTTATGGGTTACCTCCAGAGTGGAATGTTCAGCATAAGATTGAACTAGTCCCGAGGGCAAAACCTATAAATAGACCTCCCTATAGGTTGAGTTTTATTGAAGAGGCGGAGGCATGAAGACAACTGGAAGAATACCTCAAGTTGGGACAGATTCAATCAAGTTTCTCACCTTTTGCTTCGCCAGTGATATTAAATAAGAAGAAAGATGATACTTTTCGCCTCTGTATAGATTACATAGCATTCAATAATATCACTATTAAGCACAGGTATCCGATGGCTCGGATCGATGATTTGCTAGATGCATTACATGGGGTTGTAATTTTCAGAAAGATAGATCTTAAATGTGGCTACCATCAAATCCGTATTAGAGCCGAGGATATGCATAAAACCACTTTTAGAAGCAGGTTTGGACATTATGAGTTTTTGGTAATGCCCTTTGGACTTACCAATGCTCCAGCTACATTCGTCATGCTTATGAATAATTTACATCATCTGTATATCGGAAAGTTTGTAGTACACTTTATTGACGATATTTTGGTATTCAGTAGAAGTATTACTGAGCATCGTGAACACTTAAGAATAGTGTTCAGTACTTTGAGGAAAGCCAGTCTTTATGTAAATAAAAAGAAAACTATACTGTCTTTGGTAAGACTTGAATATTTAGGATTCATAATTACTCCTAAGGGGTAGAAATGGATCCAAAGAAAGTGGCTACGATATTGACTTGGCCAATCCTAAGATATTATTTGTATGGATTAAAGTTTTATGTTGATGTTGATCATGATACTCTGAAACATTTTTGTAAACAACCTGACTTAAGAGGCCGCCAAGCTAGGTGGGTAGAACTCATGCAGGAGTTTAACTTGACGATTCGATACCGAAGAGGGAAGGATAATAAAGTAGTTGATGCGTTGTCATGCATTATGCATAATATGAGTTTCACGGTATTAGAGAGTGCTCTAATGACGGAGATTAGAGAAACTCAAGAGGTGGACGAGTTCATCCAAAGCCTTTGGCCTAAGGCTCATGTATTCAAACCCGGGGAAAAGGATGACCTGGCATCCAGAAAAGGCCAAACTTATGCAAGATATGCCATAAGGGATGATATGGTGAAAAGAAATGGCAAGGTAGTAGTACCTAATCAGAATTATCTCAAGCAGAGAGTCATTCATGATAGCCCATGTGCGGGACATCCAGAAGTTGAGAAGACACATGATCTCGTGAGACGAGATTTCTTTTGGTCAAAGATGAAAAAGCATATTCATGAATATGTGACACGTTTTTCGTGTCAGGTAAGTAAGGCAGAGCGGGTGAAGCCACTCGGACTTTTACAGCCCTTGGAAATACCACTGGGTAGGTGGGAGAGCATTTCCATGGACTTTATTGTAGGTCTGCCTACGACACAAGGTGGATATGATTCTATTCTTATGGTGGTTGATCGTCTTACCAAGATGGCTCACCTCATTCCAACTAGAGAGTCTGTTAGTGCCCAGCAAGTGGCGGATTTGGTTATTAGACATATACTTCGTTTGAATGGATTACCCAAATCCATAGTGTCAGACAGAGATGTCAAATTTACCGGTCATTTTTGACTTGCATTGTTTGAGACACTAAGGACTAAGTTGGAAATGAGTAGTGGGGATCATCCAGAAACAGACGGTCAAACGAAAAGAATCAACCAAATTTTAGAGGATATGCTTAGAGCATATGCGTCATTGAGGCAACACACATGGGACAAGTGGTTGCCATTGTTCGAATTTGCCTACAATGATAGAAAATATTCCTCTACAGTGTTCAGTCCTTTTGAGCTGAACTATGGTTATAGACCAGCAAATCCAACTACAGTTGGAGTATCTCAGAGAGTGTCTAGTGCCGCGAACTTTGTGGTTCAGATGCGGGAGATGCTAGCACTTGCGAGAGCTAACATCCGCCAAGCTATGGATAGAGCTAAGGCATATGCGGATGAAAACCGATCTACTAGAAAATTTAAGGAAGGAGAAAAGATTTTTCTCAGAGTTTCTTCGCACTCTAGATCTTTGACTGCAGGAGAGTGTGCTAAATTATCACCTCGATATTGTGTGCCATGGTTAATGCTAAAAAGAATAGGCAAGGTAGCCTATAAATTAGAATTACCACAAGGTTATAAGGTGCACCCAGTGTTTCATGTTTCTCGTTTAAAGAAATTTTTGCATACAGGTGATTCACTAATCGAGGGTGTTGTTTTGTTTTAGGAGATAGAGGATAATGCAAGACGCAAACCAATAGGAATCTTGGACCGAGGAACAATGCAAGTACGCAATCGGAAGATACCCACGGTGTTGGTTGCATGGCATGGTTTACCTCTCTCAAAAGCTACTTGGAAATCCGTATACTAGTTACCTCTATTAGAAGCTACCTGGGAATCCGTTTACTAATTACGGAGAGTGTTTCTAGACTTTATCATCGAGGACACTGATGCCTGAAGAGGGAAGGAATGTTACGCTCAAGTCGATGTAACATGACCTCGGAAGGGTCAGTCGACATTTTCCTTGAAAGGATCAATGTTTGTATTATATTTGTTTGGGCTTCATGTAAATGATCAAAAAGGAATCAAGGTCAAGGTCCTTAGTGAGGGTGACATGGCACTAGACTAGGTGGATCTAAGGCTAAGGGACCTAAATGCATGAAATGTGCCAAGGGGCAAATGGCTTTAATGATATCCCAAGAGAGGGGTAAATGATGCATTAATGAGGGACCCTAAAATGAAGACATGTGACATACTAGACCCATCTAGGGAATTTTGGGGCTTGGTGGAAATTTTATAAGCAAGAACCTTCACGTAACGAATTGATTTCAGAAGAGAGAGCTTACTACCATTGAGATCGGCTAGGAGGTGATTTCGTGTGCCTGTGCCCGTGATTCGATGTAAAGCTAGAAGTAAGCAGGTTTGCATTTAATACTATATTCATGTATGTACCTTTTCTCTATGCAATTCACAAGCTATTTGTTCTCTCCTTTCAATTGGCTGAAAGTCAGATTTTTGGGTCAAGGGTTTTGCATTATGAAACCCTTCCAAAGTCTATTAAAAATGAAATTTACGATTAAGTAATTGTGGGAGGAAATGAGGAGTAAAAAGGAAGGAGAAGGTAGCCACCTAGCACTTTAGTGGGAGTTAGAGGCAAATGCTAGAAGGACTATATAAGGCCACATCCTGATATATCAACTCTCCTCTCTCTCTCTCTCTCTCTCTCTCTCTCTCTCTCTCTCTCTCTCTCTCCCTACCCCTTCTCCCTCCTTCCCTTCATGCTTTCTCCCTTCCATTCATTTCCCTACTCCCTTTTCTACATGGGTATCAGAGCTCCAACCCTAGAACCTTTGCTTCCCCCCAATGAATCTTCATTCTGAATTCTCCAGCAACATGCCAAAGCCAACATTGGGCAGACAGCTTGCAATAGCAACAAAAGGTAGACAGACAGCCGAATTGAGCTAGTGACGGATAGCTCATGTCTTGTAGCAGCAAGACTACTACACAACTAGCCAACGCGTCTGTCTCCTCTGGGATTCTATTTCATCCATCCACGATGGAAAACTAAAAATAGGAGCTTCTTATAAATGTTTGTAATGTTTATAAGGTAGGCCTCATGAATGTTAATCTTTTTTCCCTTGTTCTTTTAAGGGGACGGAGGGGTCTTAGGTCAACAACTGGGACAATTAGTAAACTAACCTAAGACCTCTAAGAGGATTAAGATGTTGAGTTAGTCTAACCTAACCCAATCGACCATCTAACTTAACCTACATTTAATCCTAACTCAACCAACCTAGCACTAGTTTGATAGCATAACAAGACATAAAAGTGTTCTTTTGATGTTTTGGGAAAAACTCCTAACTTGATGTAGATGTGTTTTTTTACAATTATCTTTCTTCAGCTTAAGATTGTCTTATAGTATTATTATTTAAAAATAGGAGCACAAAAATGACTTATAGTCCTATTTTTTAAAGATACTCTTTCTTCAGCTTAAGATAGACTTATAGTACTATTTTAAAAAAATAGGAGCACAAAAAACCATTACATGTGATCACAAATGTATGGTGACAGTTTTTTACCCAAGCAGTATTCAAATTTGAAACTTTGTGTAGCAACTTTTACAAAGTGTTTATAAGTATATCAAACACCTAAGAGTGACAAATGTTTATCTTGACAAGATTGACTGAGCTAGCCACAAAGTATCCTATCTTAACAATATTTATATTCTATCATAGGAAAGAGTCACTACATCACAATAAAGGCTATAATTAAAATAGTTTAAGTGCTCTTAAATTTCAACTATCAAAACACGTTGCGCATTAAATATTACTTTTATAGTTTTGAATTATACCATATATGTGTTCTACATATAACCCTTTTTTATTGGTATCACTTCTCCACAGTTAGAGACAGTCTATAAGTATAATTTAGACATTTGAAGGTCCTTGTAATATCACGTAACCCTGGTATTTTGAAAACAACATAAATTACAACATGCCTGTAAATAATTCTAGGAAGTGGTTGAGTTTACAGAACATAAAAGTGTCCTAGCACATATTTATGTCCTACCAAACTAGTGCTAATCTAACTGAACCTACTAACCTGTCTTAACCTAACCTGCCTAACCTAACCCTAATCAAACTAACCTATGAATTCATAATGCTTAATGTAATGTGCTTAGCGCCAATGAGGACGACAGTGCAATGCGGTGCGATAGACTTGAGCGCAATATGACATATCTCAGTTGCACGTACGCACGATAGAGCAACATCAACGACGAGGCGACAGGGCTAACTAGTGTTGAGGTGCTTCGGGTAGGGGCTTCTCTGAGGGCAATGTAGAAGTGGCATGAAAATTAGCAGGAGAAACTCTTATGGCTATGCTTGCTCCCACAATAGTGTCCATTGCAATCTCGCTCACTCTACTAGCAGCTGACATTGGAGTTCTTACCAAGATATCGTGCCAAGACATGGACTTGAATGTCCTCTCGCAAGCATTACAAGACCTTAGTCTCATACCTTTACAAAATTCCATGTTTATTGCTTCTCTTTCACCAAAAGAAATGCTGATGGTGTCTTAAAAACATGCTCAAGTAAGGGGCCAATGATGTGATCATTGAATATATCTTCAAAATGATATAGGCTATTGTGGCAAAATAATTTAAGCTTTCAAAATGAAGCATTACTAAAAATTTCCTAAAGGGCAAACCAAAAAGAAAAACTAAGAGAAAATAGAGCCTTTTCACTGCTCTTTCTTAGGGCCTTTCACAGCCTCGTTTTCAGCTTATTGGGGTTCCATTTCGAAGCCTTTTCATTGACCTTATCTAGCGCTTCTACATGGACATATCTTGTGTGTTGCATATAGCATCAAGTGCTATTACAACACATTCACTCTTGTTTATTTCATTGAGCTATTTTCTTTCTTTGCACTATGCACATACTCGCCTGTGGGCTAGCCATGCCATCCTTATTGGGACTTTTTTATAGGAAGCTAGTAAGATTTGAGCTTTCTCTCTCCTGTGACAGTTCGCCATGGCACCCGAGCATGTCCCTTGTGTTAGGAGTCATTACATGATAGTGATGAAGTTGCTCAATGAGCATGTGTCTTCCATAGTTGGTGCATCCACTAGTGTAGATGTTTCTATCACTCAACCCCTCTCTCCTACATCTTGGATGCACAAGCACAATTCCTTGAGGCTGCTGTCTCTTTTCTACTATAGAGTATATTTCTCTAATTGGGGCAGCACATCTCTTAGCAAATTTGCCAATAACTCAATTGAATCTCTACATACCTATTACAGAACAAAGGCAAGCTACCTATACCTCAACATTAGGATCAATTAGAGAGCCAAGATGCACTCCTTGCACCAAGAGGTTTTATGGTAGATGCTCGACATTGTTATGGATAAATTTGACCAAAGTAAAAAGGCAAATATGAGTATGTGCTTGTAGGTGTGGCAATAGTATAATAAAATATGGAGTGCATAGGGCCGAGGGTTGAGGTGGCAAGGCATGACCATGTGCCACCCTTCCACGTAAGAGGACCCATCAGGTGTGTTGTACATAATCCATGGTAGTAATATTATAAAATGTTAAGGTGGCATGGCTCTTCCATGTGCCACCCCTCCACCTAGGCAGTCCCATGCTTGCATTTAGTGAGATATGGCCCAAAGTCCATGGGAGAAGTAATATAAAATAGGTGGAAATGGATATTATATTTGGTTATTCCCTTCATATACGATAGGCCCATGTGGGGGAGGTATAGATTCAGGTCCAAGAGTGCAAGTTAAATAATGGGAAAAGTAGGATGGGGTGGCAAGATTCCTTGTGCCAACCCTCCACTTGTCCTCCTAGATGTTTGAACGTATTATAAAATTGGGAAGAGATCAAGGGAGTATCATAGACTTGGGATATGGGAGTTGATATATGTGGAAAAATGTGACCAAGCATTATCGCACACAATTGCGAGTGCATAACCGCCTAGCCCACATGGGAGACTCTTCCACACATGCCATGCATGTGGGAGGATGCATTTATTGGGAGAGACCCTCTCTCTTGGCTATAAAAGGAGGAGGCTATTCCTTGATGGGACACGCTCATTCTTGTAAAGCCACCTAGCTAGTACTTTGATATTTTCCCTCATCCTTACTTTCAAATAAAGCATGACCCTCTTCCCTTGATGTCTCCATCTCTACATTGCTCCTCCACCCATGTACATACTCCTCTTTCCCCTCTCCCTCTTCCTTGTGCCATAGTCTCCCTCTTATTTTCCTCCCCTCTTAATCCCTTTTCCCCACCCATGTTAATGCTCCTCCCCTCACGTTTCCTATTCCTCTCTAGCTCTCAAGCGTTGCCATACCTATCCTCTAGCCTCTTGTCTTGATTTCTTTTCCGGCTTATAGAAATGGTATGGATGTTGGGATCGAAATCTCCACGGCTAGTGGTGTAAAATCTGTTACTCCTACGACTGGGTGCGGCTTTGCGGCCTCTTTCATGTGCAGTTCTCTACTTTTGCACGTCTAAACTGTGTGTCTTCCCTGTCTCTATAGCTGCAAAACCTCCTTGCTTCTATGCTTCCAGTCTGCCTGCTTTCTGCTCATGGTTTCTACGTGTAATCTGGCTGGCGAATCTTCTACTCGTACCGATCGCATCTATAGGACTGTAACATCCGTGCTCCCTCTGAGTTCCTACGTGTGCCTACTGTGTACACCCGCGCGCATCGTGGACAGATGGCGATGGTTTTTTGGAGTCCTGCGTTTTCTGATCACGGATAATTTTTTTGGGCTTTCGCAAAACTGTAACAGATCCCGCGCCCCCCCTCTCTTCTCTTTTTCTTCTCCTTCTCTTTCTCTTCTCCTTCTCCTCTCCTCTCTCTCTCTTTTTATTAAAGAGTGGGATTTGAACCCAAGACCTCCCCTTTACAAAAGGGAGACTTATCATTGGGCCAGCAGATAAGAAGTGATGAAAATGTACTGATATTGTCTATATATTGAAATCCCATGAACGGTAACTCTCTAACCGTGGGAAATTTTCACATGCTATAAATAGCAAAAGTACTTTACTTCATGTACTCTACTCATATCTCCTACTAGATCACAGATTCTAAACTTTTTCAAGTTCACTTCACGGACGCACGTCACACGAGGAGGGTGAATATTTATGTCACTTCTCGACGAGTTTAAGGATTTGGTGCTTGGTCCTCCTCACCTTACGGCTACCAATGGGTGAGATCTCTTTCTTAATCTTCATGTCGATCTTCAATAACTGATTGTACAGTGCATTGCTCAAGGAGACGACGGGTGGGATGATATATCGTGGATGATTCAAGGTAAAGAACTAGTGATACATTGGGAGGAATTTGATTTCAATTATACTCATTGTGCGGTGATCGAGCTACTTGCTGCTTCGGAGGTAGTTAAAAGAGTGTCCTTCGAAGGATGGGATGCTCCCCAAGCTTGGGGGGAGATTTGGCGCATCTGCTTATGAATTCCTGTGGATAAGCTCGTCTTGAATGGTTTATTCTCAATCTCACTATAAAGGTTTCTAGGGCTCGGCTATGGTTGGTAATGTTTTGACCAAGGAATCCATTTGTACCTTATCAACATTTTGTGCCTCATTTTGAGATTCAAGTTATAATTCTTTTTTGTCTAAAGAGAAACTATCAACAAAGGATTGCAAGTTTATTTGGTGCTGAATGTCTTGCTCAAGTATTGAATTCTCCCCACCCTCTCCTTCTACCTATCTTGGACTACTGAGAAACTTGGGATATCCGAATTTTAGTCTTGGTGTGATGACATCTTGGCTCCTCCAATTTGATGGCGCATACAAACCTTCGACCAAGGCTGCTAGTGTGGGTGTGAAGCTCACTTCACCAGGAGGTGAGGTATATTGTTATAGCAAGTCTGTATGTGGGCATATGCTATGCAACCAAATATGCAGAGATGCCCAATGCATGGCTTGTGTCCAGTTATTGCTTCATAAGGTGTCATACCCTGAATCAGTTTGGTAGGAAGCCGATTAAGCAAGTAGTTTGTAGTGGCTATTGCTTCTACCCAATACTAATTCAGAAGATGCTTCTCACTAAGCATTCCTCTAGCACTACCTACTGCTAAAGTACCATTCTTCCTTTTAGCTCTTGCATTTTACTGAGAAGTATCTGAACAAGTGAATTGTCTTCGAATCCCGTGACTTCTGCAAAAGTTCATGAATGCTAAAGACCTGTATTCACCTCCTCTGTCTGATCTCATGACTTTGATTTTTCTACTTGTCTGGTTTTCTACCATGGCTTTGAATTCTTGAAATTTGGAAAACACTTTAGATTTCTCTTTCAGAAAGTAGACCCAATAATATTTGCTGTAGTTGTCAATGAAAGTCAATTAGTGAGGTGAACCATTGATGCTATGGGTCTGGGCATAACCCCATACATATGCATGTATTAAATCAAGAACACCTCGTGCTTGAGAGGTGCTTTTATCAAAGTTGGTTTGCTTTTGTTTGTCAAAGTAGCATGCTTTGCAAACTTTTCCAAGAAACTATAGCTTAGGAATCACAATTGCCATATTTTGATTCCTAAGATCTATCAAGCTCTTGAAATTGACATGTCCATATCTCTTGTGCCATTTTGTGGGATAGTGGCATCTGTTGCGGTTGAGCTAACATGGCATGCAAATCTGGTACTGTAACTAGCATTCTAAACAAGCATCCTTCTTTGACTACTTTTCCTACTAGCTAAAATCCTTTGGATTTGTCTCTAATAGTGCATTCATCTCCATCGATGACTTGGTAGTTGTGTTCCATCATTTGAACTACTGAGACAAGAGGTTCTTGCTGAGCTTTGGAACATAGACTACATCTTTCACCAATCCTTTCATACTAGTGAAATTGTTCATAGGGATAATGCCTATCCCTTGTATTGGATTCGGTGTATTATTTGCTGTGTAGATGACATTCTTATGACCTTCTAATGGTTTCATCTCTGTGAGCCATTCCTGATGATTTGTCATATGAGATGATGCAGCACCGTCGATGTACCAAGGTTCATGATCTGCTTGGTCGACTTAATAGCTAAAATCCTCTTTTAAATTGCAATCAGTGTCTAGATACGTTGTATTAGTCTTTTTCACTTCCTCATTTGCAAGGAACATATTCCCATGTTCATTTCCATAATGACTGTGACTAGAATGTCCACCATGATGATTTCATCTTCTGCAAAAACTCCCTCGATTGCCAGATTGACCGCCTTGGTTGTACTACTTCTTGTGGCAATCTCTTTCATAGTGTCCAAACTTATGACGGTAGTTGTATTGAATGTTTCAGACATTGGTGGATGCATTCCCTCATCCTTAGAATCTTCCTCGATTGGAATGATTTCCTCTTTATTAATTTTGATGTTGCTGAAGAGGATGATGTTGATGCTGATTCTGACTTTGCTGATGACTTTGTTGTTGATGATGACCACTTCGCTAGAATGATATACCTCTACCTCTGCCTATGCCTCTACCTCTGCCTCTACCTCTGCTTCTATCTGAAGCTATGAATGCTTGATCATTAGAATAACCTTTGCATACATGAATGGCTTGCGTCCTGAGTTCTTCACCTAGTAAGACTGACTGAAGTTCTTCTAGTGTTGTAATTTGTTGTTGAATGGCAATACTCTGGACTAGATTCTCATATCCCTCTCCTAGTCCACTCAAGACGATTTGAACCATTTCTGTTGGATTCATGGGTCTCTCCTGCTGTTGCGAGTCAATTGTTGTAATCTTTGATCCTAAGTACGTAAGCATGATTGGTTTCATTGCTGTTGTTGGCAAAAACTCTAGTTGATTTGGTTTCTTAGTGTGAGAATCCTAGAAGAGTTCTTGGACTCATAGAGAGCTACGAACATATCCCATGCTTCTTTTGATGTCTTGATGGTGTTGAGCTGTCCTAGCATGACATCTTACACATTCTGCTTGATCAAATGATATGCACACTTGTATTTCTTATTCCATTCTTCCTATGGTTGGGCAGTGGCAAGATCTGCTATAGGTGTAGAAACTATTGGTGTAGCTGGAGATCTCGCTATTGGTGCTGTGACAACAAGTGAAGTAGAGCTACTGCTGGACCGTCCAATGGTCTAGGTGGTGTAGATCCATTGACATACTACCGTTTGTCCTGAAGTACAAGAATGGTCTCCATTCGGTATTTTCATGTGCCGTAATTGGAGTTGTCTAGCTTAGCAGATGCCTCTAGATTGAGGTTGCTAGTCGTAAACATGGTGCAAGAAATGTACTCAAAGTGTCTGTGGAATCAGTGCCTGAATCAATTACAAAACACTGACTGTAGCAAGTGAAATCTGAATTGTCTCCATAGAGGTCAGGGCACTTCGGGCACAAATAGATGAGAAGGAGGTTGAAGAAGTGCACAGGAACCAAGCTCTCCAAGCTCAAGAGAGGTAGTGCAAGATGTGACCTTGAACCTCCACCAGAGCCAAATAGAGCTGACAGTAGCAGTACAAGCTGCGACAATCCTACAGACCTCCTATGACTACTTGACCTCATCACATGCTCAGTAGATGGAGGAACTGGCACAAGCTCGATTCACTCTAATCCAAAAAGAAGAAGAGCTCCAGGATTGCCAAGAAAAGCTTGAAGACATGCAATAGTATCTGGCAGCACACACATTCAGCATTGAAGAGTGTACAAGGGACTATCGAATCTTAAAGTACCAACTTGCTACCACTGTAGAGGTCGACACTTCTCAAGCACAAGTCTTGGACCAATGGTCCAATAACACTGAAGTCATTCCTCAACAAGCACAGGTCACCTTGCAAATGGAAAAGGTTGAGGCATATAAATCCATCTACCATAAGTATAAGGAAAAAATGAATGAGATGCAATCCCAAAAGATAGGCATCTCAAAGCTTGAACTCCAATTGCTAGTGCAAATAATGAGGCAATGGAAGACACCACCAATGAAGTCCCACTACAATGCACAACGGTGGTGTACCAAGAGCTTGTGGTCGCCGCTCTACAAGCAAAAGATCACATTAAAGCACAAGTGCTTATCCAATGGAATAAACTCCAACTCAGGATCATGTCTGCTCATTCAAACATCAAATGGGAACATTCCATAGGGGCAAAAACTCTGTGTAAAATTTGTCAAGACTTGTCCGAAGATGAAAAAAATATTTTCTTCGTGTCTACACATGCCGATTTTATAGCATTCAGGACGGATGCTTTCATCACATATGTATGCCTCATAGGTAGTCCTCCCCTCAGTGTTATTGCTGGTTTGTTGCCATTGCTACAGAAGCCATCACTATTATCTACAGGGCATGACATAACCAACATCCCATCCTTGTAGTTGATGATCCCATCACACCAACAAAAAGAAGTGTCAGAGGATGACATGGCCTATCTCACATCTAACTTCCCATATCTAACCACTCTCTATTCCAATGTCATAACCTCACTTCCCTTTCTACTACCACCCTCTTAACCTTCCCTGAGCTCTAGCCTAACATCTACTCCCTTCATCATCTCTTTGCTCATGCCTCTCACCACTTTCAACTAACCCAATAGTCGCAGACTTACCAGCCCCTCACACCTAACTTATTCCCTTCCCTTGCTAATTCTACCCTCAAGGATTACCAAGCTACTCAAACCATTTACCTAGTTCTTCCCTCCCTCCCCTCTGATTCCCCTCCCACAACTAACACTCTTCCATATTTCTCCCCCATGTCCCCAGATTCTCTCCCTGCCCCACCATCATAAGGCTAGGAAGAATCTCTCTTAGAGATCCTCAACATGCATCTTCAACATGCAAGTCCTACAAACTCCTACATACATGTTCTACATATGATTCCTACATGTAGTCCATACATGCAACTCCTACATGCATGTTCTACATACAACTCCTACATGAAACATGCAACTTCTATATGTGCATCCTAGATGCAAGTTCTACATGTAGAGAAAGAATGTCTTACACTTTCTACATGCAGAGAAAGAAGCTCTCCAACTTGTATAAATACCCCATAATGGAATGAAGCCCACACTCTTTGGGACATTGTGTTGAGTTCTACCTTGGTATTCCAAGCAATTGTCTCCAAGTGTCCATGCTTCCTTGCACTCCACACCCAAAGGCATGTCCTAACCTTGCAACTCTTCCTCCCCTCTCCTCCTACCTTGCAACCCCTCCTCTCCCTCTCCTCCTCCCAACACCTCCTCTCCTCCTCCCCTCTCATCCCTCTTCTCCTCCCTCGTCCTCCCCTCTCCTCCTCCCTCCTCCTCCCTTCTCCTCATTCCTCCTCCTCCCTCTTCTCCTCTCTCTCCTTCTCCCCCATGCTCGTACACCTTCTTCCTCTCCCACCCCTAAACCCTTCGTCCCTCAACCATTGACCTCCATGATCTACAAGGGAGATGAGTTCTCCACCATGTACTCTACCCTAAACCTTCGATCCTCCTTCTAACCCTTGAACCCTTCTCAACCCTGGAACCTCTTCTAAATCCTGAAACCTTTTTCTAAACCTTGGAACCTCCTTCGAAACCTTGAACCTCCCTCGAACCTTTAAACTCCTTCTAAACCCTTCAACCCCCAATGAAGGCGAAAGCCTTTATTACCCCAACCATGATGATGCACATTCCTTTCACACATGCATGCACTATGTTTGCTTACCATACTTACGCCTACGTCTCTCACTGAAATACAACCCAAGGTCCTAAGCTACACTTATACTACAAACGGCCACACCAATATATTTGTAGGTGACAAAAAGCCTCGGGACCTTGCATACTGAGAATACCCTATTCTTCTTGTGGGGGAAAGAGCCAACATTAATTTACAACGTCCTTGATTTTTTTAAATCAATTCCCAAAACCTAGTGCGAACACATGGCTATGGAGTTCTACTTCAGATCTTTACGAGCCTAATGAACAAAGTACAAAACCTGTTGATCATATGAGTCACAAAATTGGTGACAAAGGGTCACAGATTGATCGATGGTAATTGATTACATGTAACTAAGTGAGGCTTAGGTCTTATACATTATTATCAAGATAAGAGCAAGTATCTACTGAGTTTTTGGATTACACTACTACTAATATAAGTGGTGGATGATGGGTCGTATCATGCCGATTACTCTTATCAAATTTAGTTATATCAAGAGAATTTTGGATTGTCCTCTTAGGGAAGGAAAAGAGAAAAAGCCTTGAAAACCTACAAATGATAAAGGGATGGCAAAGTTGAAAGCTATCTTGGAAGTGGTTAAGAAGTAAAGACAATCTACTTTTGATTTACAAAGATATTGGTGATCCAAACCCAAGAACATTATAAGTATTTTGCGAATTGGTGACAGAGGATCGTTCTATTCAAGGCTATTGAGTGTTTCAATACTTCAACTAACAACAAAAATATGATTATCAATTTTCTTTATGCTATTATCTTTCTTTTTGAAGTCTCATAGTAGACTCATACAGTATGCATATACATGTCAATATTCTTATTCATTAATTTAAGCAAGGAAGTTTTACAATGCAATTTTCCCATCTAACTTGTTGCCAGTTGAGGGTACCTAGTAATAGCAAGATAAGGTGGTAAAGCACCTTAAGAGATGACCGCTTTTCAACCAAGTAACGATTAAATATAATCCTAAAACCACTTTTTGGTGTTTTTTAGGAAAGACAATCCCAAAAGGTACTATAAGTTTTCTTTCTTCATTCTAAAAGCACATGAAAAAGCAATGTCATGGGCACCACATTTTATCCATCTTATCTTCTTATTACCCACCTCTTCCATGCATTGATAAGCCTCCAGCTCCTCTTTTTTCTCCTGAAGATCCTGTAAACATAAAGCAAGTCAAAACAACATATATAACTCCAATAATTTAAATGTTGAGATTGTATGCAACAATTATAGAATAGGTTTAGATAACTCTACCTCTTGTGTTTTAATCTTGCTGGTAATGATCTTGAGATGGGTGTCATAATGTTGTTCAATTCCTTCTTAAGATCACATTGGAGCCTGAAAATGTGTTCTGAATATTTACACAAGCCTCGTGTTTTGTTCAAAGTTTCTCGCCAATATATTTCCTAACATTATCAATTCTCATTTCTTTACCCCTAAAGAGGGTTGTGTTGCTCAATCAACTCTCTTGCCTAGTCTAAAAGGTTTCTCTATAGTAGCTACAAATCAATACCTATCATAAATACACTCTCTTATCCATTCATCCCCTCATTTATGGACCGATGACATCCCCTTAACCCTAGCCTCTAGTATATGCATCTTTTGCTAGTGTCTTCTCATTCTCACCCTCCTCTCCCTAGCATTAGTGTACATTAATATCATTCAATGGGAATCAAGCTCAATGCAGTGGCACAAATCTAAGATCATAAGTCGATCATAAACTATGCAAACCAGATCCAAGAATACATTACCAAATGTCTCGAGACAATATTGATCTCTATTTTCCTTGAGGGCTTGAAGAACAAAATGTCTGCAAAATAGTTTAGGGTTTTAGAATTTAGGAGAACCAGGGGAAAACAACTACAATTGGCCTTTATTCAACATTGTCCCCATCTGCAGTCACTCATTAGGGAAGTTTCGAGTCAATATGTATCTTTGGGCTTAGGGTTTAGGGTTAGGGTTAGGTTTTAGGGCTCAAGGTTTAGGATTTAGGTTTAGGGTTTACGATTTAAGGTTTTGGGTTTGGTTTTGGGGTTATGGTTTAGGGTTATGGGTTTAGGGTTTAGGGTTATGGGTTATGGGTTTAGGCACTGTGGGTTTAGGGTTTAGGGTTGTGGACTTAGGGCTTAGGACTTAGGGTTTAGGGTTTAGCATTAGGGTTTAGGGTTTAGGGTTCAGGGTTCAAGGTTTAGGGTTAGGGTTTAGGGTTTAGGAAAATAGAAAGGGTGTGTAGCATCAGTGAAGTATGCGTGATCAGCTAGCTACGACAGCAGAAAGGATTGCTACGAAAGTTTAAAATCCCAAAAATAGATTTTTGGGGTCTCTTACGTGCACCTGTGGAGTGCACTTTTAGTGAAAAATAAAAAGCCTAGTGCGCTTTTTGTGAACCACAAGTGTTAATAAAGTGAGTGTTTGTGAAAAGTGTGTGTGTGGTGCTATGTGCAAGGATACATGATGAAATTCAATATAGCCTATGGCTAAGATTTGAACGCAAACTATCCTATGCTCTAGTACAACCAAGTCCAAAAGTTTTGGGGTCCTATGATCCCACAGTCCCTTAAGAAAGGCCCTGTGAGCAAGGACTGCAATCCTAAGGGGCGATCCCTTTATCTTCTCCTTTTCTTCTATTGTGAAGCACAGGGGGAACGGACTCCTATTGCATTCAAAAATGCACAAGCACAAGCACAAGAATCAGAGAACACACAAGAGAGATAAAGAGAGAAAGAAAATCCTCTTTGTATTACAAAGGAGTGCTTTGTTCCAAACTAGTTTTGCTTGATATTCTCAAGCTCGTCAGTGGAACACCCAAAATGTGAGAACATAAATGAGAGAAGCTCCTCCTTTATAGTGGGGGGAGACCACTTTTTGTCCTCTTTGCTTATGGGATTACTCTTGGGGCATCGCCAACAAGTGTCAAAATCCCACAAAATCAAAAAATTTATTTTCAAGGATCGATTACGTTAGCCCAAAAATAACCCTAAAATGCAAAAAAAAGGTCTAAAAAGAGTGCAAAAAGTTCCAAAATGACAACCCGAGCCAAAGAGGTCTCATATGCCATAAAGGCAGATGCCTCAAGGGATGTCTTACAAGGTGGGCACCACATGGCCTAACTAGACCTAGGCACCTTAAGATGCGATTGACCAAAAAAGAGCAAAGATTCCCTAGATTCCTCCAGCAAATGATTGGTCAGGGTAGATGTTGTAGCTCGAGTAGAGCTAATCTCATCCCATAGAGTAATTTTGCTGAAGAAATTCCTTAGAACCTTATCTGGGTAACCACCACGAGATTTGAGGCATTGGTGAAACAAGACTCTAATCCTCTTGTAGCCTTCAAAAGTGCTTTCCATGATGACATAGCAGTGAAGTTCTCCAGTAATCAATTTGGATGCTAAAAAGAGTAAGGAAGATATTGGTACCTATTCAACTCTTTCTGGTATCAATTAGAAGAGAGATTTCCTATGAGGGAAAAGTCTTATCCCTTGAAAAGATGAATGTCCAAAATATCAACAGAGGCTGTAGAGTAGCATGGGGTAATTTTGAAGTGGTCCTGGAAGTCTTCTCCATAATCTTCAAGGTATTTTTCTAGATCAAATGAAGACCCTGCCCATAAGCCGAATGCATCATCAATGTAGTGCCTATAATATAATAGATCTCAAAGAGGCTGTTTAATATCCTGCATGTTCTCCATGTGACAATGGAAAAGGCAAGCATAGACCACATTAAAGTTTCTTCCCATAGCTGTTCCTCTTATCTGATGCGAGAATCTACCATAGAATTCTAAGTAGCAATTTTTTAAAACCAAAGTGGCAAGAGACATAATGAGGTTCTGTTTCATTATCTTGAAGTCATTCCTGATGATTTGCCACAAGGCCGTGAGACCTCCATCTGTTGGAATACTAGGATATAGAGATTCCACATCATAGGTAAAGAGAATGACATCTTTTGGTAGATGCAACTCAGAGATTTCTTTCAGCAAAATGATAGAATCCTTGAGGTGTTGTTTCTGTCGAAGGAGAATCAAAAAAAGTTTATGGTGCAACCAAATAGAAGCATGCTCAAAGTTAAAACCATTGTAAGAGCAAATCGGTCTACCCACCAATGTTGGTTTGTGGATCTTCGGGAGGAAGTACAAGGCACAAAATCAAAAACTTGAACTAGGCTTCTCGAGGATGTATCTGACATCATCTTACAAAAGGATCTTGGACTCTGAGAAAACCTATTGCAACTGAAAACATATCTTCTCTAGGGTACTTCCTGAATTGGTACATATACCGTTGTGTCTGTCAATTGCCTTTGAGCTCCCTCATTGAGATAACAAGACTTATCCAAGATTACTAGACCAAGATTTTTGTCACAGCTGGTTTGATAATAATATCTTGGTTATTTTGCAATCTTTTGAGAGCTATTCACAAGGTGCATGGAAGGTGGCATCTCGAAAGATTGTAGCAATGGGACATAGACTGTATATCAATAAAATAATCTTATATCAATAATTTTGGGATCTTTTTTCTTGATTTTGCAAGTTTTTTCATCAAATTATAACTAGAATGGCCTATATTACAATTTCTAAAACATTCTCCCAAGGCTTTTTTTAGACTTTAATAATTGAATTGATACTATAAGCCTTGATTTTTTGTGAACAATCCACTATGTTTGTGCTGGACTAATGATTTGCAATACGTTTGCTCATCAATCAACCCTTATGTGTGTATCTAAAATGAGATTCACAACTATCTCAAATCAAAGGGGTCATGCATGCTGTCTTTCTTGAAGCGGCTCTTGTTCAAGCTATAAGAAGACGATATGGACTAGTAGAGAATAAATTTTGATAGCAATAGTAGCTTACCACAAGATGGTAGTTGAAGCTTGATGCAAGAAAATATTGCCACATAATTTGAGGACAAAAGCATGATATTCACCATGATCTTGAATGGAGGAACAACAGCTATTATCATGAGCACCAAGGCATACTATTGAGATTTCTTATGCTAATGTTAAGAAACAAAGGCCTAAGGTGAATCCCCAAAGAGGCCCCCTTTTTTTTGCTAATGTCAAGCAACAAAGGCCCCAAAGAGGCCGCCTTTCTTGGTGCCCAAGAAGGCTAGTGGGCCCCCAACAGTGGGGCCCTCAACAACGGTTACAGTGGCCCCATTTTTGGTCCGATAAAGGGGCCCACTATGGGGCAAGAAAGGTTGTGCCCCTCAGCCCCCCTAATTCTGGGTTGACCTAAGCTCTTTTTGGCTGGCCGACTATGAGATGAGAGGGGAGTGAGTTATGTGAGATGCCCATAACGCCCTTCTTCCCAGATCTTTAATAATGCCATCAAGCCTCCTCCTATACAGACCTTAGTGTTAAGCCCTTTTGTGCCCTAATCTTTTGAGTCTTTTGCCCCTAGAGAGTGCACACAACTATTTTATGTCAAATTTTGTAGCCTATTTTGTGCTCCTTCTATAGCACCTTGTGCCTCAAAGCAAGCACCGACAACAACTCCTTCCACTCCCTAAGTTAGTGCCTCAACAATGCATGTATACAAAAAGTAAGAGAAATGAATAACAAAGGAGCTAAGCATGTGTGCCATACACACCAAGTTCCAAGACTAAAGAGGTATGCAAAGTAACTTGAAATATGCAAAGTTCTTCAGCAAAGATTGGAAACTTTTATAAATGACATATATGTTTCAAAATGTCACAAAACCCATATGTGTGGATTACTAGGGGTCACTCTAGTTGTGAGTTGATCCCTTGAAAAGTTTTGTAAGTAGGATTATGTTGGAGCACAATGTTTGATTTCACTTATGAAGGCATCATTGTCATTACACTCTATTTTTGACACATGATCTGCTTGTTGGTCTTCTTCTTTGGATTCAGGTTCTTGTGCATATGCATTTGCAAATCCATCTGACCAAGGTTCTATCCCACCACTTCAAGTCCTCATCCTTTGGCTTCATATGTAAATGTTCACACATTTCATGAGCATTTTTTGGCCCTTTCTTCAAAGCTTTGATGATTTTATCATCAGTTACGATGCAATTATAGTCTCCTAGATTAGCTTTTGGCATGTTCTCTTTGAGATTCGATTCCCCCTAGACATGTTCTTGATTCTTGTGTGCCCTTGTAAATACGGGAGTATCCTCTTTACATTCAAAGTGTGCAAGCCTATTCAGACTACTAGCACTATGTAGCATGTCCATCAAGTCATAAGCATGTTCTTGTCCCACCATGCTTCCAATCTTACTGAAGAAGATTACATTGCATTTGATCCTATAAGATGTAAAGGGCACCTAAGGCTTGGACAAAATCTATAAAGTAATTTATTAATAAGAGCACAAAATGGCATGAGAGTTGTACAAATAAGAAATCCTCCTTAGTTATGAAGTTTCTATTCAATGTATAGTGTGTATGATGAACAATCCAAGACGTCCAAATCTGGGAAAAAAAAGAAACTTTTCCAGCCACAAGATGGACTCGGTCCACAGGGCTCAAGTGTGGATACAAGAAGATGTCAATGTAGTCTCCAGCAATTTCAAGTTAAGCTTAAGTTCCCGACATGCTCCTCTCATTTCTATGCATTCCATCGTTTGCCAACTTCCCCAAACACCATTGCACTTGTGTACTACATATCTTTTGAACTCCAACCCAATTTAGGCAGTCATCGCATCTAATGTCTCCCTCCCTTAGTAGATGCTTGTCGATGGAAAAAGCATCATACACAATAATAACATGATTTCAAATGATCCAAACTTTTCCAATAGCCAAGCGACACTTAGGCAACAAGCTTATCAAGAACATTGACTATTTTTTCTCCATTATGTAAGATGTCTTGATTGTGTAGCCCATAAACTTCATTTTCTAAAACTTTTGCTGAGAGTGGCCATCCTCCATTTGATCCTAGATGTACTATCTTTTTTATCTACACAATCAAACAACATTAATGTCCTTTGTTGACTCTCACCATCAAATGCATGCCCAATAATTGGACCAAGCATGGGCTTTAGCTTCTCATTCTATAAACTACCAATGGCGTCCCATTGCTTGCAAACAAATCTTGCATTAAATTGACTGCAAGTGTGATGAAGTGCAACAATCAAGCATGGTAGGGCATCATGCAATGGCCTATCAAGAAAAACTATTGCACTTCCACCAATGAAACAATTCTAAAAGGAATCAATCATATTCTCATATTCTCTTTGTAAGGGTGTTTATAGACTTGCGCACCAGCCATGGATCATAGACGGGCAAGACTCAAGCAAGATTGTCTGCCCACGTCCAAGCCACGGCCCAGATGCATTCAATGTACGATGGGCGGCTCTAGTCTGTAAACACCCTAAGAGGGCTCCATGACAAAGAGAAGGGTAAGGGCGATTAGAGACATAACTACATTCAATGATTAAATGCCCAGCCAAAGGCCACAAAAGCACGAGTGTCTAACCTAGCCTTAATCCTCTTTTGGCACCCTTTTAATGCATTCTTTCTTTACCTCCTAAGTTTGGAATGGTTGAGAGTGTTCCAAGTAGTACTAAAAGAATATAAGAGCTAGTCCCCATGGACCGACGTTTCTCCCATGCCCATAAAAAGTGAGAGTCCCCATGAAACGGATCTGCCAGCCTGCCTTGCATTCGTAAGCTCCAACCAAGGATTTGTGGCGGTATTAAAATATTAGTTTTAAAACATTATATTAAAACATTTATAACGTTTTTCAATTAACTCTGTGGCATTTTAAAATGGTCAAGTGGCAAATTTTAACCGAGACTGCAGTTACTGCGTGGTAAATCCATACACCACTTGGTATATCAAGACAACACCGCATGGTAAGCTATGATGCCACTCGATGTTATGTACACCACACGGTGTGTCAATACACCATGCGGTATAATCTGATACACCGTGCGGTGTTTAGCTACACCGTGCGATGTTGTAATCATATATAAACTAGCGCCGCACTGGTACTATTTACATAATCGAGATTCCTAGAATTCTATGGAGCCTTGGGATTGACAAGAAGCATAAGAAAGAAGGATAAACAAAGCTACAATGAAATTTGTAAGTTTTGTTAGTCCTTGTAAGTTCAAAATAGTATCTGGTGCCAGTGATGGTCTCGCTTTTATCGATCGGAATCTACTCGCAGTTAGATACTAATTGGATAATTAGCATTTACATACTATTAGGTAAAGAGTAAGTTAGTTGCATGTGACATTGTACATGGCTTTGGAAAAATAGAAGATTTTAATTTTTTGCATGAAGTATTTAAGTTGTAACTTGTCTAGACTCTTTGGAAAGACTTAGGATTAGGTAAAGAATTTGTTAGTTGCATGGCTTGGGATATTAGTTTAGTTGAATGACTTAAGATTTCAATCTAGTTGCATGAAATATTGTAGGTACTAGGAAGCTTTGGAAAAATGGAAAAGGAGACATTACAAGTTGCATGAAATGATTCACTTTTGGAAAAGCTTAGGGTTTTAATTCTAGTTGCATTTGTTGTGGGTATGTTTTTCTTGATTTTAGCATATGTATTTGTTTATAAGCATGTAGCTATAGCCTATAACTATATTTTAAAAAAAAGGCAATGAGCCAGTTGGAGGTTTGCATAAGCTGACCTGGAACAACTCGTTCATTGATTAATAATATTTTACCATGTGCCGCTTGGGAATTCGCTTAGGCCGACCTCGAACATCTCGCATAGGGTTAAAAATTTATACTATATATTAGTAAAACTCTACAAACTAGGATTTAAGAGTGATGAGGAAATATTTGACTTCAAGTTGGTTGCAGGCTCGCTTATGCCGCCGTTTGTATCTTGCTCAAAGTTTAGCCAATTGTGGAGCTCGCAATTGCTAGCTCATAGCAACTCATAAAATTATGGCATATATGTGTGGAGAGATTGTGGTGTACATAGGTTTACTATCCTTAAGTTTTATATATTATTAGGTGAAACAAACTAGATATGATCATGTTGAATACGTTGCAATTTGTAGCCCTTATTAGAACTCAAACTCCATACGTATGTAGAAAAAATATATTGAGGATCGAGGGTATTAGGTTTACAAGTCTTCTAGCTTTGGTATAAAAGTGCTTATAAGTAAGCCTTGTGTAAGTAATGCTAACTATTGCACTAGTGTGTGCAAAATACTGACATCTCATTAATAGAGCATGATGTTGCACATGATCATGGTGCAGATAGATGCTTACTCGGGAGAGAGAAGAATGTGGGAAAAGGCGATTTGCCATCCCACACCTATTTAACAGGTAGATCACGACGTTAACAATCATGCAATTACATCGGAAGGGGGCAAGATAGTTGGATGATTTCTCTCTCTTGAGGTCTAGCAAGCTTGCATGGAGTACTCTAAGTTAGTGTTCCAAATAGCCACATACGTAGAACTATAAACGAATCTAAAAAATGTTGTGTGTCATAAAATCTAAATGATGTGGTAGAATCTAGAACATGAAAATTTATGTGAATGCACGTAATACTTATATAAAATTTTATATGTTTCTCTTACAGCCTTATTGCAAGCATGGCTCCAAAAAAACAAGGAAGAAACCCAACAAAGGCTCGGGATTATGTTACGATGTTGCCGAATACGAAGTGAAAATGCAACTTTTTTATGAGGAGTACTCAGGCTCCAGCACAAGAATGCAAAAGAACTTTTGGGGTGATGCCAACAAACAAATTGGAAAATGTAAGGAGCCAGGAGTTGAAAGAGTTATAGCCACTCTAGGCAAACAAATGCCTAAAATTATGGATAGCTAGGTAGATGATATAGTTGCATGTCACCAATCCTAGCATCGTGAATCCATGCCTGATGATATACTCACACCTCAAGCTAGTTAATCGCAGATGTGCCACCTCAAAGTAGTGGTGTGGCCTCATTGACACAAACGGCAAGCTGCTCTATGATGTATATGGAGATTGGACAATGCAGCGATGTGGCTGGTTCTCAATCATGTGCACATCCGCAATAAAGATATTTGGAAGCGTCATTCAAACAACAACATATAGAGAAACTGGAACAAGACGTTTTTGAGGCTATTTGTCGCATCAGTTATCCACTAAGCATGGTTCAAAATCTGCATTGGAAAAGAGCTATGGTGTGTGTAGCAAGGGCAGGTTCTAGGTTTTATGATGCCAAGTTATAATGCTATTCGCAACAACTACTTGTATGCATACTATGAGAGGATGAAACAAGAGATGGAACAAGTATTCTACAATGGTATTGAGAGAATACGATGCACCATTGTTAGTGATGGATGGAAAAATTTCACCAAGATGCCTCTGATCAATATCATGGTCGTGGCATCTAAGGGAGAGGATTTTCATCAATCCATTGACAAAAAGTGGCCATGCCAAGATAGGTGAATACATTGCTGAACAATTAGAGGCATTAATTTTGGATGTTGGACAGCATAATGTTGTTTAGATAATCATTGACAATGCGAAGAATTGAAAGAAAGGTGGAAGAATTATAAATAAAAAATATCCAACCATTTGGGCATCGCCATGCTCTTGCCATTTCCTTGACCTTGTGCTTGAGGATTGGTATAAATCAGCAGTGGAGATCCCGTGGTTCAAAGCCACTATAGATGAAGGATGAATATTTGTGTTGTACTTCCTCAACCATGAGAGATTGTTGGGCATATTCAAAAACCACCAACCTGCTAAACATCCACTAGAGTTTTTGAAACCTAGCAAAACACGTTTCAGAACAAACTATATAATGTTGGACCATTTGCTCAAGCTACAAGGAGTTGTAACAGAGACATTATTTAGCAAGTGGATATTTGAGTCAACTTCACAAAATGCTTGTAACAAATTCATAAGGATGAAGCAAATCAGTCGTAGTGCTGGCCTTTGGAAGAAAATAGCTGATGCATCCGATGCAATGAGGCTGGTATGGTTTGCCATGCAAAAACTAGACGTGAAAGGTCCAAGTTTGGGCACTGCTTACATGGCTTGGTGGACTGCTGAGCGAGACCTATTGAAGGAAAATAGAAGATCCACAAGTGACGGCAGTGGCTACAATGTCGATCATCATGCCACTTTGCAGAAGATATTTCAAAAGCGATGAAATCATGCTCACAATGACCTTCACTATGCTGGTCATATTTTAGATCCCCAATGGTGGGAGTATCATCCAAAAACATTGGAACACGTAATGTAGCCTTGGCATAATCTCTTGGGATGATTTTTTTAAGATACATTTGAATATGCTACTGCTGTTAGGGAATTATCCACTTTTTGAAATAGGGAAGGGTTGTTTGCATATATATAAGAATACAAGACCTTGCATAGGATATGCCTACGTGAAGATGGTGGGAAGAGTGTGGAGCATCAACATCTCATTTGCAAATGTTGGCTTTGAAAGTGCTATCCCAGCCTTACAACAATTCATCCAGTGAACAAAATTGGAGTAATTACAAGTTTGTACATTCCGTCACAAGAAAGAGTAGAGAAATTGGTATATGTTTATGCAAATGGTAGTGTTGGATGATGTTAAGGGAGAGAGTACTGATGTAGATCTCTCCAAGTGGGTAATCTGTGAAGTCCCAGGCCCATTGCATGATCCTCCCATCATTGGACAAGTGCAAGTCATAGCTTGAAGCAAGCTGTAGCAAACGATGAGGATGAGGAGACGTTGCACAAGCTAGAAATACTATTGACACTATTGATCATCATGGTTATATTATGATGAGATTATGACTCATTAAAAATTGTGCCATTTAAATTTTGTTGATTGATGTTATGCCACTTGGAAGTTATGTTAAAGCATTTAGATGGTATCACAAATGTTTTGTTTCCATGTTGGAACTTGAAAAGTATTATCCAATTTCTTGCAACCTGCCCAGGGGATTCACTCTTCATTAAAGGGAGATGTCACCTGTGTGCATGAACTTCAAGAAAACCCCCTATTTAAGATCCACATAGGATGATAAAACACCCCTATTTAAGCTTATAAGATATCACCGAAATTATATTATGTCCCCCCCTTTCCTTAAATGTATGTTCTTTCTCAAGCATTTAGATTAAACAATAAGCAAATTTATATTACTTTCCCTATGACTATTTAAAACCGTACATAAACCAAACTTGTTCGGACTAGTTACCCAAGGTAGCCTATACTATGTCCCGCCCTCTTAAATATGGCATGTCCCCCCTAACTTAAATTCAATATTGGGAAAAATAAAAAAGTCCCCCCACCCCTAATGTATAAGCTTATGCCTCATTTCAAAACCCCCCCCCTATTGTACACTCACGTGATATCATAAGTTTCCCCTTGTGAATCCCCTAGGGCAACCTGTAAGTACTTGTGTAAGTGATACTAGCTACTGCACTAGTATGTGTGAAATATCGACATCTTCCTTTTGTGTTTCATCATGGTGAAGATTCCAGTGTTTCGAGGGACCTAAGGGGAAGACCCGGAGTCTTATCTTCGAGATTTTGTTTGAGGATGCCAGCTTTCTAGATGGTCCATGAAGGATCAGGCACATATTTTGCCTGATTTTCTTGAAGGTACAGCCTTGAGTTGGCATGAGGCCTTGCTGGACTCTTCCAAGGAGGACTGGGACCAAGTGGTGGCAGCAATGAAGCAGAGATTTGGGGCAATGGAGTCACCAAATGCTTTGATGTTGCAGTTGGACTGGTTCTATCAAGGAGAGGGTGAGATGGTCTCAACGTTGGCAATCCGATATGAAACTTTATGGACAAAGTATGAAAGGGTAGCTTTGCGAGCTGTGGCATCTGTATCATCGGCCCCTCAAAGTCTCCTAGGGATGGAGCACTTAAAGATGAGCAAATTTGTTATAGCTTTGGAGCCTCATCTTCGCTCAAAAGTAATGAGTAAAGATCCAAAACATACATGGAGGCACTTCGCATTGCGACCAAGAAAGAAGCCTCTCTAAAGATTGAATCCTCTTTTGTGTCTTCAACAGCTTCAACTTAAGGTGGAGATAATGGGCACTCCTCAGGTACCAAAGTGCTCTGAGTTAGATCATAATATCCCCCAATGGATGGCAGAGTTTGCTGATTTGAAATTGCATTTGGTTAATGCACGACAACCTAGAGCACCAAAGAGTGAAGATAAGCCTCAAGATAAGAGTGGGGTCACTTGCTATGAATATAATGAAAAAGGTCACTATCGCCTCGAGTGTCCTAGATTGGGAAAGAAAGAAGAAAAACAAGTATCCTTGTTAGAAACTTCTTCAAGGGATGAGTCAAGAGAGGTAATGATGGCTAAATAGGGGCATGGTAAAGCAAAAGAAGAAGAAGAAAGCAAGGAAGAACTAGAGGAGGAACATCAGGAAGAGGAACACCGTATTAAGAAAAAGAGGGCATCTAGAAGGAGAATTAGCCAGTCAGACTTTCCTTTAGGGCGAGGCATTAGAAGATATGACTTGTTGTCCGACCTTAAAGAAAAGGAAGCTCATATCACCTTTGGTCAATTACTTGCTTTGTCTCCAAATTTACAGAAGGAATGGGGAAAGCTAGCAAGCACAAGAGTGTCAAAGAATAAAAGAAGAAAAGTGCCATGTTCCTGTTGTTAAAAAGGTACATATAGATGTTGGTGATGATGTACCTGTGGTTGATGTGATCATTGATGGTCAAGTGATTTCTAATGTGTACATTGATGGAGGTGCATCGATTAATATCATGAGTGAGAAGACCATGATATATGCTGATTTAACATACTCTAGTACTACCTCTCCTTATCGCATCAAATTGGCTGACAACACTAGGGTTAAGACCTTGGGAGTTGTGAAGAATCTAGAAGTGGATGTATGTGGAATTTATATGCTGACTACTTTTCAGGTGATCCTTACCAAGCTAGATGCACGTGCCTATCCATTGATTTTGGGAAGGCCTTGGCTACGCAAGGTGAAGGCTGTTCAAAAGTGGGATACTAGAGAATTGATTTTGTAGGGAAATGATAAAAAGGTGCACTACAACATCAGAAGTCACAAAAAGAAAGTTGTCAAGGAGGAGTCTTCAACATCAGAGAGTTCGAGTTCTAACTTAACCGATGAAGAAGAAGAGACAAGGTGTAGCTCCAAGGAGTCCAGCTCAAAGGGTGAGGTGGAAGGAGTGGCCTTTGGTCTTTGTCTTGGTGCTGTGATCGGGATGAGTCAGGAAGGAACAAGGTGGTGGTGCAAGAAGATCTTGTAGAGACACTTCATGTGGAGGATGTGGAGCACACTAAACGATTCCAACATAATGAAGAGCTTCTTGGTGATTCTCTATCAGGTAGTGAGAAGCTCCAGTACTTGGATATGTTAGATGATTTTCCATGTCTCTTTACAACAAGCTATTCATAGGTTCGACCAGTCTCTCTTGTGGAGCACAAGATTGAGTTGAAGCCAGAAAGCAAGCCAGTTGTGCAATGCTTAAGGTGATTGGGGGTGATCCAAGCTGAGGCACTAAAGAAAGAGGTAACACAACTACTTGAGGCGAGATTCATCTTTCTTGTTGATGATTCAGAATGGATATCTCCTGTAGTTGTCACACCAAAGAAAGGAAATAAGTGGTGGGTTTGTGTGGACTTTCGTCCTTTGAATGCATGCACTAAGAGGGATCATTTTCCTTTGCCATTCCAAGATGAAATACTAGACCAAGTAGCAGGGCATGAGATGTATTCTGTATGTGATGGGTATTATGGGTACTTTCAAATTCGTATTCGAGACGAAGATCAAAAGAAAACATCATTTGTCACACCTTGGGGAGTTTTTGCTTATAGAGTGATGCCTTTTGGGTTGACCAATGCACCAGCTACATTTCAAAGGTTCATGCGTCAAGTGCTCGAGCCTTACTTGGGAAAGTTCCTAAGGGTGTTTTTGGATGATTTTTGCATTTATTCTCGGCGCATAGATCACATGGAGAAGTTGAAGATGGCCTTAGCTAGGGTTGATGAAGCAAAAGGGTGTCTAAATCCTAGGAAGTGTCATTTGGCTCAAACAAAAGTAGTCATGTTGGGGCATATTGTGTCTGAAGAAGGCCTGCAAATGGATCCTGACAAGGTTCAAGCAATCATGGCATTGCCAAGTCCTGAAAGTGTCACTGGTGTTCGTAGAATTCTAAGAAAGAGCAAGTATTATCAATGCTTTTGTGATGATTTCACAGAGATAGTACATCCCATGAACTTGTTGACAAGAAAAGGAGTTTCTTTCCAATGGGGTGTGGAGCAACAAGAGTCTTTTCAGCAACTTAAGGAGGCCATGAGTAAGGGCCTAATATTAAAGCCCCCTGATTGGTCTCAAAACTTTTATGTAAATACAAGTGTATCTTTGCATCCAATTGGTGCTGTATTGCTACAAAAAGGAGAGGCAGGTAGAATGCAACCCATCTATTATGCTAGCTGACAGCTTATAGAGGTGGAAAGAGGGTGGAAACAAGGTATGAAGAAATGGAGCAGCAAGCTCTCTTTGGTGTTTTCAGTCAGAAAATTTCGCTCCTATTTATTACCTCGACCATTTTTCTTCCTTACCTCTCAGTTTGTATTAGCATATCTAGTTCGCAAGCCTAATCCTAGGGGGAGATTTGCAAAATGGTTGTCAGAGCTTCAAGAGTTCTCTTTCTCTTTTGTCATTGAAAATACCACTAGGTCCACTTGGTAGATTTGCTCACAGGATGGGAGGATCTAGGAGAAGAAAAGAAATGCAAGGAGAACATTAAAGATGAAAGGGATACACCACCAACATCTTTTGTTTTGTATTTTGATGGGGCTTTTAGTCCTTCACGCCAACAAGGAGCCGGGGGGATAGTCTTGATGAATTCTGAAGGTCAAGAGTGGCATTGGTATTGTTTTCTTCTATGTTTGATAAGAGTTTGAGTATCAAGTGATAGCCTAGCAGCTCTCACTTATTTCTATTTTCTAAGATATTGTATGGGATTGAGAGGATGAGTGGAATGGATCATTGTAAATACCATAGGTATGAATTATAAATACCTTGGTATGGGGTGAGAGTTATTTGTGTATGGGATATTATGGGGTTTTTAGAAAATAGGAAGAGTGAGTCATATAAAGATGTGGACTCATGTCCATGTGTTCTAATAATATAAGAGAGGCCACATGCCAAGCATGTGGAAGGCATGTGGAGGAGTGTGGAGTCAAGAGGAATCCTTCTAGAATTCCTATGTGAAATAAGGAGGATGTGGACATATGGAAAAGAGAGGGTCCCTATGGGCTCCATGTTGGGATACTCTTGACTTTCTCAATATTTTAAGAGTCTTGAGCATTTTTTGATGGGACACATGGCAAGAGTAGCCAAAAAGGACATGGATGGTGACATACAGGTTTATGTTATTGATGGGGAAAGGAATCTATAGGCAACAATTGTAAATGGGTAAAGGAGGGTGATAAAATCTCTATAAAAGGAGCCCTCCTCTCCCTTGTTCATCATCTCTTCCCCCATTAGGCCTCATGTTGCTATAGCTCTAGTCTCCTCAAGCCTCTTCCATGAGACTTCTCTCCCTCTTGTAGATATTCTCTTATGTAGACTCTTGAGTTCATCTCTCTCTAGTTTATTCTCTCTCTATGAGTAGTCTTGGAGCTTCCGATCCCTCTTTTTTCACCCCCATGGAAGCTAAGAGGTGCGTGAAGTTTCATTACCCCCAACTTCATGTCACACCACTCTTGTTAATTGATAAATCAATCTTGCCAAAATGATTTTTAAATAAATTTTTGTCACTCTTAGGTGTTTGATATACTTATAAACACTTTGTAAAAAATGCTAGCTCTTTAAAATCAATTTTATTTCCAAGCATGCTAGATAAAGTTTCAAATTTGAGTATTGTCTGGGTGAAATACTGTGTTACCATATATTTGTGAGCATTTCGTAATCACATGTAATAGTTTTTTGTGCTCCTTCTATTTTTAGATAATAGGACGATTACAAAATGCTCACAAATGTAGATTCATAGATTCACTATTTTTAGATAATAGTCCTATGAATGAGTCTACCATACATTTATTAGCATTTTGTAATCATATATAATAGTTTTTTAATAATAGTCCTATGAGTCTATTATAGGAGAGAGGTATGTGATAGCATTTCTAAGCAAGACAGAGATAGGTAACATTATTTGGCATTATTTATTAGCAACATAAAGGTTTAGGAATAGATTTAAGGTCAAACATAGAAAAGAATGGTGGTAGTTTGTTTAATACAATAGGAGATTAGTGAGAAGGAGCTTAGGGCAATCAAACAAGGAGAAGACAAAGCAAGATGCACCCCTAGAGTGTTGTGGTAGTATAAGAGTGGTGGAGAGATTTGATAATTTGTCATCTTGGGTGGTGGGTGGCTTCTCATTGGTTGGAGCCACTCACTTGTATGGATAGTGGATCCTTGTCGGTTGGGAGCTACACACTAGGATGGATAGTGGATCCTTGTTGGTTGGAGCCACACACTTGGATAGTAGTGGATCGTCATTGATTGGAGCCACACAACACTTTGGACTCACACTAAATTGTACCTTTACATTTAGATGCACACTAGATCTTCATGAATGATGGGTTGAAGCACACCATACCCACACCATGATAATATGGTTTGGATTTATATAGACCTTATATGACAACCTTTGCTCCCTTCAATATGACAACTCTTGTTCCCTTTAATATTTATTTGGCAAGGTAGGATCTAGCAACCAGTTAATTCACCAATGAGTCACCAATCAAAGTGCTGACCTTAGGGTTAATAAAGTTGGTTTATCCATTCATGATGACACTGTGATTAGATAATATTTATCATTGATTTTATGTTCATGTAATCACGTTCAAATGGTACATGATTGAGGGATATGTTCATCTTAAGCTAACAGTGTTATTCCTATGAACAACATTAACCCTATCTTTCTATGACAAGTCCCAATGTGGATCATTCCGTTGCATCAAGGGGTGTGTTCATCTCAAGCTAACAACGTTGACCATATGAACAATCCTAATATTACACAAGCCTACTAACTTGGGGATTCACAATTGATGGCTCCCATTGTTGCTATCACAAAATCAGAGTAACAATCAAAAATTGTGAGCACACATTAGTTTTTTCAAGTGAAAAAAGTTGAATAACTTCTGCCATTATAGATCTAATCCTTGTCCTTATACCTAGTACAATTTCCAATAAGAGAGAGGATTATGACTACTTTATTCTTAAGGGCTCTAGCAACATTTTATCTCAATCCAACAAGCCTTTCCATAGGGTTGTGCTTTCTCTACTAGAACTCCTAGCCAATTTCACAATAGCATCTACAGTATTATCCACAACATTTAAAAGATGGGTTTCTTCCTTAACACTATTTTGGTAGCATAATAGGACATTAAAGTGTCCTTTTGAGGTTTTGGAAAAAAAATCACAACTTGTTGTAGATTTTTTTTTTGGTGATTTCTTGTCTTGAGCTTAAGATAGACTCATAGGACTAGTTAATAAATAATGTTTCCTTCCTCAAATTTAATCATAGAGACAGTGTAAGAGGCAAATTTCATTGATTTGACAGAACATAAAGACTACATGTCGCCGCAACAATTCAAGGTAGGGATTTGAACCTCATGACCCAGCTTTTTAAATTTTTAGGTCACATGACATAAATCAAGCTTACAAAAGAGTTTGCAAATGTTTTAAAGCTATTGTAATATACACTACCCTTTTGTACTTTAACATTTAGCTTTAATTTACTTCCTTATGTATATATAAATATGTAAGTCATGGAATTAATAAAAACCCATGTATTCATATAATGAGTGAGTCCCCCCGAGGTTTGAAATTGTTCATCTAGTTTCTTACGAGAAGACCCTATCATTTGATTCATCTTCTCAATTAATCATACTTGCACTAATTTAGGCGAATCGTGGAAGAGGATGTGAAAATGATGAAAAAAGGAAAAGGGGATGGTCAAGAAAAGATGGAATATATGAGGAATATATTGCAACTATACACTAGATAATCAAGGGTTCATTACATGAGGTTTAGACTTCCTTAAGTTTATATTCCCCGAGTATTCCCCATAGCATTTTACAAGACTTACTTGCTCACCTCTAGTTGATATACTAAATTTATCCTAACCACTTTCCTAGCCTATTTTCTAAATATCACATTATAAGGAGTCCAAATAGGCCTCAAATAGGCTCTAATTTTGACGGGTTAAAAGAACACAAAGAAATAAAATCTTGTAAGGAAAGTCAATGTAATTCAACAAAACTTACAAGAAACTCATGTCATGTTTTGTATAAACATTTTTAAGAACATGACATGACCATCAATGTGCACAATGGTTATTGCCTCAAGGTTGCGTCTTGTATGCATACACTTATCATTTAAGCATAATTGCAATTCTATATATTATTTGGATTGATATTGGACCTTGAAGCTAGTTTAAGTATATGATTCCTTCTATCAAATTCATACTCCTTTCTAAACCTAATGCAAAGCTACTTACAAATTTCATGAATAGTTAATGGAACTTTCTAGGCCCTACACCCATAATTTAATCATGGTTGTGATTAAATGTCAATCTAGCAAACAAATAACCTCCTAATCCAAGTTTGCTTTCAACAAGTGGAAAACATTGTTTTTACAACAAATTAGAATAAATTAGACCATTGAAATAACAAGTGTCACCCAATCCTTATATAAAGAGCTAATAATTCACTAATAATCACTTAAATATTATATGAAAAATAGAGTGGACACATAATCAACTAGTTGACTAAAGAAGTAATAATGATTCAAAAACAATCTAAGAGCTAGAATGGATACACAATCTACCATCACATCATTGCACTTCAACACCAAAGCAATTTGGAAATAATGCTTATAAACTATCAATTTATTTCCTTATTTGCTTTGAATTATGAGCATGTGCTCCTCATGTTCTTCATTTTTGTTGATTAAGTGATTTAGTTAGACCTCAAATAAGAAATTAAGATAAGAAGTATGGTTTTAGGCCTAAATATACTTAGAGAAATTATAAAATTGCTTGCTTTGTTAAAAGTAGATGGCTTGTGTTTAATATGATGAAGAAACCTTATGTTTTAATTTAGAGAGACTTAAGTGCCATTGAAGCAAGTTAAGGGCATGTTGTTGTGCCTTAAAAAATCAAAATCATATAACAAAATAGGGTAAAAGTAGTCCTACATAAAAAATGTTGGATTCCTTATCAATGAACATCATAGTCGTAGACCTATGCATGTGCCTAGATAAAGAATGTCCACTGCACCTAGAAAGACCCTATGGAAAGCATGAACATATAATGTGAGATGCAGTCAATGGGTCCTTGATTCCCACAAGACCAAGATGATAGCCATTACCCACTCTATGTTGTGGGAACATATTATGGTGACATTATGCCTTCTACGTGGCGAACCCTTGTAGCATTGGCATGATGGTGAGCCAAGAATTGTAGGTATAACTATTTAGCAATGTTAGGAAAATTCAAAATTGCAATTGATGAGCTTACATCATATGAATGCTTAATTGGCTAGTACATACATGAGACATGACACTAATGACTTATGCCTTACAATAGACTGTTTCTAGGATTCGCCAAGACAAATGGTACCCATTGTACCACTAAGTAGTCTTGTCCAAAAAAGAGGGCCAAAAAGCATTTCCAAGCTTGATAAATGTATCCAATGAGATTACGATGGTCGGACCAAAATGATACAGTGGGGAGACACCACTAAAAGCAAGCTGGGCACCCACAATATGGCTCGAAGACCTGCTTTAAATATCTTGGGATTGGTGATGGAAGAAAAGCTTATAGGGCCTTGAAGTGGAACTTATACCACAATGGTACAAAGAAATAACCTACTATGGTCTCCCTAAATTGAAAGAAAGAAACAAGTGGAGGGAGCTTCTTGGCCAAAACTTAAACAAATCTACTTTATATGCATCCTCAAATAAGAGACATGACACTAAAGGCATTTCCCCTACAAATTGAGCAAGAAAAGTCACACAAAGAGAGCAAGAAAATTGACTACATAGAACTAAGCTTACTCAGATTGTACTACTAAGGACTATTGCGTAAAAGAGAAGGCCAACAAAAGCTTCCAACCCTGAAAATGTATTCAACCAAGGTATGATGGGTAGGCCAGCGAACAAAAGAGAGAGGAGACAACAATAAAGGATTATGGGGCCAAACATCTCATCGGTAAAGCATGTTGAGAAGAGTGTGATGTGGCGTTAAAAGAAAGCAACAATAATACTTTGTGTTAGTACGTTCATGTTTAACATTTGCTTTTGTTTGCCTTAAAATTTGCTTTACATTTGCTTTGTTTGCCTTAGTATTAGTTATGCGTTTGTTTGCATTAATGTTTGCAAGCTTCCTTCCAGTAATTCACTCGTTGCTGTCGAGTCACAATATTTGCTTTTGTTTCCCTTATGTGCGTTTACAGTCCTTTCTGTCCTGTTCTTGAGAAGTACTTCAGTTGTTGCTCTCAAAGTTATACTAGACATCCAGCTGCTTACTATGATCATAAATCCAAGCATAGCTCGCTCTTTTACAATTTCAACTCCACCCCTACTTTGCAGATCCCTCTTGCTGCAAGATTGAGCTACTCATACATAGCTCAATCCAGCTAGCTCTCAAGGTGCAAATCTTTCTTCGAGTCCTCATTAAGCTACACAGCTGCCCAGCATTGTTGGATGGAAGCTCGCGGATTGAAAACTCCAAGGGTGGCATATCGTGGGTCTTTACTTGCTTGCTTTGTAGATTCGTCTTTCCTTTGTTCGGGTCGTTACTGAGCTAAATAGCGCTTGCTTTGCATTGGCCTTAAGCTTGTCCTGTAGTTTTATCGTCTCGCAGTTCCAATTTGTTGCGTGCAGGCTGGCTGGAGTAGCTCTCGCTGAGCTAAAATGTTGTTGCCCGCAGACAGCAAGCTAGCTCGTATGAGGTTCGAGGTCGGAGTAAGTTGGGCCTTTTGCCTGCACCTTTGTAGATTCGCAACACCAGATTGTTCGCTTGCTAATTTGTTAGTGAGAATACACGAGAAGAACAAGCTTACTCCAGTTAATTAGTTCAATGGGATTGCAAATTTCAGATCCAAAGCCTGCTCAGTTGCATCTTTTGTGTGTTTGCACGATTGCATCAGCATTACTTCACACTCACGCGAGTCTTGTGCTTCATCCAATCCGGCCATCTGTATAGATTTCTTCTAGGAATACGATATCAAAGCTTCCAAAGCCTCTACGGTACAAGCCATGAGCCCAAATTTGCCAGCCTGCTTCGTGTTTGCTCTGTTATGTCTCAGCTTCACGCTCCTTTCTGCCTGGAATGTCTGCCAGAATACATGCGGCGGCCTGCCCGTGATGTACCCTTTTGGCACCGGCAGAGGTTGCGGCAGCCCCCTCTTCGAACGTTACGTCAATTGCACCAGAGGCATCCTTCGGCTCTACCTCCCTTCTGGCCAATACTACGTGCAATCGATCGACTATGACAACAACATAATCATCGTACAAGATCGTCGTATGTCCACTTGCACATCGATGCAGCCTAGTAGCGGCAGCTTTGGCCTTCCCGTGGGCGCACCGTTCTCTATCATGAGTGACAAATTCGTTCTTCTTGCTTGCTCCTCCACTTCTCCTCTCTACTCACCACACAGTACCCTTTGCGATCCCGCTGGGACTCCCATTTGCGAAAGCTTGTATAGCAGCTGCACATCTATAGTTCAGCTTGGATTGCCAGTTAAGGCACCTCCTTCCAGTTGTTGTGTCTATTCTGACTCACAGTTGGCAAATCCACCACACGGGATTGATTTAACCCTCCTTCAATGTGCATCTTACACCAGCGTCTACAGTTTTGGCCCTGAATACAGCTACGGCAGCGGACCTGCCACTAACTATCAAAATCCCACTTCGTGGTCTTACGGCATTGCGCTAAAATACTTCTACGACAAATCAGCCTATGCCAGTTGTCAGGCCTGTGAAGAGAGCAGAGGTGTGTGCGCTTTCAATGTTAACGGTTTTGTGTGCGTTTGCTCATCAGGGAGCAACACGACGACTAGTTGCTTGGTGTCAACCGCGACGACTAACTTCAGTAAGCGATTCCTTTACAGAACTCCGTGCTTCGAGTTAGTATCGTAAGGTCTGTTCCTAGATTGCGATTGATCTACGGTGAAGGCCTGTTTGATTTATTCCTTGGCCCCAAACATTCAGTTCTTCAAAACTAACTTGGATTGACTCATTATGTGCTCAGCGAGCTTTGCTACAAGGAGTTTCACTATACATCGATCGCTCTACGCCAGAGGTAAGAAGGGCGTCAGCTCGGTCGTTAGATTTCTCAACTCACTAGTATAGGCCGTACTGATTGAGTTATCCTTACAGGGGCAGGCATTCTCTGGACGGTTCTAGGCCTGCTGGTTTGAGTTTTCCATTAACAAGTAAACACCATGTACCGCCATACTCCATTGCTTTGGGAGAGGTGTCCTTCGCATTTTTATCCAGATCCAGGATCTATCTATTAATGTAATGATTTTGATACATCTGAGGCACGGATAGCGTGATGGGCATTGGCAGGGAGAGATTTTCTCTGGTTCTCTCAGTGTGTAAAGGTCCTGGCTATCTTCTATCTAAGACTTCATAACGCCTCTTTGTTAGGGGTGTGAAATGTGTTTTCCGAATAAAGCAGCCCGATGAGCTCACTGCTTCACTGGAGGGCAGCTTCTAGGGAAAGGTCCTTTGGTTGAAGCCACCATCTGGCATGGGCAAAGGGAAGGCTGGAGCGTTCTGCTAATGTGCATTGCACTCATGGCGAAATCTCTCACAGGCTTCAAAGGCATTGAGTTCGTTTAAATATTCAGCGTCTCAGTCGTGAATTTGAAAGATGGATCTCACCTCCTGTGAAATTGGTCTGAGGCTTCATGGTATAAACCCTCTCGTTCTTCGTCTGTGAGTCTGTTTGTCTTCCTGTGTGTCTCCTTTGCGCCCCATCTCTGAAACCAGATATGGATGATGAATCTCATTTCTTGCTCTCTTTGCCCTGAATCCCATTAGAATTGTTGAGTTAATCTACAAGGTTTATCATGTGTTGAGGGAATGACCAATACTCAATAAGTACATAGGACAAGTGAAGGTTTGTGAAGTTATAGGGCTCAATTTAAGATGGTATTACCCAAATACGTATACGCATCTTTAACGCCTAGGTGCAAGACTCCTACGTTTTCCCCCCCCTAGAGCATATACACAAACCTTAAGGGATACTTTTTTTTTTTTTTTAAATAACGATGCCCCATATATTATGAAGAATGGTGAGTCCTCAAAAAAAAAGAAAACCAATACAAAAATTGGCCCAAATTGGCTATAGCTGAGGCTTGCGTTGAGTCAACAATAAAGACTACCCAATCTTAAGAGCTTTTTCAATCGAGGTGAGCGCATGGCTCACTACTGGGTCAGTGCTATCCAGAATTCGGGCAAAATCCCTGAGGAATGACTTGGACACCGCACTCAATGTTGAGTTTATGAAGCCTATCTGGACCTTGTGCCTGAAAACATTTCCATTTCGGACCTCCCATATCGCCATCAACACGGCGGCCCTCACATATGGCCAACTGGCAGCTAGAGTAGATGGCATTTTAGAGGAGTCCCTCAGGAGCGGGATGCGCCACTGGTGACCTAAAGTGAATCTGGCCATTAGACCTGCTTCGCGAATCGCGATCTAGACTGCATGCCACAGTTCCCTGGCAATTTGGCATTTCCAGAAGAGGTCGCACATCCTCCGGTGCCCTACCACATAGCCCGCAAACCGGGTCCACTAGAACTCTTTCAGCTATCTTGGCTTTGACAGGGAGCCAGTGGTTGAGGATCTTCCACATTAGAAATCGGGCCTTCCCCATCTGACACACTTTCTAGATTTCTATAAGCCTACACCTCCACCAAGCTTGGCCCCTTCTCAGCCCCTAAACTCTATTCAGCAAGGATGTTGCCGCTTGTATCGGGAGGAGGTGCTTGTATATTGTTTTTGCCGAGATTTTATTGAGGGGGGTTTTCCCCATTTGCCATTGGGAGGCAATCCGGTCTCTCGCGATGATCGGGTTGCAAGGCCAGTCTCCTGGGGTTCTCTCCAGGACTGCCCTAATGAGGTTAGCTTCCCCGTTTGTCATGTGAAACTAAGTTCTAAGGGCCTCCATTATCTCCAATTTGCCTTCGTAGGGTCCCACACGTCCGCCCACGTTGCCAATCCTTTTTTGAAAAGGTTGCACACTCTCATAATGTCATGCCAAGTGAAGGCCTCACACACCCTTCCCGGCACCTTGCTCCACCACACTGATTCACCCAGGTTGCCGTCACCTTTGAGGCCCTCTCTGCCCTTCTATTTGAGGTGGTCAATGCATACCTTCCAAGCCAAGACAAGCCCTGTCAAGAGATCGGAGCCTGCAATCACCACTGGGAATTTCGAGAGCAATTTGTTGTACCACGAGAGGCCTTGCCATAGCCCGCCCCGCTCCCTTTCCTTTCGCCTCCTTGATCATTTCCTTTGCCATATCTGACCAGGGCGTTGGCCTTGCGAAGAGTTTTGCAAGTAACTTGTCCACTAATGACATATTTCTGATGTTGACATCCGGCAGGGCTACCCCTCCCTTTAGTTTGAGAGCCTTCAGCTGCTCCCATGGAATATAGTGCATTTCCCTCTTTCCTTGGTGTTTAGCCCAAAGGAAGGCTCGGAACAGTGCCTCAATCTCCATCCAGTGAGTTTTCTTGAAATGCCATAATGATGCAATGTACGTGATAGACATCACTAGGACATGTTGGATCACCAGACACCTAGCATTCCAGCTTACCGTTCCATGCTCTAAGCTTTACTTTCACTTTGTCTTTGAACCATGTGAACTGCTGTTTGAGCGAGACGTCCACACCCAAGGGGGTCCCCAGGTACCTCACAATTTGTCCTCTGGGTACTATCTTGGCTCCGACCTCCTCTACCCATTCGAGCACTGGCATAGAGCTTGTACGGAGTAAGAATGACTTGGGCCAGCGCTGCACTTAGAACCTGAGGCTTTGCAGAAGGTTGCAATAGCTTCCATAAGGTTATCCATACTCGCCCGGTCCTCCTGCACCACCGCAATCATGTCATCTGCAAACAGCTAGTGTGAGAGGTGGTTACCCGATGGGAGCGTAAGGTTGTTGATTCATCGCGGGCTACTTTAGATTTGCTGAGTGACATTAGGGGTACCGTCGCGATCGCATACAGTAGAGGGGCTAGTTGGCACCCTTGGCGAATGGATTTCTTTAGCTTGAAATTCCCCACTGCTCCCCCATTAATACAGAGAACTGCAGATGCATTCCCGAACATTCAACGGACCTTTTGCAAGAATCCCTGACCGAACCCCGGTCCCTAGCTTGTCCATCACTGCTAGAATATAGTCCCATTGAACTCTATCATATGCTTTATCCATATCCAGTCCAAACATCAGTAATTTTTGCCTTGCCCTAACCTTGCTACGTGATCCAAAGCTAGGGCCACCTTGAGAATGTTATCACAGATGTCTCGCCCTTTGACGAACCCATTTTGCTCCTCATCTACAACTTTCTCACACAGATCTCTGATCCTGAGGGCCATTGCCTTACCTATCACTTTGTACGACGTCTTCAACATTGTAATTGGCCTCCAGTCCCCTACTCTTAACCTGCTCTATCTTTTTGGGAAGAGTTTAAGGAGCTTGACATTAACGTCTTTTGACAAAGTACCTTGGACAACTGTCGCATTTGCCATCTCTGATGTTCGAGCCCAAGATATCCCAAAAGTGTTTGAAGAATTTGGTAGTTAACCCGTCACGTCCCGGGAATTTATTCGCCGCCAATGCATTCACTGCCTCTTCCAGCTCTTCACGATCGAAGGGCCTATCTAGGTAGCTTTGGGAGTACTCTGAAACCCTGCTCTCCACTCCAGCTAGTGTCGAGTTAATTGCACTCCACCAATTATCGTCCTGGGTTTTTCCCTCATCAACGATGGCACTGAGCTCTCTCTAGAACACCGTCGCTATGCACCAAAACTATGTCTACGTATTGTCTTGTGCGTCCATTTTGTCAATCAGATCCCGTTGTTGATTTTTTTTAAAAGCTTGGAAGAATGCCTTTGAAGGACAATCACCTTGAGCCAACCAGAGTTGCCTCCTCCTGATGCATGCTTGGTCTGCTTCCTACAGCTCCCATCCCTGCTAGGCCACATTCGCTTCCACTAGCAAAGTGCTTAGAACTGGATCGTTGGGGTTACTCGAAAGGGAGGCTCTGAGCGCATCTCGGGCCACAGATAGTGACTGATCCTTGCTTCTCCTTGACTTGGCCGCAAGGACGTAGTCTTTAATGAAGCTCAAGATACTTCTGACTGCCGCATCCCATTTATGACATGGTTCCCTCACGCCTGCTGTCATCTGCCGCCACAGCTTTCGGATCGACCTGCAAAACAGCTTAGAAACTAAATGACGCTTGTCAAATTTGAAAGGGATGTCTTTTGATCGCTTAATCTTGGAGGGGACATGAACTCTTAGGAACAATTTTTCATGATTCGGGGCACCATGATATTACATGCAGCTCCCCCACCAACACACACGCTTTTGACATAACAATTATCTATCATGACATCTACTGTATGTGAATGCCGATCGATTTCTTCAGAGATAGAAGAGAGCTCTCGTACCTTTCCCTTTTTCTTGCGCCTCGTTGTTGAGAGCCCTTGCTGTAGCTCACGTCTCACCTTAGGACTTAATGCTATTAGTTGAAGGAGCATGATGCTCAAAGACCGATGAGTAAGGTCCTGAACGACCTAATAGTCCTCTTGCCCTGAGCCGATGGGAAAATCCGAGGGTGCGCACTTACTCCTGTGAGATCTTTTAGTCTTCTCTGTTGGTGGGTCTGCCATCTCAGCATCTGAGGGCTCTAAGAAGGACACCTTCTTCCTAGGGTGGCTTGGTCCATGGTTTAGAGAGGGGTCTGAGGTGGTACAACTTCTTTTCCCAAGGTCAAGGATCTCTACGTCAGAATCCTCAGTGCCTGATTCACTTAGAAGATTCACCCTTGGAATATTGGGACATTCTATGCGATAATGACCCTTCTGGTGGCACTCGTAGCACACAACATTGGCATGTTCTCTTGGAGGGCAATTGGATTGATTTTTAATGCCCACCATCTCAAGCCGAAGATCATTCAGGGCCTTGGCTAGGTCATTGACTCCGGGTTCCTTAGCAGGAGAAGCCAGGGAAGTAGGAAGGAGAGGGGCTCGTGGGCGAGGCTGGGAAAATTTTCCAGGTGGAGGTTGAGGATATACTCCTTGTTGAGGGTAAGCATCTAAGGGAGGACCATACATTTGAGGTGGAGGTGGTGGATACATCCCTGATGAGGGGTGGGGGTATGCCCCTGAGTTAGACCCCCCAGGTTATTGCAAGAATTGAGGGGGTTGCAAAGGGACAATCGTCTTCTTTGAAGCGGGGTCAAAGACTGAACTTTATCAAACTTTTGAGCAATCGCATGTGCTAGCACCATAGTTTCTGGATTCTCTCATTTAAGCTTCGAATTTGTCACTTGCTCCTGCTACAAGGTAGCCTAGTACATGCTGAGTCATTCCAGCTCGAAATTTGGCATTGTCCTCCTGCATGGCAATTAAACGATCCAGGAGCATGGCCGCTCGATCCACATGTCGATGTGCCGTCTCACCTTCTGACTGCTTCAAGTTTGCCACCTACACGTACACATTCTTTGGCTCCTCTTCTATACCAAAATACTCAATCATCGCTGCTGTTAACCTTGGCCAGCTTTGGTGAATGTCGTCAACCTGCTTCTCATACCACACTTAAGCTAAACCCTCTAAAAATGTGGGAAGAACCAACAGCCATCTATCTTCAGTAAGAAAGTTGAGAGAAACACAATGGCGCTTGAAGGCCACAAGATACTCATTTGAATTTTCTTCAACCCATCCACAGAAACCCATCCACAGAACACGGGAATGTCAGCCATGCTTGAAAAATGGAAAAGAGAGAGATGAAATGAGGCTTATCTATGGGCAAACAATGGAAAGAGATAGCTTGAACTAAAAATTAGGTGAAGATACATCCACAAAGCACACATAGGTAGGGTAGGGTGTGACTGGTGTATTGTGAAATACTGCACGGGAAGAATCTTCAGCATAGAATAGCTCATAGATAATCTTAAAAGGACCAACCCTCATGATATCGCATCCATCTTTACAAGTGAGGGTTAGAGACACGGCACTGCATGAGGTTGTTCATTAAGGCAAATAAGAATGCCGTGACAAATATCAACAGTTGGAGAGCTTGCACATCACCTTCAGCTTCTTTCAGTTCTTGTAATCGCCATGCTATTTCTTCAAGGGGTGTGCGGTCTGGCATCCTTCTTTTGAGCAATGTCCTTTAGGACCTTTCTGATGATCTTTCGAAGTCGGTAAACATATGTCCAACACTTAGTTTCATGATGACCACAACCTTTGCATTCCTTACAAATGATCACCCTCCTTCGTGGCTTGCGGCTTTGTTGGGGTGATGCTTCCACTCGCATCATGCATGATTGAAGTACAAGCTTCACGTGCCAAGAAATCAGCAACTATATTTTGAGCTCGAGGGATATGCTGAATTTTTACCCCTTCAAATTGTTGGCATAGTTTCAATGCTTGTTGATGTCGTGGAACCAAGCCTTTGCTCCGCACCTTCCACTAACTTGTTCACACACGAGTTGAGAATCTCCTTACACCTCAAGTTACTTGATGCGGTGTTCTTGCGCCTTTTGTAGCCCAAAAATGAGTGCCGAGTACTTAGCTTCAGAAAATTGGATGCAAAGTCATGCAAATGCATTATGGTTGGCTATAGTGAAGAAAGCAAAGCATACAACTTGTATGATCCCATTAACTGCAAGGTCATTATCTCTAGAGATGTAACTTTTGATGAGGAATCAGAATGGAAAACCTCAAATACACAGGAGATAGATGCACCAATTACACAGTCATCTACAGAAAATTTGATTAAGAAGAGTAAGAATTGCTAGAAACACCCCGAGAAGAAACAAAGAAACTCAGACGGTCTACTAGGGAAAGCAGACCACCAGCCAGATTGACATATGCTCTGAAAGACAAAGCAATTCAGGTTGAAACCACCAACTATGCTCTTATGACTACCATCATGGCTACAGAAGAGCCAATGTACTTCGAAGATGTAGTAGACAAGCCAAAATGGCAAAATGCTATGAATGAAGAAATGGATGCTTTGTACAAGAATAATACTTGGGAATTATGTGACCTTCCACTAGGAAAGAAGGTCATAGCAAACAAATGGGTATACAAAGTGAAGTACAATCCAGATGGAAGCATTAAAAGATACAAAGCCAGACTAGTTGCAAAAGGATTTGCATAGCAATATGGTCAAGACTATGATGAGACTTATGCTCTAGTAGCAAAGATGGATTCTATACAGTTCTTGATATCACTAGCGACACTCAACAGATGGAATGTGTATTAGCTCGATGTCAAGAATACATTTCTCAATGGGCACCTAGATGAGAAAGTCTACATGCAACAACCAGCAAGCTAGGAAAGGAGAATCAGGTTTGCCATCTCAAGAAAAGTCTCTATGGCTTAAAGCAAGCACCCAGGAGCAGGTACATCAGAATCGACAAGTATTTTACTGATCTGGGATGCATGAAATCCAATGTAGATCATACTCTCTACTACAAAGTTCAAGGGGAAGACATTACTATTGCACTTTTGTACGTAGATGATCTAATTGTGACCAGAAGCAAGGATAGCTTCATCAAGAAATTGAAATAAGATTTATCTACAGAGTTTGACATAAAAGATCTTGGACTTGTGCACTATTGTCTTGGAATTGAGTTCTGGAGAGATTCAAACAGCACCTTTATGAGTCAACTCAAATATGTTGATAGTCTCCTAAAGAAGTTTCATATGGCAGATTGCAAGATTGTAGCCACTCCCATAGAGCAAAGTTTGAAACTTACAAAATATTCAAAAATGCCTACAGTCAATGACAGATACTACAGGCAGCTCATTGGATCTCTCTTGGATCTCTTATATATTTGACTATCACACGGCCAGATATTTGTTATGAAGTAAGTTCACTTGCACAGTTTATGGAAAATTCAGAACAGTCTCACTGGAATGCAGCCAAAAGAGTCTTAAGATACATCAGAGGTACAAGATAGTTTGGGATAGAATACAGAGAAAGTCATCCACAGTTGGATGGATACTATGAAAATGACTATGCCAGAGATCATGAGACTAGGAGATCCACATAGGGGTATGCATTTTTCCTTGGTCAAGGTGCTATATCATGGTTGTCAAACAAACAACCAACTATTTCTTTGTCTTTGATAGAAGTAGAATATAGAGCACTCACTACGGGTGCATGTGAGGCTATATGGCTCAGAAGACTATTGTTAAAAATAGGTTACTTTGATGAATCAAAGCCAACAACAATATACTGTGATAATCAATTGGCTCAAGCATTGGCCAAGAATCTAGTATATCACTCCAAGACAAAAAGCACATTGATGTTAGAGAGCACTTCATCAAAGAAAGAGTGTTACTTGGTGACATCACACTATAGCATTGTGATAGCAAAGAGAATGTTGCAGACATCTTTACCAAACCACTCGGTAAAGAGCTTTTTGGGAAACACCGACAAGCTCTTGGTTAGGAATCCCCTAATTGTCTATTTAGCCTAACAAAGTGGATGTACTCTACATCCCTTTAGTAAGGCTAATTTGTAAGCAAGTTCTCCGATTCTCTTAAGTAGTATAAATGTTCCGTAATATCTCTTTTGAACCACAAATTTGTAAGCAAGTTCTCAAATTCTCTTAAGTAGTATAAATGTTCCGCAATATCTCTTTTGAACCACAAATTTATCAGATCGACGATTGAACGGAAAGAAAAAGAAAGTTGATTGGGGCTCAACAAAGCAAGCAAAGATTTGGAAGGACAAAGGAGATACGTTTTTGTTTTCCCATATTTTCAATTTTCTTGCTCTCATAGAAGTACTCATATAGAGACAAGAAAGAATCGTATGGCGACGGAAGGGAATAATTGAATCTAAAGAACAGTGATAGATCATATTAAAATATCATGAAAAGGAGAATAAAATGTGATAGCCTATAACATCTAGGATAATTTGGGTGAGCTAATATTTTTTTATGATTAAATAAGCATGATTATGTGCATTGATAAGAATGAGAAGATGTATATCATGTGGTATGTTGAAATAAGAAATACAATTACTTAGAGGGCTTGTATCCTCATAGCCTGATTGAGTAGATGCCAATCCTAGCTTAGTTGTTGATAAAAAAATTATTATTGTGTGATACATATGATATGCTTCGATAAAGTGGTTTGTTAAAGTGAACTGAATTGGAGAAAATTAAAGAGAAGATAAAGCATATGACATTTTTTGCTAAGCGAGAGGGAAGGCATGATTGTTCACTAGGCAAGTTTTTTGCTCTGGTAATCTTTTCTTTTTATAGATAATGAAAAATAGTTAGTCTGCCATATAATATCTTCTATGTATTTTCTAGTAGCTGAAGAAAGTACATATTGGATCATTACTAGGAGGATGTCCATTTCACGAGTGACTAGGAACAAGCCAAAGTCTAAATCGAGCAATTGGGCTATGAAAAATGTCTATCTAAATTTGTTTCATGATAACTAATAAAAGATAAAAAATATTCCCATGCATTGCTAGAGCATGGACAAGCACAGGTTTAACAATGGAAGAAAGCTCCAAGTTAAAAAAATTCACCCAAAAGCATTGAAAGATGCTTACTTTACATTGTGTTTAAGGAAATATACATTTGGGATTAATAGTGCATCCTAGGTATGAAATCACTAGCACACCAATCTGCAAAATCTCTTCCACTAAAAGAAAACTCTACTATACATTTTGGTTTGATAGTACATTATAGGTACAGAATCACTAGCAATGATCTACAAAAACTATTCCACTAAAAGAAATCTCTTACTCTAGATCCCTTGCAATTTAAGAAAAAAAATTATTTATGCATAATTTGTACCTTTTGGCACTTGAAATGAGCTCAGAAGGCCCAAAAACCCTAGAAACGACTTTAAACATGGGTACCTTTCAATGATGTTTCAAAACCCCCTCTGGAGAAGAAGTGCATCTATTTCTAGCCAAAGCAGCCCATGCCAGCACTTCTTCTCCAGAGGGGGTTTTGAGAAATCACCAAAAGGTACCCATGTTTACAGTTATTTTCAAGGTTTTTGGGCCTTTCTGAGCTCATTTATGGTGCCCAAAAGGACAAAATATGCATCAATCAAAAGTTTTGTTTTAATTACAAGGGATTTAGAGAGTATATGTGTATATGTATTTACTTGTTTATTTATTTATTCATTCATTCACTCATTTATTTATTCATTTATTTATTTTAAATCTCATATGCAATCCTTGATATCCCAACCATGGGATATATGAAGACATTTATAGACACTTTTTTTTGTATGGCAAAATTATAGTATGATAGACCACCATTACTAAAATACATATGCAATCAACCTAACCTCTTTTCCCATAAGGCTTGAGGGTTAAAACTCATCTAGTCATACTCGCAAGAGTGCTGCTTTGACCATCTCTTACAATTTGGAAGACAAATATTTAACTGAGTAAACTTAAAGGTGAGTAATTTGAGTACATTGTCAAGCAAATGATGGTGGGAAAGCTTCCCAACAATTGGCTAGAAATGGATTTGGTATTATAGTAGATTATATTCAAGAACTCCTAATGTTCGATTAGAAGGAAGTTTGACAATCTGTAGGATGCCTCTTACATCTACATTAGATATAAGAAGACTGATAATTTTTAGGATGCCTCTTATGTCTACATTAGACATTGTAGTATCAACACAAGAATTGGCTAGTCAATATGGGGATACAATTTTTTCTTGCTTCTTATGTACTCTTAGCTATCCTATGCTATATTGGTTAAGAAGAGAAGGCCTACTAGATAAATTTTAGCAAAAAACCCAATAGCTACCACAAAATTATGTGAAAGTCCCTAGGGTATTATTGTTTCAAGCAATTGTGTGTTGCTTGATTATTATGAGTATGTGAAGTAGAAGCATGAAAGTACATATTCCTTTTGGAGGCGAGAGGCCTTCCCTTTATAGGGGAGCATTGTGCACCACCCAGGCAGTCATAGTGGGATGTCCTTATAGAATATCATTTTCATTATGGAGTTGCATTATATGCATCAACTCTCTTGGATGCATTTCTCCATTTCCTACATAGTGTATCAAAATGAATTTATGCATCAACTCTCTTGGATGCATTTTTCCATTTCCTACATATTTTATCAAAACAAATTTGAGCTAAAGGGGTCCATAATGTCACATAGCAATGTATAAGTGCTTTCAGAGGTTAGAATGTGTGATTTCAATTATATTCCTCCTTGTTTGGGGTGCCTCATTACTAGCTACCAAGTTAAATAAAAAACTTTGACATGTGATAGACAATGATGTACATATACCCTTTTGCTGATCACATAATAGTATATGTCACTTATTGCTACTGAGTCTCGCATCATAAAGAAAAAGAATTATGCTTTGTATTTGCTATTATTTCTCAATATCATACTGGTATGGGATGGTATAGATATTGAGAAATATGACAAATATAATGCTTGGACCTATACCAAAATAACATAAGAAATGAATGGATGCGGTATAGTACTTTCTCTTGCTATAGGATAAGAATAAAAATAATCTTTCATAAGATTTGAATTGGATAATTTCATTATCTCTTGGTTAATGAGAGCTAAGATCTCTTGAAGAAATGTTTTTGACCATGATGATACTTGATGAATATGCAAGAGAGTAGAGAGTACTCTTCACATCTCTACTCGTTGACTCAAAAAGTCAAATACACATCTAAGGTCTTGCAATCCAAGCAAGAGGGATGTTAAGGAATTGTATTTCCAATATTTCTTGCTATGGAAATTATTTTCTTTTAGTAAAGTGTGACTATGGCAAAGTATTCCACAGAAGCGCACCAGGCGCGGCGGGGATCCTAGTGGATGCTTTGTGGGGTTTAGTTGGGGATGCCTAACTACCTATGCTTTGCCAAGCTAAATGGCTGGTATTGTGGGTGATTCCATGTTAATACTAATGTTAGTATTATGGGTGATTCCATGTTAATACTAATGTTGCTAGTGTTGCTAGTGTTATTGCAATTGGTTGCAAGATGTGTATTTTGATGTCTCTATATTAAGCGTACAATTTTGTTGGGATTAGTTGGTGTGATGATTCATCGATTGATTGTAACAACTAACACAATTTGGTAGCTTGTATACAAATGATAAGTTGGATAACGAGGAACCGAGATGGTGAAGGTGATTTGGATTGATTGAAGTATCTAATGGTTGCCAAAGGCCATGGGCCATATTGTAAAGTAATGAATATTAAACCATAGGGCTAATTTATTGTTATTAATCATGGATGAGGGCATATTAAGCCTTGTGATGCTTTAAGCTCATGGAGCTATTTTGAGCACTTGCTCTAATTGTGGACAAGGGCTTCTTTTGGATGTACCATTATTGGCTCTTTGATTTTTGTAATTACAATTATAAATACTCTAGATAGGAAGCAAGAGCCACCATCTAGGGGGAGCTAATTGGACCCCATTCAGTGTTGCTCTCTCTTTCTCTTCTTTCTCCCACTTGTTTCCTTGTTCTTGGTTTCTATGGTTTTGGTAAATCATGAATTTGTGATCATGTCTAATTTCAATTTTTGTAATACCACATGAGCACCAAATAAGACGTGTCATTGTATGTCACACTTTCCAAGTTCTTCAAGCTTGACATATTATTATCAATTCTAATCATGACATTGGCCATAGTCATAATGATCATATGCCATTTTTCCTCTTAGTGAGACCTACTATGGTCCTCTAAATCATATTTTCAAACAATCCTCTATAATAATGTAACTACATGGTGTTTCTCATACAAAAGATTTATCTTTTCCATAGTCAATACATTTTAACAACACTACAAAGCATGTTGATTTTAAATTAATACCAGTAATAAACATGGCTCTTTGGTTCCATATAATTGTGTCACCAAAACATGTTACTTTGGTGGCAAAATTAGATGGCATAATGTTCAAAACAAGGCACTTTAAGATGCACAACCATCTCAACTCTTTACATGCCTAATACAAGCTCTAGATCTATGCCAGCAAACCATTGTGAAATCAAGTTATGATTATTTATGTAGGTGTAATCTCCCATTGACACATCTACCACTTTGATAATAAAAAAATTCAAGATCAATTTCATTCTAATTTCACATCACATTTGAGATTATTTGAATGACTTTGTTAGGAAAGGAAACGTTGAAGCATCTTTGCTTCCTCTCCAACCATATTTTTGCCTAATTTCTCTCCATCAACAACTTAATTAAGAGGGGAAACTAAGAACTAAAGAGCATATGAATTTCTCATTTTTGCACTTTTCCAAGCATATTAGTGGCATTTCCAACAAATTCTTTGAATATATCTTTTCTTGAGACTTTCATTTTGATAAAATTGGTAGCTATATTTGAAAAGTGAAAAATGTTGCAACTCTATGCTCATCTTACTAAGTGCATTATAAGAGGAGATGTTGAGTAGTCAAGGATCTCAGAGAGGGGGTATTGAGTAATGTAAATTGCACGCACAAGGTTGAGTGGTAGAAATTGTATGTCTTACTGTAGATCTAGGAAATATGCTTAAAGGAAATCCTAAGGGGGTTTGGTATATAAGGTATGCTCTCTATATATGATCTCCTATTTTCATTTCTCTATGTGTGTTGCCTCCTCACCTAACTCTCTCTTCCATCTTCTCCTCATCTTCTCCAAGATAATATCAAATCTTTGTGTGTTGAGAATGTAAATTGCATTATCCGTGTGTGCATAAGCATGTTGAAATGGATGTCATAATGTAGATCTTAGACTATTATGAATATGCTTAAGGAAAACCTTAAAGGGTTTATTATATAATATGTGCTCTCTTTGTATAATGTAAAGGAAGACCTCTAGTTTTTATTTCTCTTTGTATAATCTAAGCCTCATTGGTAAATAATCACTTGTATATAATCTTCAAATTTTATACTATTTATGGGTTTTCAAATACCTCTTTGTATAATGTAAAGGAAGACCTGTAGTTTTTATTTCTCTTTGTGTGATGCCTCACTTTCCCCGCATCTTCTCCAATGTTATGTCTGATCTTTGTGCACCTCTCTAGCATAAATATATGCTTGCATAATAGTGCACAATAGTGGGCTAGTACATGATCATTGCAGAAGCAATGGGGATGTATTGCTACACATTGATAGAGAAAAAATATTATAATAGTTTTTAAATAGCATGAAAATATTGAAGCAAGGACATTCCTTAATATATTTCTCAAGTTTCTAATCATATCTTCAGTTGTACTTGACAAGATTTAAAGGAGGATTTAAATTTTGTAGAGTACTAGTTTTTCTATTGTTGGATGTATTCGGAGGAATAGATATTAAACCTACTACATCCTAGTTGGGGATGCAGTTGTACATGTAGAAATAGACCATAGAAAACCATAATTTTAAGATGTACACAAATTTGACAAACCTGAAGATTACAACATACAGGGAAAGTTTATGTCTTCCTGTCATTTCTTTGGTTTGTTTCTCCTGCTACTTTAAATGTAGCACAGCCTCCTCCAATTTCCTCGCCTTGCTATAGATGCTTGGTGCCAGCAAGAAGCTATCCTTGGGAATGAATAATTTGGTAGCTACTTTGACTTGATGTCTCTTTTGGTGGTTTTGTTGCTTGCTTGATTCTCCCTCTTTTTTTATTCTATCTTTGGGCTCATTTTCATAGCTTTGCACCGTTCCATTTATGCCAATCTATGTCTAACTTGCACACTCAACCTGCTCTACATGCCTTAGAACTGCTTCATTTGTGTAGCATTCCCTTGGCTTATTTTGGATCCTCCTCTACTTTTCCTCATGCGTAACAAAGATGAGACCCTCCTTTGTCTCCGTGCTTCCAAACTCTTCACTTCTTCTTTGCTTTGAAAGAAGGGCTATTAGCTTTTCTCTTGTAGTTGATTTGGGCTCCTTTACCACAAGATGTCTCAAGCCACGACCTTCCATTGACTCCTATCTATCTATGCCTACCTTTTCCATTCCTTTTACCTAGCCTACTCTCCAAAAATAACTCTCTGTATATCCTCTCCATGCCCAGTCTTAGATGCTCTCCTTATTCAAGCAAAGCATCAGCCTACGTAGTACGAATCCCTAATAAAATTTCTGAACGTTAATAAAAAAATCCATCTTCACACTTTGGTCTTCTAATTTCTAGACTTGTGGATAGGCGTTGTGGTTGCTAAGGTAGAGGAGACTACAAATTAGAGCAAGGTGAGAGAGAGAGAGAGAGAGAGAGAGAGAGAGAGAGAGAGAGAGAGAGAGAGGGAGCTGCATCCTTTGTGTGGCGGGAGTCTCATAGTCTACTTGTGCAATGAAAAAGAAAACTGAGTTATAAACATTAGATGCCTTTCAAAACCTCTATTCTACTTCCCTTCAAGCAGTCAAAAGCTTTACAACTCGGGGTTGGGCCTCCAAGCAAATAGAGATCATACACCTGCAACACATCTAACCCCTCACACACACACCCAAATCAACAATCGTTATATCGGCTTCCATCTAGATATATAATCTATCTCCCATGTGACCCAATAGGCCCCCGCAGAGCCCCTGCAATGGAAGAGGGCATGCCCTTCTATAGCACTTTGTCCGTGAAATCCACATGGATTCCCTCATCCACTTGTGCTCTCGTTTGGATTTCCTTGGTCATCCTTATCCTGACATCCCCACCAATAGACATCATGGCCGTAGATCTCAATTTCCAAGCCCTGCTACGCTCTATCATCATCTCAGAATCCCCATCCTTTTAGCCTTGCGACTTGTTTGTTGGATCTTCATCCTTTGACTTTGCTTGTTTCCTTTTCCTTCATCATTGGTGTCTCATCTTTGACCTTTCACCTTGGCTATTTGCCTAGCCGTTTTGCCCATTTGGGTCAAGAGCTCATCATCCCTTAGCCAGACCTTCACTCTTCATCCTTTGTCCGTTGAGCTTCCTCCTTCATCTTCGTTCATCTTATATGGCTTCACTACTACTAATGTTAACACTCATTCCTCTTATACAACCTTCACTACTAATGTTAAATTAGGTGTTAACATTTGGTACTCTATTTTTAGTCAGTGTAATGACACATTCCTTCTTAACTATGCTATAGGTCGCATTCCTCTGACTTCCTTCTTCATCTATCATCAATCCCTTCCCATCTAGTGCCACATTCCTTAGTTTCTTCACCTTCCTCCTGATGCACACAGCCATAGTGACTTTATGCATGATTCATCCTTGCCGATTGTGGACTTGCATCTAGTACATGATGTTGATAGGTGGATTCATGTTGCTCTCCTCTTCACTAAGTCCTTTAATGGTCATATCCCTTCACCCTTCATGGGGGAGATGTATTTGCCTACTTCATCATTTGGTCTGTAAACTCCATCTCGGCCAAATTTGAATCCCCAAAATGTCAAAAATGGGTCCCAACACAATTGTAACCAACCATCAAGCTATTTGCATTCAACATGAACTCTCCCTTGACTTGTAATAAGGATTTTTTTTTTAATGGAATTACATTTTCTCTCTTGTGGAAGAATTCATCTATTAATCTGAATGCAAAGGTAGAAGCAAGCTTTAAGACTCATAATCGTGTACAATTACTTAGAAAAGTGATGATGTATCCCACAAAATAACACTTTTCACCTGGAATGTTGAAAAAAGAACTAAGACAAATGCCCTTCAATCAATTGTAACTTAGCAATGATATGTTGTATGTGCAAACTCTTTAAAAGATTAAGACATAGAAGAAACAATTCCCTAATGCATTGATTCCTAATTTGATAATAAAATGGATTCCTGAACATATTATATATTATTACTTTTACCTTTCTAAAATTAGTAGGCTTGAATTATAAAAATTTAGCTCAATATCAAATCCTTCATAGAGATAACTATTTAATAAGCTCAAAATCAAATCCTTCATAGAGATAACTATTTAATAAGATACATCTAAGTCTATTTCTTTAAGGAATGTTAGATGCCCTTTGACATTGTTTACCTTACATGTACTAATCTAAATGTGACAATCGTTTTCATTTAATGACTATATGAAGTACATGTTTTTATGTACTCATAGCTCCTCTGATGTTGAATTGTTTCTTTTGGACAAGTTGGGCTACATCAATCTAAATGGAATAGAACTCGGTAAGGACATGTAGGATAGTTCAAACAAGAATCCTACCAATTCTTTCTCATTTTGACATACAAAGAATTACCTTTTAATAGATATCATCACTTTTTGATAGATGTCATTACAAAGGTTTTTTAATAGATGTCATTATGTTGTAATCCATGCCCTAGCTACACACTACGTTGGGATGCATCAAGGGCAAGTTGGCTACATATATCAAACTAGAACAATACCTATAAGGTAGTGCAACTAATATTCGCACCAAGTTTGCTCCCGTTTATTCCTACAAAGCCTCACATTTCAATAGACATTTTTGCTTTTTATCCATACCCTAGAAATGTACAAGTTGGGCTATATTGATCCAAATGGAATATAACATGGTAATCATGGGGTGATCATATATAGTATAATGCAACCAAGAATCCTACTAATTTTTGTCCAATTTAGACCTACAAAGGCTCACGTTTTAGTCAATTTTGTCACTTTTAATCCATACTAAGTCAAGGGCAAGTTGGGATACATTGACTCAAATGAAATAAACTTAGTATGGATCTCCCAAATAGTTCAACCAATCATCCTACAAAATTTGCACCCATTTAGACTTACAAAGGGTATGTGTATGTCTACAATGGGTATGATACTTTGCCAACAAATTAATTTGATTAATATCAATATTTTTGCAAAGCTGATGTCGTTCATATATCATTTGCATGGTTGGTCATGAGTACTTCCTTGTTTTTAATGAGGCATCATGCATAAGTGTTAAAAATTGTGTTCATCAGTGGGCTTATATCATATGTCTATGCATCTACTAGGTATGATACTTTGAAGAGGATTGCATGTGATTTATGTGAAATATATATTGTTTACATGGTTGGGCATGAGTATTTCTTGTTTTTTAACCATGCATCATGTATGTGTTTAAATTTGTGTGTCAATGGGCTTCTTCCATACATATATGCATTAAATGGGTATGATACTTTATAGAGGCCTTAATTTGAGTAATATCCATGCACTTGAAAATTTTGATGTGGTTCAAATATCATTTGCATGGTTGGTCACACGTATTTCTATGTTTTTAACCATCCCATCATGCATAATTGTTTCAAAAATATGCATTGTGGGGAGTCTACCATTTTTATATGTGTTTAGGATATAATACTTTGTAGAGAGTAAAATTGTTCATGAAAATGCTTAAGAACTAGATTTTAAGCCATAAAGTTGAAAAAGTTGTTGATATTTTAAACTCTTGTAAACAACTTCTATATCGACATGTTTTATGACACTATGGTCCTTCATAGGCATCTTTTTGACATTTTTTCACTCTTTTTTAGGAACCCCTTGTTTGACATGTTTCTTCCACATTTATGTTGTTTTTGGCTCAATTGTGTGTGCTCATTTTAATACCATCATGATGCATGGGTGTTCTTGGTTACAAAAATCTAGTAATTGTTTGATTATTGATTTGCCTGTGTATCTTTTCGCCACCATTTTTTGCATTTGAGTTGCATGCATAGAGTTGATTTTGTAATTGTGTCGCTAATTTTTTGGTCATAAATTTTTTAAGATGACCTCAAGCTCATTGAATTTTGAAGAGAGACTATGCAAAGGAGTCTTATATATTCGTGAAAGCATACCTTGTGATTGTGCACGATGCAAAGTGTGACAATTAGACAATAATTTATAGCCATGATACATATTGAAGATTATGGTTGCTTCCAAGATTCGCCTCCTATTTCTTTGAATGACTAGATATGAATTTTTTTTCTATGCTTTTTTCTCTTAAATAGTACATTTTATTGACGATATTCTAGTGTTCAGTAAAAGTATTACTGAGCATCGTGAACACTTGAAAATAGTGGTTACAAAAATGTATCTACATTTTGCCACACCATCTCTGATCATACGGAAAGGAGATAGTTCTAGGCACTATGCATGAGCATGCTATGCAATTTTATCCCCATTTTCCTAGCCCTACTAGTGAATCATAAACATCTTCTAAGGGAGGTCCATGTTGCCTAAAGGAGGTGACTCTCCTTGCGTGGATGCAATGGAGAAGATGATGCATTGAATGAAGAAGAAAAGCCATGTGCAAGGTTAATTCATGCATACTTTGACCTACCTTTCATCGAGGCACGCGATGACTATCCACCTAGGATGAGCTACTATAGTTGATTAATCCCTACATATCCTCAATCTCAAGGAGGAGAAGGTATAAGAAAATGTGACCACAATGCTCTTGGAAGGGTGCTATATAGGGAAGATACATAAGGTTGGGAGGTATCTAAGAAAGTTTATCTCAACTTATGGAATGGCATGCCATAGCTATTCCATGGATGGAACATTAAGGATACCATGTGGCAAAAATGCATGGACACATGTGGGATTGGATTGGCAATGGATGTTGTGAATCCGTTTGGTCATCAATCTACATACTAATCTACTTGGCCAATGGTATTGGTGAACTACAATATTCCTCCATGGCTCACTATAATGTATGGGAAATTTGATGTTCGCAATTTTTGTACCAAGGGAAGCATAAGGCAAAGAATATGGATGCTTATCTAATTTATTTGGTTGAGGAGTTGCAAACTTTGTGAATGGCTTTCAAATGTATGATATCTCGAGCCAATTGACCAACAAAATCGTCAACTAAGAGGAAATTTAATGTGAACTATGCACAGTTATCTTGGCTTGCATGTTTTCTTAGGTACATTACAAAACATGATTGGTTTGGTTTTCAACTCATGGATCACAGATGTTGTATAATGGCTCACATTTGTCATTTTCAGGACTCACAATCTCAGGACATTATGCTTTCCCTTCATGTGGAGATAGTTTACATAATTGCCACTTCAAAAAGCTAGGCAAGGTTGTGTATAAAAACCACAAGACATCTCTTCCCATGGGTTTCCTATACAATGTCTATCCAAGATCTGGCAGTCTTGAGGAGTCTAATATTACTCTAGTCATGAAATTGGGGGATTGATTGAGACTTTGGATGGATCCTGGCACCTCTTTTCCATGGAAGATTTCTTTAGTGAACATAGAGATGGAAGGGAACTTAGGGAAGAGATTTCTAACATGTCATTTCAAGGATCCACTTCCAATCAAATTGTGTGTGCTCGACATGTCAGAAGGTTTTGCCAAAGAGATGTCTGGAAAAAGGATGCATGTGGGAAGTTGCTCTTACTTATTGGAAACATTTGATAGTCACATATCTTTTGAATATAATGCATATATTCAAAAATGTGGCTAAAAGTCTATGGAGTCATATGATTGGTGATAGAGATAGGTTAAAAACCCACCCAAACTTAAAGAAGAAGGGCATTAAGAGGAGCCTGTTGCCAACAAGAACAAATGGCATGACGATGTTATTGAAGGCACCATGGGTGCTTACAAAATCAAAGGAGAAGTATGTGAAAAGTGTTCTAGTATTAAAAGCCACTAATTATATGCATTTCTTGAAGGGTGCATTTACTACAGACGGGAAACTTGGTGGTCTTAAAGCCACATGATTGGCACAAGCTATTGCAATTTCCAATGGTTTACTTAAACCTTGTCTTTGCATTTGACTGATATTGTTGGGCTCATAATTGTTGATATTGACTATAGACTTCATGTATAGTAGTATGTACTCTCACTTGCTTTATGAGGTTATAAAAAATTGCCATCAATGACTTGAGTTATTTTGTAAGATATGATGTCAAAGTTATATGAGAGTATAATTTTATTTATGAAGAGGACTCGTTCTAGTTACATTAGTTAAAACATTTATTTTGAATGCAAATGGATATGCTCAAAAGAAATTTGAAAATCTTCCATCGTGTTGATCGAGGTGTCGACTAAGTATCCAAGCCATTGAGCTAATATATATTTAATTGAGAAAACATCTCTCTCTCTCTCTCTCTCTCTCTCTCTCTCTCTATACACACACACACGTGTGTGTGTGTGTAAATATATATACATATACATATACATATACATATATATACATATACATATACATATATATATATATATATATGTATGTATGTATGTATGTATGTATGTATGTATGTAGACATACACATACACATACACATACATATACATATATGTATGCACACACACGCACACACACACACACACACACATGTATATGTGTATGTATATATATGTATATATGTATATATACATATATAAGAAAGAACGTGGAGATTACAATACAATTACTGAAGACCATGACCGAGTGTGTCATAGGGTGTAAAGGATCATACTCCATCCTAAGAATTTGCAAACTTCAATGAACTTTTATGCTTACTATGTGAACAACAGATAATTTTCACATGATATCCGTTGTCAATGATTTATATTGTTCCAGAACATATTTCATATACATATTACTATGCCACTTTTTGCTACACGTGTTCAAAGGGTATAATATACGCTAGCTCTTTTGAGTGGTTGGATCACTATATTCCAACTTAAGGTAAGAAATTTATGGTTGTTTCTTTTTACTGCCTACTGTCAACGAATTGGTAGAAGCAATCTTTGGATAGAAAGATGAATAGCCATGACCAGAGATGACTTAATCTTACGGCATGAGGATAGAAAGATTCATAGCAGAGCCTCTCTTTCCTAGTGACCTCATCATATGCAACTTAAGAAAAGGAATTAAGTAAAAATAAAGAAGAAGGATAAAAGATGTATCTAGAGATGCCTTGGTAGTCTCGTCACAACGCTTGTATGCTTGATTGTGTCTTTTAGGCTGACAAGAGAAATTGTCGATTGTTGTCAAAGCAATAACATGCATATAGTGCATCTGTTTATCATTGTTTCATGTGCAGCTCTTGATTCTTGATTTAGTCCTATTGCTTTCTTCCAAATTAAATAGCTGTGGTCTCTCACTTAGGAGAGCGACATCCTTGTTGCAATTTTCATATGACTTCCATTCTTGAAATCGCATGATGCTACTATTACTTTAAATATCATTCATTCTATAGCTCCGACTCATTAACACGAGATGGCATTTGCCATGGAATGGAGACTCTATGCTTTAAGAGTGATGCTATTTAGACTCACCAATGCTCCCACAACATTCCAAAGGCTGAATAGTATTTGAGGGATGTTTTAGAGGTATTCATCGATAATTTGTGCGTACATTTTGCATGGGATGACCACCTCAGAGAGCATTCCTGTGTGAGAAAGGAGAGAGGGAGCGAATCAAGGCGACAATGTAGCAACTGTGCGAGGGAAAAATCCTTGGCAAAGTTTTTCGTCGTCTTCTCCAATTTTGAAGCTACTCACAGGCGAAGTTTTACTCCAAGGTGATGTCCCCATTTGGCGAAAAACAACCAAAAATTTCGTACTCCCAATTATCCAATTTCACGATGTTAGCGGGTACCCTAAGGCTACGACAAATAGACCTCCCAAAAGTAGATCATCTGTGAAATCGAGAGCGTGGGAATGCTCTCTTACATCTGTCCGACCAGTCTTTGAGAGGTGTCGTCTCGTAAGAATTTCCCTCAACCCAGTGAAATGTGTGGAAAGAGGACCTAATAAACTCGTTCAACTCTTCCCACGTGGCACACTCGAATGAAGCATTGAGGAATCTAGGGTGACGTGGCAGAGTGTCTGTCATCAAGATTCATCGTTAACGAATCTTTTAGATTCCAGGCTGCTTGCTGGACTGTGTGGTTGCAAATCACGGGGTGTGAGAGCTCCACGGTTGGGGTGGCGATGGTGAACGATGTTCACTCCTTATGCCCACGATGGGATTGTCCCTTGTCCACCATTATTCTCGCGGCTGCATGCGTCCCAGTCGAGTGTATAACGGAAATAGCACGAGAAGACGAGGTGGATCGACTGGGTTGCGTGCATTTTGAAAAGCTGGGCTAGGAGGATTGCTCTGGAGCGGCAGGGCAACCAATTAGGAGCCAGGCCATTTTTGGACAGAACAAATTGGAATTTTGAAGCGAGGAGGGGAAGGTTGTCAGAGGGAAGAAATTGAAGGAGCAGTAACGAGCAGCCAGCGAGCGAGCGAGCCAGAGAGAGAGAGAGAGAGAGAGAGAGGTTCAGTGCTTCCTGGACACCAATTCCGGCATGCTCTTGACCTTTAGCATTCTGTGAAGCTACAGCGCTTCGATTTTGTAATTATCAGAGTCGCCCATTTCTTCCAATGCTCCATACAACCCCGCAGACAATCACACCCCCCTGACATCCAGCCCTTTCACAAATGGCTCTTCAGACGGCACACCCTCACCCTCCTGCCTCTCACTCTTCCCACTTTGGTCCCTCTGTGGTCTCGATTCGATTACCTGCACACTCGCTTTGCTTTCCTGGCGCACGTGGGAGTCCATTTCAATTGGCTACTCTTAGATTTCCAAACCTAAAGCAGAACCCTTTGGATCATTGCTGCTCCCAATTCCATACTGGCGGTGGTGAGATCAGTAGCGACAGTACTGCGAGCTCGGACTCTCCTTTCGGCTTGTTTCTCCATGACCTTATGGATCATGCCGGCATTGATACAACCCACGCAAGGGTATTTTCTTCCCACCGATGTATTTGTGCTGGGACCCTGTGAGTTGTTTATTGGCTAGATTATTTGAGGCTTTCTATAAACCTGAGGCAATAAGAAGGGCCGGCTTCATAAATTTTGCGACTTTAAAGGGATGTTTTGAACGTTGAAGAATAATATCAAATCAATGACATAGAAATCCAAAGAATGTAAAGGAACGAACTAAGATATTTGTATCACATATTTAGCCGTCAGTCCACGTCCATTCGTGCAAAATTTTGAAATTGAGGATCTGTATGAAGCGTGGTGTGTCCTCTTATTGTTCAAGAATTTGACGTATAGAGAAGCTGGCGCAGAGCGAATATCTTTGTAGTTGGATAATCCGGGGACTAATTCAAACAAGTTCTTTACCGAAGAGAAGAATCAGTCTTTTGGAACTAAGTGGAGGAGCAGAGATATGGCCCTCTACCGTGTGAAAGTTATCCTCTTCCGAGGAGTTCTCCTCATCCTTTGCAGGGATTTTGAGGCAGAGGGCTAGACGGGTCTTTTTATTGTGATGGTGAGCAAGGGCATCTGTGGTCCTACAGCTGAACCATCTCTGATCTGGCGAACAGAAGGCTGAACGGGAGGATGGGTGGGGGGGGTGTGAGAGGATGTCTTTGCCTTGAGCGTTCAGTCCTCTTGGAACAGTCACATGCAAAGTGATCAAACTGCTTGCAGATGTAGCACTGATTGTAGTACCCTGTGGATGTCATCCTCTGCCTGGAAAGAGGACCATCAGGTGTCAGGAGGTGCATGCAATCAACCAGTTTGTCAAAGAGCAGCAGTGGCAGTCCGGAGCTTAGGATCTCCAACATTTATCCAAATGCTTGCCAAGCTGCCTGATGAAAACTTTGGGGAGGTAAGGAAATGTAAGGTGAGAATGGAACTCCAGACGGTAAGGATACAGAAAATTCTTCCTATAGCCTGACAAAATATGAAGAGGGGAGAGGAGAAGAGTGGAGATGAGGAGAGAGGGCACAGCTAGAGAGCACACCACAAATGACTAACTGTACACTAGAATTAGTTGAAAAAATAGAATATATACAAACCCTTTTAGGGTTAGGGTTAGGGGATCTAACCCTTTCCTTTATAGCACTCTATAAGGTTAGTGCTATGCACATATGATCACGTGATGGTGCTATGCACACATGATCACATGATGTTGAGCGTGAACTCTCAACACCTTCCCTCAAGATCAACATCATGAAGTAGGCCTTCCCTCAAGATGATGATTCTGGGGAATCGAAGAAGGACTGAGCATTACATTCCATCACACCCCTTTAATGGGAATGTCCTTCCTCTGCGTCAAACCAAGAGCTAGAGCTAGTGTACAGTTAGTCATTTGTGGTGTGCTCTCTAGCTGTGCCCTCTCTCCTCATCTCCACTCTTCTCCTCTCCCCTCTTCATATTTTGTCATGGTATCAGAGCATGGTTCTGCCTTCCGTTGAGGCGCCATCCTTCTTGTGAGAGTGATTGAGAGATTGAGAGATCGAGAGATCGAGAGAGATTGAGTGTTCCATTCTCTTCCGTTGAGAGAAAATTCCGTCCACTTCCGTTCATTGAGTGTCCATTTCTTTGAAAGATTTCATTGCTTGAGAAAAAGAGTATTCCTTGTTTATGAGAGAAAGAGAGATCTAGATCTTAGTCTTTGATAGAGAGGTCTTCAAAGGTTTCGTGAGAAAGATAGGGAGACTCTCTTCATAATGTTTTGATAGGAAAGACAATGGTGAGGGAAAACGTGAGTGTGAGGCAGAAAAAGAGTGTTTGCTGCTGCATGAAAGTGTAAGAGAGATAATGTGTGAGATAAAGAAAGAAAGAAAGATTATTGAAAGTCTTAGAAAGACCGAAGGGTCTATGAAACTGAAAGAAGCCTGATGCAATGAGCTGAAAGGGTGGATTGCATCATCACCCACAATGAAAACAACATAATCAAATCAGATCAGACCTTATACGTGAGAGAATCGAAGCAAATGTGTGTGTGCGCGCACGCATGTTTGTGAATGTGGAAATGTGGCTTTGTGAAGAATGTGTGTGTGTGTGTGTGTGAGAGAGAGAGAGAGAGAGAGTCCAAAGAGGGCTGTTGCTGGTGCACAAAAAGGATTGAGGATACCATCTGAAGGCAAGGAGAAGCTGGAGCAGAGCAAGGATCTACTGAAGAAGTTGAAGACTCCCCCCACAATGGGCTGGTGAAAGGCAGAGGGGGACCTGGAGGCTGAGGGCGAGGAGGTGCTGGGTTTGAGTGTAAGGAAGGCAACTGACGGAGGGGACAATGCATGTTGTGGGGAAGGTGAAGACAGCCCAAGAATCTGCTGGCAAATAAAACAAGGAGCAAGACCGAAGGAGCAGTGCATGATATGGCTGTAGAGAGAAAAAGAGGGCTAAGGAGAGCCCATGAATGGCAAAGGGAAAACGAGGACAGAGGGGGAGCTGGTGCTGAGGGAGCAATTAACAATTGGGCAACAGAGGGAAGTTGGGTTCTTCTCCCTACGAAATGGCTGATGAGCAGAGGACAGGTCCAAAAGACAAGCAGCTAGACAAGGGAGTGAAGCGTGCAGCAGTAGCTCGGCTAGCTTAGGACCATGACAAAAAATTCTCATAGGTGGAGTCGTAATACATTATTCATGATGTCATATAGATGGGAAGCATAGAGTGCGCACTTGTATAACAAGTACGCAATAATTATAGCGTACATCATGTATACCCAATTACGTAATTTTACAACTTATATGAGTCTACCTCTAGACTCCACAAACTTTTATAAAGATCAAGACATGTTGTTTGCCTAATATGTTTTTCAGTTACATTAAAAAATAATAATATCTAAAAATAACAATGAGAGTGGTCAGATGTTGGTTTCTTTCAAATTGAAATTTAGGGATTTTTTTCATGTTGAGGTTCAAATTCTTAACTATTGATAGTTAATATGTTTTAATACAATTTTTGGAGTAAAAGCCAACATCCCCATTACAAGTGTCTCTAGTGCTTTGAAAATAAACTCTAATTTCACATATCTAGGGCATTTGCAACCAAATGGCATTGCTTAAAACTCACACTGCCATAGGGAGCAAAAAAAACTATCTTTGGGCACTTTTGTCCTAATGTGTATACAATGATATCTAAATTATAGGTCTATTTTAGTACAATATTTTACTTCGTGCAGTTGATCAAAGAGCTTACCAATGCGAGGGTTTAGGTTCTTATATGCAATTGTGATGTTGTTATTGCTTGGCATTGTTTGTGCATAATTGCATAGCACATTTAGCAAATGGTTTAGCTCTTTAGGATTGAAAGGTCTATATTTTTTGCGAGGATTCCCACTAGCTGTGGTTGACTTATGCTCTTATGTTTCAAGCTTCAATGTGAGGTCCAAACTATGTCTTCACAAAGTAACAGAATAACAATATTGATCTTTTCATGTGTTAAACTCTTCTCTTCACTATGTATCAATGTTTGCATATCAAAGGCAAAAGTATCTTTGGCTTGGGAACTTCGTATATTTTGATTCGTATACGATTTTCTCCCTATGTGATTTTCTTGTGGCAACAATCACATCGAAGATATGTTGTAGACCCAGAACAAGAAGGTGAAGCTGGGTATCCCTTTATTTTTTCTAAAAGATAATAAATCCTTAACTTGAGTGTGAGGTAGGTATGGTCTACAAGTTTGATCAAAGAATAGCCCAGATGTGGGACTTTGGAAAGGGCATTTTCTAACTTTAGCACAATATCCTGAGGGAAAGAGGCAGCTGTGGATCTCTTGTGACAGAAACTCAATGGCTAATTAAGGAACTTAATAAATCATTTGAAGGTTCCAGAGAGTTCTCGTTTTTTATTTACAATTCTTTTTTGGTTATGATGTCTAGGGTCTCCTCTTGTTAATTGATCAAGTTAGGTTATCAGGTTATCAGGGACAGCTTCACCCCTTAGTCACTCATGGACCAATCGACATTTTCCTTCTCCAAGAGCACGAACTCATCGAGAGACATTGTGCCAGGGCAAGCAAGCTTCTACCAGGGCATACCTTTGGGTCTAGTGCTCTTGGAACGTGAGGTGGTGTCTGCTCCTCAGTTTCGGCCGCTTTTCATCTACTTGTTACTGCACATGCTGTATTGGGCTTATTCAATCATCTTACTTTTGGGGGACTCTCCGATTGGGGTGCTTAATGTGTATGCACCAAATTTGAGAAGAGATCAAGTTGCCTTTTGGAGAGAGATTTACGACATGCTAGCTCTAGGGGGGACTTTAATATGGTAGAGCAGCCGACCTACGAAAGGAAGTTCTCCTCTTGAGAGAGCAGCACATGAGGGTTTCATCCTCAGGATCAGAGGCAGAGGCAATCAGTTCGAGGATGAGTTCTAGATCAATGAGCCCAGTCTCTGATACTCTTGGTCTAACAAGAGACTCAAGGGAACCAGGATCAACTACCTCTGCATTGGTAACGGGGCCTTGGACAGAGGAGAATGCATCCTCATTTCAGCAAGCACCACCACATCCGACCATCTTCCTATTGTCCTCCTCATCAGAGACTTGGTACGCACAGATCACCTGCCAGAGTTAGGATATCAAACTTGAAGTACTTGGATGAGGATGTTACTGAGCAGATAATTGATATCTGGAGCAGTCAGGACAGTATCAACAGGCCTCTCTACTGCACTTCAGCTTACCTTTGCTCTCTTACCATCAGATTGCAAGAGAGAGGACAGAGGTAGTTCTCTTTGACAGGCCCACTTCATGTACTTGGATGAGGATGTTACTGAGCAGATCGTTGTTGATATCTGGAACAGTCAGGACAGTGTCGGCAGCGGCTCCACAGGCCTCTCTACTGCACTTCAGCTTACCTATGCTCTCTTACCATCAGATTGCAAGAGAGAGGTAGTCCTCTTTCAGGAGAAGATAGTGAGATGCAGATTGGCTGCTCCTTCAGAGAAAGGAGGAGAGGCACCCTACAGATCCATGGATACATGAGACCCATGGCTGCTCCTTCAGAGAAAGGAGGAGAGGCACCCTACAGACCCATGGATACATGAGACACTCACAGTCGCACAACAGGAGCAGCAGCCACTTTTTGACCAGAGAGAGATTTTTGGTACCAAGCTCAAGTGGCCCAGATTGGGGGAAGATGCAAATAAATATTTTCTTCTCCATTAAGGTACAAAGATTATGGCAGAGACAGTGTTAGACAGCTTCAGGATCCTCATGGAGTCCCTCACACAGATCCACTAATAGTTAGACAATTGCCGCAGACTTCTACTCCTTGCTCTATTCAGCCGAAGCCTCCAAACCAGCCAGCTGCAGAGTTCAACACAAAGTTTGGGTGCAGATGCCCAGTTAGAAATGAGAGGTCAGTTGGATGACACAAGAGCTCTAGACAGCCTTTCTTGCCTTTCCGAAAGGTACTGTGTGGGGGTTAAAGGTCATTGTGCCTTTACCCCGGTTATGTACAATACTCAAACACATATATAAATGAATGAAAACGAAGATTAGGGTGTTCTGCACCCACCAAAACTTGTGTGGCTCTCTGTTTCTCTCTCTCCCTCTTCCGTTCTTGCTTCCGTTGAGAGCACTCTCAACTGGTATCAGAACCCGGGTGATCTAGCTGAGCGTGCGTGAATGCGTGGAAGCTCAGTAGCTCTGTGGGAGGAAGGAGTAGCTCTGTGGGAAGCTTTGTGGGTGATTTTACTTGCATCCGAGTGCGCAGAGACCTTGGAGGAACCTTTGGAAAAGTCACTTTGGTTTTGCGAAGTGGTTTTGAGAGCCTGTTAAATGTTTTCAAAGAAAAAGTCGTTTTTAAAGCTTTTCCCTGTTCCGTTCGACGACAGAGACTCCGTATTGATTTGTAGAGGCAACTATTGCTTGCTTTTGGTGTCCATTTCACTTCAGGAGCTTGGAAACACCTTCATTCTTGAATTTGGGATCATTTCATTGGATTTCTGACTCACTGTGTCAGTTTCTACGTTTTTCTACCCGGGTGTTGGAACTCAAGTTTGGAGCAACTATTTGCAGATCTGTCAGTTCCGGTGGACTCAGGAGGTCCTAAAACTTCTATGTTGCTACTCCATTGCCTCCATATGTGAAAGTGAGTCATACAAATAGTCCCAAATCAGATGAGGAGAGGGCCATGATGGCTAAGGTTCCTTATGCATCAGCGGTTGGGAGTCTTATGTATGCTAGAGGCAGTTAAGTGCATCATGAGGTACATGAAGGGTACCAAGGAGATGTGCATATGCTTTGGTAGAGGAGACATGCGTGTACTTGGGTACACAGATTTAGACTATGCAAGGCATGTGGATAGTAGGAGATTCACTTCTGGTTATGTGTTCACCTTTGCAGGTGGTGCAGTGTCATGGATGTCTCGTGCACAGAAGTGCGTTGCTTTGTCTACCACAAAGACTGAGTAGCCACAGAGGGTTGCAAGGAGGCTATATGGCTTGATCGGCTAGTGGGAGATTTGGGGATTCATACAGGTGTACCGACATTGCATAGTGATTCCATGAGTGCTATTCAGCTAGCACGGAATCCGGTCTTTCATGCAAAGACCAAACACATTGAGGTCAGGTACCATTTCATCAGGGAGGTACTTGAGGACAAGCGCATAGAGCTTGTCAAGGTTCATACAAATGATAACCCTGCAGATATGCTGACGAAGAGTCTACCTAGTCAGCGGTTTAAGTATTGTTGTGTATTGATAAAGGTCACTGTGCCTTTACCCCGGTTATGTACAATACTCAAGCACATATATAAATGAATGAAAAAGAAGATTAGGGTGTTCTGCACCCACTAAAACTTGTGTGGCTCTCTGTTTCTCTCTCTCCCTCTTCCGTTCTTGCTTCCATTGAGAGCACTCTCACACTGCTTATAAAGTCCGGCTATAGCAATCAGTCTCATACTCCAACCACTCCTACCTGGCCTCATAGATCCGCTTTGCAATGAAAGGGGGAAGGGCAGGTTAGAGAAAGGAGTAGAATTGGTAGGAGGGAGAGGGAGAGAAAGGGGTAGAGGGAGAGAAAGGGGTAGAGGGAGAGGAAGAGAGAGAGAAAGAGTGAGGGGAAGAGAGAGATCGGGAGAGAGAGTAGGCAACACGTAGGAGGAAGGAGGAGGGAATAGATAGGATTAGATGTCACATCAAAGGTACATAGTAGGGGGTGGATGGGGACTTATATAGTCCCTCCACATTTTCCACCTAAAGGGCCTCTAACTTGGCCCTTTTCCCCCTTCATTACAGCCATCCCTTCCCATAGAATTTTGCCCTCAAAATTTCACAGCATGGCTGTCCAAAAAGTGCAGCAAACAGCAACTACTAATCTAACCGGTAGGAGATAGGGGTGGTCCTGGACCATGCTTTCTGGCTGCCATGAATTTTCATCCTCATGGAGTCCCTGCCACTTGATGAGATACTCTACATAGGCCTTGTTTTAGAGTACATGGTCTCTGAAACCCATGATGTGCTCTGGAACATAGAGGATGTGGCACTCTTCATCCATAGGTGGCAACTCAGGAAGAACATGGACATGCTGTCCAACATGTGGTTTCAGCAAAGACACATGGAAAACATCATGGATCTTGGAGGTACTGGGTAGCTCCAACTGATATGCTGCCTCTCCAACCTTGCAGATGATCGTGTAAGGACCGTAATACCTATGAGCAAGCTTTTTGTTGGTCTTACCTTTCAGCGGGGCATAACGGCTCTATGGAGACACAAATGCACATAATCTCCCTCTTTGAAAGACAAATATCTGCATTAATCTGCATATTTCTTCTGCTTGGCTTGGGCATCCTGCATATTCTTTTTTGCCAACTGCAGAAGGGCATCCATCCTCTCCAAGTCATTCCGTGCTTGCTGATTTTTCACAGCCATGTCAGCAATTGAAGAAGGCATCCCGATCTTGCATCCGTACATTGCCTCAAATGGGCTCATGCCAATGGAGAGATGATTGGTATTGTTCTAGCAAAATTCAGCAAGTGTTAACCATGACTTCTGAGTGTCATGACAAAAGTGCCTCAAATATTCCTCCACCCATTTGTTCACCCTTTCTGACTATTAGTCTCAGGATGGTAAGCAGTGCTAGGTGTGAGTAGAGTAGTACCCACTGCTGTAACTATCTCCTGCCAAAAGTGACCCATAAATTTTGCATCTCTGTCAATGACAATTTCCTGAGGGAAACCATGATGCTTAAAGACATGCTCAATGAATTGCCAAGCAACCTGTGATGCTGATTTCCGAGTCTTAGTGGGTTTGGGTATGAAATGGGCTTGTTTTGTCATTCTATCCACCACAACAAAGATGTTGTCCCATCCCCTCTCTGTAGAAGGCAATCTTGCGATGAAATCCATTGCTATGTGCATCCATTTGCCCTTTGGAATGGGTAATGGCTGCAAGAGACCTATGGGTAATTTGCTATCCACTTTATTCTGTTGGCAAGGCAAGCATTCAACGACGTATTTAACCACATCTCTCCACATGCCTTCCCAGGTAAAGCACTGCTTGATTCTTTCATATGTTTTAGTGAAACCCGCATGTCCAGTCATGGGAGAGGAGTGTATTTCTTGTAAAACCAATTGACAGTATTTCAATTCTGGTACTAAATAAATCCTGTCTTGGCACCACAACAGCCCATTATGCAATTTGAAATCCGGATGACCGACTAGAAGGCTTCTGAAAATCTGAAAATATGGGAGCTGCCTTAGAATTCTGCATATACTCTACCTAAATGCCATGAATCCACTCCTGATATATGGTAGAGATAGTAGACAAATTGCAAGACCAGATCCTGGACAAGGCATTTACAGGCCACACTTTCCTTCCCTTTTCTATACTCAATGTCAAAATCATAGGATTGGATTGCAGCCAACCACCGCTTTTGCTTATATGGCAAATTTGGCTGGGTGCGGAAGAATCTGAGTGTCCTCTGATGTGTTTTCACCTTAATTTTACTTCCGTATAGATAGTGTTCCATTTCTTGAAAGCATGCAAGATAGCCAGCATCTCTTTATCATAAACATGGTAATTGAGTTCTTTGGCATCAAACTTCCTGCTTTGAAAGGCTATTACCCCGTGTTCCTGCCTCAGAACAACCCCCAATCCTTTGCCACTGGCGTCTGCCTCCACAATGAAAGGACGTGAAAAATCATGGCATACCAAGACAGGTGCATGAGTGAGAGAAAATTTCAGGTCTTCAAAGCTATGTTGTGCTTTCTTTGACCACTGAAAAGCATCAGTAAGAGGAGCTGTCCTCTTGGCAAATTTGCGACTAAAGCGCCTATAGAAGGAAGCAAGACCTACAAATCCTCTCAACTGGGTGGGATTTTGTGGCTGTGGCCAATCTTTGATGCATTTCACCTTTTTGGGATCCACCCGAATGCCACGTCTACTCACAATATGCCCCAGGTACTCAACCTCCTTTGCCATAAAAGTGCATTTGTTGGCTTTTGCATAAAGCTTATGCATCCTCAAAATTGTTTCACATGCTTAATGCGCTCTTGTCTATCCTTGTTGTAAATGAGGATATCATCAAAGAAAACTAGCACGCGTCTGAAAAGAAGTGGCTGCAATATATTATTCATCAGTGCCTGGAAGGTGACTGGTGCATTAGTCAATCCAAAAGGCATCACCTTGAATCCATACAAGCCCTGTTCTGTGTGGAAGGCCGTCTTGTGCTCATCTCCTTCTTTCACCCTGATTTGATGGCAACCAGACCTCAAATCTATCTTCGTGAAAAACTGAGCACCTTTGAGTTCATCCAACAGGTCATCTATCCTGGGGATTGGAACCCTCTTCTTGATAGTGGCCTTATTTAGATCCCTGTAATCAATGCACATGCGGTACAATCCATCCTTCTTCTTCACCAGAAGCACTGGGAGGCAAAAGGAGAAGTGCTATGAGAGATGAAGTTCTTCTCAAGCAATTCCCACACTTGTACTGCCACTTCCTCCCGCTCAACCTTTGAGAGACCGTATGGGGTTTTGTTTGTGGGGTTACTGCTAGGCTCTAGAACACTGGCATGATCCACATCCCTCTTGGGAGGCAATTGGGATGGCATATCAGCAAATACATCAGCAAAGTCCAATAGCAACTGTTGCATATCACAATCCTCAACATGGGGAATGCCACCCCCTTGAGATACTGACACATTCAATGTGTAGAGGGCATGCTCCTTCCTGAGCTCTCTGGCCAACTGCCTTGCTGAAACGACGTGCAATTTAGGAGTTGCAATGCCATGCAATGCTACAGTTCTACCCTTGTGGACAAAGCTGAGTAATAGGGCATTTAAATCCATGCTGATTTTACCCAAAGATTTTAGTCAATCGCAGCTCAGGACAGCATCTATTGGGCCCATATCCAATGCCAAGAGATCCCGAGCGAATTCATAATCCTCGGAGAGCTTGATCCTTGCATCTTGGCAACAACATTTAATGACCAAATGGTGTCCATTTGCCACCTCTACTCTCTGCCCATGATCAATCTCAGTAGCAATCAGTCCCCCTTTCTGTAAGGTCTTAGAATTGAGGAAACTATGAGTGCTATCACTGTCCACAAGCATGTGAACAGTCCTGCCATTAATTTTTCCTTTCAATCTGATAGTTTCAGCACTTTTGGCACCCATCAAGGCATGAAAAGAGATGGCATAAATTGTTTGTTGCGCATCCCAATAGATCTCCTCCTCGTCCACAAGAGCATTTCCATTTGCATCCTCTTGCGCAAGAAAAGGCATAGCAACCTGACGCTCCACATGAAAGACTTTAGGCCAACGGCCTCGCATGTTACATGTGGGCCGAGTGTCATCAGATTGTATACCATGTGCATTATGTTCATTAGCACCACGAGGATCAAAGGGAAAATCATCCCCCTTTGTGGCTCCAACATTTGGAGCTTCTTCCATGACGTGTGCACCCTCTGAATCATCATGAGTGGCATCCAAAGTCTTAGAAGCATCCATTAAATCCTCATCATTCAATATCTCAATAATCATGCTGAGTTTTGCAGTACCACTGTTACGCATCTTGCAAACTTCCCGATGCTCAGAAGTCCACTTCTCACCACACTTAAAGCATAAGTTTGCCCGCTTTCTACTGTCCATAATAGCCCTGGTGTGTTGTTTAAATTCTGATTTTTCATTTCCAACACTTGGCTTAGCTCCTGGATTAGCATCAAATGACATGTATGGCTTAGCATATGGCATCTTGCTGCCTGTAACAGTGGGAAACCTCGGAAATGGTGGTGGTGGTGCTACTGATTTTCTTTCATGCCAATCAGTCACCTTAGGCTTCTTCTCAGCCTCATTTGCATTCCCATATGCGCTTCCCTATGCCATCTTACACTTGCTAGCATATGGGCTCAAATACCTCTGCCAATTGGGCTGCGCGTTCAATTGTATGAGGGTTATGTGTCTTCACATCTGTAGCGAGAGAAGGACTCAATCCTTGGATGAAACACAACAACTTCCCTCTCTCAGATACGTCTTGTACAAACAAGGAAATTCTCCAAAAACGTTGCAAGTACTCTTGGACAGTACCAATCTCCGATAATGCATAGAATTCAGCCAGATATTGCTCGAGTATGAGCTGGGATACAAATGTGGTGATCATCGACTCCTTGAACTCTTTCCATGTGGCTGGCCTCTGAGGCGAGTCCCTTATATAACACCACCAAGTATGTGCATAGTCCTGCATGTGCATACCCGCAAAGATTATGTGATCCGCATCCTACTTTGGGTAGGAGCGGAAATAATCTTCCAACTTCGTAAGCCACTCCTCCAGCTCATTTGGTGTGCGAGTATCCCCTTTGAACCTATGCACTGTGAGTTTGTCCTTGATTTCCTTGGCTGCATAACTCTTGTGTGTGTAACCTCCGGATGTGCGGGCGTCTTTATGCTTGAGGTTCACATAATCGCAGAAGGACATCTCAAGTTTGATGGCCTCAGGTAGGGCCTTATACGAACACAAAGAATCTGCAAGCATGTCATCAAAAGTGACTTACTGCCCACCACTGACCCCTAACTGCGTAGTAGCTGCTGCCATCTGATGCACTATCTACGTCTGGCTATATGTGCTCGCTGGCGGAGTGATAGGTGCATGAACCCCTGGTTGGGTCTCTTTGCCAAATGCATCTCTCCGAAATGATGGCATACTAAAGGGCTAAGAAGAGGACTGACCTCTCTCCCAAGGATGTGGGCTGCCGTATAAACCAAAGCCAGCTCTAGGCATACTTGTTGGTGCGGTGAAAGGAGCACTAACCAGATGCACACCAACGGGTCGGCCCAAAAGAGACGGCTCAGCCTGCATAGATGCAAAAAGCTGTGAGCCAAAAGATGGCCTGACATCTTGCAAGATGGTGCTTTGAATTTTGTATGGGGTTTCCCTGCTAAAAACTGAGTGCCTCTGAGATATCTGAAGACTCTCTTCACTGCCTGCCAATGATGTGAATTGGGCATGTGCATGAATCTGTTGAGCTGAGATACTGCAAACTGCAAGTCAGGTCTGGTGTGACATAAATAAATAAGGCATCCAACAGCCTGCTGATAAAGAGTGATATCACATGGTGGGCTCCCATCATGAGCTGATAATTTGAAGCCACTGGAGTAGAGATTGGCTTGCAATCCTCTAACTGAAAACGATCAAGGAGCTGTCCAATATACTTGGACTGAGACATCATGATACCCCCCTCAACATGAGCAAACTGAATGCCCAAATAATAGTGGAGCCATCCCATGTCTGACATGTCAAAAATCTGCTGCAAATCAGCCTTGAAAGCTGCAATTTGCTGAGTATCTGGGCCCATGATGAGCATATTATCCACATATAAAATCAGCACAAAAAAAATCAGATCCACTCCCACGGACATAAAGAGTGGGTTCTATGGGACTATTCTGAAAACCAAGGGATAGTAAGTGTGCATGAATTTTGGCATACCATGCCCTGGGTGCCTGCTTCAAACCATAAAGGGCTTTTCTAAGCCGGCATACCTTATTTTCAGAATTAACAACCTCAAAGCCAGGAGGTTGTGTGACATAGACTTCTTCCTGCAGATCCCCATGAAGAAAAGCGGTCTTGATGTCAAGTTGGTGCACTTGCCAATGATGATGGGCTGCAATGGCAATGATACATCGAATGGTAGTAATCCTCGATGTGGGAGCAAATGTCTCCTCAAAGTCAATGCCTTGTTATTGGGCATACCCTTTTGCAACAAGACGGGCTTTGTATCGATCTATGTTGCCATCAGATTTCCTTTTTAATTTGTAGACCCACCGCGTTCCAATGGCATGCTTGCCAGGTGGGAGATCTACTAATTCCCATGTGTCATTTTTGGCAATAGATTGTAACTCAGCTTTCATTGCATCCATCCACTCTTTGCTGTCAATAGCATCTTTATGGCACAAAGGCTCTTCATTGCAAGCTGTAGCAAGGAGTGCAAACTCAAGAAAGTGACCATGCTGTCTATTCCCTGATCTTGTCAAGGCAGCAAAAGGCTAATCTTGTTTGCTGTCCCTCAATGTATCAAGAAGCCATCTGGGAACTTGCCTTTGCTGTCTATTGACAGCTCTTTCTTCAATGACTGCATCATGAGTAGTGGGATCATTTTGTGCCGGAAGAGAAACCTGCAAATCAGCATGAGGTTGTGGCTGATTATTGCTTAGTGGAGGGCCTGCAGGAGGCTCATGTTGCTGCTCAAAATCCTCTTCTGATGATGGCAGAGGTAACCAAGATTCAAAGGCATCAAACATGTCAACATCTGGCTTTGCTTTGCAGTCCACAAGAGGAGAAGTTGAATGTTCAGCAAAGATCACATCTCTACTGACAATAATCTTCCCAGTATTTTGTTGATATAACCGATACCCTCTGCTCTCCTGGCTGTAACCAATAAATATGCATTTGATTGCCTTGTCATCAAGCTTATGTCTCAGCTGAGATGGTACATGAACATATGCAAGAGACCCAAAAACTCTCATGTGTGAGAGTGAAGGCTTCCTGCCTTTCCATGCTTCATAAGGTGTAATAGTCTTCAATGCCCGTGTAGGTGATCTATTCAGCACATAGTTGGCACACATTACTACATCAAGCCAAAATTTATTGGGCAAAGACTTGGCGTTGAGCATGCATCTGGCCATCTCCATTGTGGACGTGTTTTTCCTTTCAGAAACAGGATTCTGCTGAGGAGTGTAAGGAGTAGCGCATGAGTGAATAATGCCCCGTGAGGACAGAAATGCATCAAACTCCTTTGACATATACTCACCCCCCCTATCTGTGTTGAGGGTGACAAGCTTGCTTCCTGATTCATTCTCAACCATATTCAGCCATCTCTGAAAGCATAAGAAAACTTCAGATTTGGCCTTTAAAGGATATACCCAGCAATATCTTGTGAAATCATCAATGAGAGTCATGAAATACTTATACCCCCCAATGGCATTTGTCCTCATTGGGCCACAGACATCACTGTGTACTAGCTGCAATTTCCTTTGTGAGAGTTTTGGACAATTCTTTTGAAAAGGAAATCGATGTATCTTACCCAAAAGACAACCCTCACACACATGTTTGGAAACTGTGTTAGTCTGAGGTACATCATTTGCCATCTGCTGTGAATGTAGCTTTGCAAGAGCTCTGTAATTGAGATGGCCCATTCTCTCATGCCAAAGATGAGTTTCAGCAAGTTGTGAATCTGAAATAGCCAATGCTTCAATAGAAAGTGCAGCTGGATGATGATCAAGGTGATAAAGCCCTTTTTGCAAAGTGCCAGTGAGAACTATGGCATTGTCATCATGAAGATCATATACTAGGCATCTGTAGCCATCAAAAATTACTCTGAAACCTGAAGTAGCAATTGCTGAAATTGAAATCAAGTTGACTTCAATGCCAGGCACAAAAAGAACATTTGTCAGAGTGACAGGATGGCTGGAAATGGATGTGAGCTGCACATCTCCAACTCCTTTTATAGCATATGAAGCATTATTAGCACATGTAACAGTCCCCCCTCGAGGTGCATCAGCTAGAGTATGAAACAACTGTCTGCAAGATGTGACATGCTTGGAAGCACCACTATCAAAGTACGAGGACTGAGCATCATTAGCAGTAAAGAGTGCATCAGCTTTGGAGGGATCAAATGAGCAATGGACAGCCCATGCCCAATCATCCTGAAGAGCATGTGCATGTGAAGCATCTGCTAGCTCATGGGATTCAATAGCATGTGAGGCATTAACTGTCAATCCTGCTTTCTTTTTCTCCGAAGCAATGCGCTTCCTGCATTCTGAAATGTCATGTCCAGGCTTGCGACAATAGTTGCATCTTTTCTTCTTTGCCTTATCTGCTGTATTTTTAGATGCATGGGAGGAATTGCAGCTGCTATGCGCAGATTTTGGCTTGCCCATAGGCTTGGAAGCCTTGCATCTTCCTGTCTGCTGTGAAGCAAATGCATGATCAGGAATAATGGCTTGTCTGTTAGCTCTACTTTGCTCTTCGTGCAAAAGCAAAGTAACTAGCTGATCAAAAGAATAGTGGTCTGGATTACCCATGGCCACTAATCGAAGGGTTGTAGCAAACCCTTGATATGTATCTGGCAGTCCATTCAATGTGGTACTGACAAGCTGTGAATTTGGCACCACCTCATCAATGTTGGCAAGCTGTTCCATGAGGTCCTTGACCTTTGTCAAGTATGCATCCATTGACTCACCTTCATTCATATTGACTTCCTGTAATTGCCTTCTCAAATATGCAACACGAGCTTCATTGTGAATCTGATAGAGAGAAGCCAATTTATCCCAAGCATCCTTTGCTGTCCTGCAAGACCAGATGTGTGGAATAATAATTCTCTTGCATGATAAAGCAATGCATGAATGTGCATTTGCATCTCTTGCATCCCATCTTGACTGTTCTTGAGTTGGAAGAGCAGCAACAGGAGTGCTAGAGGAAGAGGCATCAGTACCCCCTGCAGAAGGACCAGCAGTAGAGACAACCACTGTAGCATTGGCTGGCCTCAGATCAGCCCCTGAAACAATATTCCACAAATGCTTTGCAACAAGAATATGTTTCATGAGATAAGAACACATCGGATAGTTGGTGCCATCCAACTTATCATCTTCACGAAGAACTCCAAATAAATCTTGATTGTTCCGAGCCATAGCAAATGTGATACCCTGAAAAAGACTTGAAAACCCAAAAGCCTCAAGGCTATCACTGCAAAAAGCTGGCTGTCCCAAAAAATGACAGCAAATATCTGCAAATTTCAGACCCAAATCAAAGGGCAAATGCAGATCTGACCCAAATGTGACTGTGACAGGCAATGTTCACTGCAAAAAACAGCAAATTTGGCAAAAGCCCCAAATTTATTGAGGGCAAATACAGAAAAGTCCCAAATTTTGCTGAAATTTTTTGCAAATGTGACCCAATGTATGCAAATCTGAATCAATGTCCTGCAGAAGTGACTCAATGTTTGAAAAAATCTGACTCAATGTCCTGAGTGATGACATGGCACAATAGGACAGTCCTGAACCAAATTCCGAAACAAGTACAATGTACAGTGTAGGTACCGTACAGACGTACGGAACAATACAGGAACCAATGTATGGTTGTACGGGTGCGAGATGCACAACTATACGAAACCTGTACGGACCCTGTGCGGTGACGTACTGAACGGGTACGCTGTACAAAAACTGTACGGAAGCTGTACGCTATACTGTGCACAATGTAGGTACGATGTACGGACGCGCACAGGTACGACGATGTACGTGTGCAAGTACGTTGTACGGACGCGCGTAGGTACATGCGATGTACGTGTGTAGGTACGTTCCCACGCGCAGGTACGGCGATGTACGTGTGCAAGATCTGTACGTCTGAAGCTGGACGCCTGGATCTGCAGCACAAAAAATGGTGACTGATGGCCACGGGTGCTGAAGGAGACCTCGAAAAAGCTGCAGCAGCTGGAGATGTGTCGACCAGCAGAGCAACAGACTCCCAATGAGCAATGGAGGACTCGGGGGGCTGAGGAGAGCTGGAAGACAAGAGCAATACCTGCTCTGATACCACTGTAGGATCGGATAGAAGAGAGAGAGAGAGTGCAGGTAGCAAAAGTTGTAATAGAACAGCCGTCACGTTAAAATCTTAGATACTCAAAAACATACAAGTACAAAGTACTTGTACCTAGACCTAGGACTAAGTGTCCTAGGTGTCACATAGGACTAAGTGTCCTATGTGGCCTAAAAGGCACTAACACTATAAGTGCCTACACTTATGCCTACAAGGCACATACCATGGCCTATAGGGCATCACTAGAACCACCAGAAGATGGCCTACAAACCCCCCTCCATCTGTGTTGAGGGTGACAAGCTTGCTTCCTGATTCATTCTTAGATAGTCAAAAACATACAAGTACAAAGTACTTGTACCGAGACCTAGGACTAAGTGTCCTAGGTGTCACATAGGACTAAGTGTCCTATGTGGCCTAAAAGGCACTAACACTATAAGTGCCTACACTTATGCCTACAAGGCACATACCATGGCCTATAGAGCATCACTAGAACCATTAGAAGATGGCCTACACTTATTTCTTTAGATATTTAATGTTGAACCATGCGAGGCATAAAAAGGCCAAGTTTGAATCTATCATTTTCATAATCAAGCTATATCAAAAGGTTTGTCCAAAGTGATGGCCTTCTTGTGCCTAAGTTTTGCTTTGATCATGGCATCAAGCCAAAAATGTAATCGATGGTTCCAAGAAATAATTGGTCTAGGATTTTTTTGGGCAAATTCATGATATATTTGTATGCATTTTTTGCTATGCAATGTTTTTATTCAATCCAAGCAAGCCCGCCTTTCTTACTTCCTCTCATGGGAAGATCTTTGGACATTCGCACTGGAACTTGTTGGCATGTTGGAGGAGATCGGCGATAGAAATCTAGATGTTTAAAGAAGGCACATATGTAGTACCGAAAAGAGAAGTAATGAGAGAGATTCGTATGCAACTTAGGAAAGTTACACAAAAATCATCCCTGCCCACGCTTCAATAATTTGGGTGTGGGTGGGCACGGTTGCATACACATCGCCACCGCAGCTTGGTGGTCAATAAAATTTATTACATGGCGATAGATGACAGGTTTGTGTCTCACCACGCATAGCCAAGTTTATGGCGCATTAAAGTTTTTGTGTGGAGAAAACCTCTGCCCGAGTGCTTGGGCGGAGGGTCTTCCCTGCCCAAAGTTGGGAGAACGCTGAAAATCACGCGACCAACCTCTTGCTACCATTTGGCGCATCGCATTAAAGTTTTAGGCAAGGTGGGCAGCCCCTATGTATAACCAGCCTTAGTTTAAACTAGGTTGTGAAACTTCATGTAGTAAGTCCAAGGCTTGGATATTCATTCTAAGGGATGACATGGCTTAGCTTCAAGATGTAAATTGGAGCAAGGATTGTGTAACCTGGCGCTGGAAAATCCGTACACATCTCGAGATACGTGTTGGAACTGTGGAAGTTGAATCGCCAATTAGATAGAATGCTGGGAGAGAAGGATAAGAAGCGAAACACAACACTAGGGCCTAGAAATAAGGGCTGGACCCCCGAAGTTTTTTATTGCAATAGAATAATCTTTGTACAAGTGGCTCTTGAAAGAGCATAGAACTGAGTACAATTTTGAATACATGTGGGAGGTGAGAGGTCTTTCTTTTATAGACTAGGCCTAGCAAAAAGCTAAGGCTTGCTTAAAAGCTGCTTTTTCATAAAAGCTAAGCTTTTAGCTTTTTAAAAGATACTTTTTCATAAAAGCTAAGCTTTAAAGGCTTTTCTTCCTAAGTTTGAGGATTCAATTGCCTTTTTAGTCTTGTGGGCCCTCTTTTGAAGCTGTGCCTCCTTGTCCTTGCTTAATAGCCTTGTGGGACCTGGTTTTTGTGCTTTTCTCCCCAATCTTGGGTCCTTTTTGCACTCTCTTGGGTCCTACACATTGCACAAACAAATCCTAACACTTTAACCCATTAGAGGTTATCGAAATGCATGCATTCCTAGTTCTTGGACTATTTCTAGTCCCTTGTGGGCGTCCCCACAGTTCTCTTTTTACCAATGCAGGGCAAAAGTAAAACAATAAAACTTCTTCCTGGTTAACTAACTTCACCATTCTTTGACCGAAGTCAATTCTAATAAAGATCACTCTTTATTTTCTTGGGAGAAGTCCCAAATGGTGACATCCCCTCGGCTTCTAAATAGTTGTCCTCAACTGAAAAGCTTCTTGATAAAACTGTAAAACTTAAGGATACTCTGAGAAGAATTCCTCATCTACCAACTTGGCATCAAGTGCCGAATAATTCTTAAACTTGACAAGGTATCTATGGATAACCTTGCCTCTTGGTCCTTTCTTCTCTGTATGATATACAATTTGTTCTGGTTGGAGGATCTCCTCCATCTCTTCCACCTCAAGTGGCTCTTCTTGAACTGGTGTGGGTTTTGGTCCTCGATACTTCTTTAGAAGACTCACATGAAAGGCATTGTGAATTTTCCAAGTCTCGGGCAGCTCTAGTCGGCAAGCGACTTCATTTATGACCTCACTAACTCTACATGGTCCATAATACCTAGGAGACAACTTTAGGTATGCTTTCTCTTTTCCTTTCATCTTTCTAAGTCGTGATTTTTCAAACTTTAGTAAGACCCAGTCTCCTTCTTGGAGATTTATCCCTCCGGTGCTTGTCTACTTCCTTCTTTTGCTTTTGTTGAGATCGTTCAATTGTTGTTTGTACTTGAGAGAAAGCTGTATCTAAGTCTTGGACATATTAGTCGGCTGCAAATATCTCGTTCTTTGTTCTGAGGATGGATGGTAGAATCACCTTTTCATAAATAACTTCGAATGGGGCTTTTCCTATGGAGCTATGAACAGATTTATTGTATGCAAATTCCACAAGAGGAAGATACTTTTCCCATTCGACCTTCAGCTCGGATGCATAACACTTCAAAAGATCCAATACTGTGGAATTGGTATTCTGACCTTGTCCGTCTGACTAAGGCTGAAAAGAAGATTAAAAGTCTAGCTTCATTCCCATATTATCAAATAATGCTCTCTAGAATAAATTAGTCATCCTGGGGTCTCGATCACTAACAATCGACTTAGGCATCCCATGGTGCTTGAAGATCTATGCCAAAAACAATCGGGCCATTTGATCTGCCTTAATAGTTTTTCTTACTCGAATGAAATGGGCCTGTTTGCTGAACCTGTCAATGATGGTCCATATCCCATCATTCCCGTATCTGGATCTAGGAAGATCAAAGATGAAATCCGTGGCGATGCATTCCCATTGTCCTTGCGGTATGGGCTGCGGCATGAGAAGTCCTAGGTTTACCTTTTGGCATGCAAGACATTCAGTTACAAACTTGTGAATGTCTTTCCGCATCCCTGGCCAAAAGAAATATCTCTCAATGGCCTGTGTAGTAGACAGAATACCTCGATGCCCTGCATAAGGATGAGGAACTGGGCCTGATAAGTCCTTTGGAGAGCAAATCATGCACCTATGCCATAATTTCTTCAATCTGGGCTGCGCTCACACGATAAGGTGGTCGATTTGGGGGCTCACTTCCCTGGAAGGAACTCTATAACATGATCTTCAGGTTGTTTTGGAGGAAGCTCTCTTGGTAGAGAATCGAAAAAACAATCTCTGAAAGATTCTAGAAACTGAAATTTTTCTTTTTCTAAAGGACTTATTCCCACTTGAGGTTCACCACCTTTCTGACCATATACGCAGAAATTCCAGACTTTATTGATTTAGCAATGGAAATATTTGATACAACTGGAATGGTCTCGCCTTTTCCCTTGGCCAAAATCTTGTGTTGCTTATTCCAATGCACAAATCTGAGGGTTCTTGCTTTCTATGGAACCACGGCATACCCAAAATAGCATCATAATGCTTGAGTGGGGAAGCATAAAACTCTTCTTGGTCTACATAGGTGAATTCTGAGCTTTCCAATGTTGTGACTTTGACTGGATCCCCTTCAAAAACATGCTCTGCATCCAAAGATAGATAATCCCAATTCTTCCGTCTTAATTCCTAGCCTCAAAGCTAGGTCTTCAATTATCGGTAGCTCCGGGATCAAAAAGAATTAAGGCATTATGATCTCTTACTTTACCCCATGAAGTTCTCAGTTTCCTGGTTCTGTGGTTCTGCCCAACATGTTTGGGACTCCTCCCACCACAAGCTTTGGCGGTTCTCTTGGCGTTTGCTGCTCCCTTGGACCTGCAGGCCTTCGTGGCACTGGGCAGCCATATGCCCTTCTTTTCCACAATGGAAACACTTACCCTCCTTTCGGAAGGTTTCAATCTGTTCTGGAGTAAACTTTGACTTCCCTTTGAAGGGCTTGATGGGCCCCTCGGCTTCTGAGGCTGAAATCTCTTTGAACCTTGGGTTGGTGCCACAACCCTCTTGCTAGTATCCACACCCTTCCCTTTTTCTGCCATAGTGTGAAGGAGGTCTTCCCTTAACAGTTCAACCACGGAAGCTGAATGCATCAAATCTCGGAGCTTCGTCTTCTTTGAATCAATGCTTACTTGAGTTCGTATGTTAGGGAGCAATCCCGCTCGATACCTCCGAAGCTTCGTCTTTTCTGAAATTTCTTTGAAGGGTGTGATTTGAAGATAAGCTATCCAAAACGTTTGATTATATATCTCGATGGTGTCAAAGGCTTCCATGCACACACACTTTCCTAGGCTGTATGAGCATCATCAAAGAAATTCTTGGGCAAAAATTGCTCATAAAACTGCTTCTTAAAGTCTTTCCATGTCTTTGGAGCATGTTCTGCAACTAGAAGAGCTCCCCACCAAGCACTGGCACTGTTTGTCAAGTGAAGACTTACAATCTTTAACTTGGACTTCTCGTGATAGTGCCTATTTTGAAGGCTATATCAAACTGACAAATGAAATGCAAAGCATTTTGAGTGGCTCCAAACTTTTTATTAAAAGCAGTGAACTTGACTGACTTATCACCTTCCTTGAAGTCTCTGCTTCGAGATCTGGGTCTCCTTCTTTTGTGCTTATGACGAGGGCATCCGTGGGATATAGAAGAAGATGAGGAAGAGAAAGAATAAGAAGAAGAAGAAGAAGAAGAAGAAGAACTAGAAGAGGATGAGCTTGAACTGGGAGATCTCCTTCCATGCTTTCGGCTTCGTCCATGAGGCTTCGAGCTCCTCCCTCTTTTTCTTGAAGTATGATGCTCCTAGTGCGATGCAGGACTCTGGGAACACTTCCATGAAGTATGTGAATGCTTAGAGAGGTCTTTTGATGGAGGGGTGAGAGAAAGCTCTTGATCTCCCTTTTCTTTTGGCAATATTGAAACTTGCTTGGTCATCTCCTCCTCAAATAGATGCTGAAATCGAGGCTTTTGCTTCAGAGATTGAAGCATCCTGATCTTTGCTTTCACAAATCCTTCACTAAGGGCGTCTTCAAATCCCTTAGAATGCTTCTTACTGGATCGTCTAGAGGCTGAACTGGGCCTTTTGGTAGCTGAACTCCCATGCTTTGAAACCATGATGTGGGAGATGGAGAATTGAACCCACCGAATCAACTTAACTGGGCCTAAAGCAATCAACTGCAAAGCCCCTACTCCTTTCAAGGAGGTAAACGCTTACGGGTGAAGATAGGCGCCGACCCGATGTGCGATGTAGTATGGGTGGGTGTGGCTCTTGGTTGTATGGTTCAACCACTAGTCCGGGGTATGGCCAAAATATAAAATATAAAATATTTGAACCACTAGTCCGGGGTATGGGCCAAACATAAAATATTATATGTACATTTCTGCATACCCTACCTTTACAAGCTTACTCTGCGTTCCACTGGTTGACCACTAGTCTGGGAAATGGGCCAAACATAAAATATTATATGCACATTTCTGCATACCGCAACTTTGCAAGCTTACTGTGCGTTCCACTGGTTCGTGAGTCCGCCTGCGGATGATGTTCCATCCGTCTGTGGTTCTGTTCGCTTGCGCGCTTGCAAATGATGATGTTCAGTCCACTGCGCGCCTACGGATGATGATGTTTCGTCTGTCTACGCCCTACGCCTACGCGGATGTATTCCGTCCGTCGCCTATGGATGTTCAATCTGCCCATCCGTCTGCGGATATTTCGTCCACCCGTTTGTCTGTGGATGTTTTGTCCATGGGATCTCCGATTTGCGCCTACAAACCGGTGCGATTTCTGAGGTCTCCCGATATGCGCCTATCGGACGTCTTTACCAAGGTTTGTGGACCATTGCTACAAAGGAAAGTAGCAAAACCACGCTATGATACCACTGTAACCTGGCGTTGGAAAATCCGTACACATTTTGAGATACGTGCTGGAGTTGTGGAAGTTGAATCGCCAATTAGATAGGTGTTGGGAGAGAAGGGTAAGGAGAAAAACACAGCACTAGGGCCCAGAAATAAGGGATGGACCCCCTGAAGGTCTTTATTGCAATAGAATAATCTTTGTACAACTGGATCTTGAAAGAGCATAGAATTGAGCACAATTCTAAATACATCTGGGAGGCTAGAGGCCTTTCTTTTATAGAGTATAATTCTAAATACATCTGGGAGGCTAGAGGCCTTTCTTTTATAGACTAGGCTTAGCAAAAAGCTAGGGCCTGCTTTCTATAAGCTACTTTTTCATAAAAGCTAAGCTTTCAGGCTTTTCTTCCTAAATTGGAGGCTTTAGGTACCTTTTTAGTCTTGTGGGCCCTCTTTTAAATATGTGCCCCCTTGTCCTTGCTTAAGAGCCTTGTGGGACCTACTTTTTGTGCTTTTCTCCCCAATCTTGGGTCCTACATATTGCACAAACAAATTCCAACACTTTAACCCATTAGAGGTTAGCGAAATGCATGCATTCCTACTATTTCTACTCCCTTGTGGGCATCCCCACAGTTCTCTTTTTACCAATGCAGGGCAAAAGTAAAACAATAAAACTTATTCCTGGTTAACCAACTTTGCCATTCTTTGACCTAAGTCAATTCTAATAAATATTACTCTTTATTTTCTTAGGAGAAGTCTTAAATGGTGACAGATTGTGAGCTAAGAAACACCACTACATTGACAAGGAATGTGGCATTGCTATTTAGAGCTAGCCATATTCTTTGGGGATCCCTCTTGCCCACTATCAAATAGTGTTTCATTGAGATTGTGCCGCATCTATGTTGCCATCCGCATACAGAATTTCTCCCAAGTCCTTTGGCCTCTTGACAATATCTGGATCCTAATAGATTTACAAGGATTGTGAAACAAAATGACCAGTAACAAGTTCAATAAATGGGATAATTTTATAGCCAGAAGAAAGCCCATGATGTGTCCAAAACAATACACGTGTCTCGAGTAAATTGGTAAGCCACACTGACTTGTCATTCACCATTGCATCTGATAGGGTGTCAAGAGCTTTTTGTCTGTGAAGTAAGAATTTGTGGCAGATGTAAGTGATCAAAGGACTTCTATAATCTAATGACTACCCACAAATGGTTGTAGTAAAGCTGATTGAGATGCATTTTGTATGCTAAGTTGCAGTGCGAGAGCACATCCAAGAACATGGAATATATACTTACCAAAGTCTGCTGATAGATTTTTTGGCTAAAACAGTTCGTTCATATCAAAATCCTATATTTTTTTTCAAGTATGCTGATAAGGGATGGTGTATTCATGAACGTGGGGTTACCATCAACCAGTTTCAGGACTGCTGTACCTTCTGTATAGATTGGGCAAAAGCAGCTTGGAAAACAAGATTCAGCATACCAAGAGTTTGAAGAGGTCAACATCACACTGAAGGAGACCTTTCTGGTGTGTTTGAGCAAATAAAGGAAACTTGGGGACTCGACTAAGCCAGAAAAAGGAGTTTATCATACTGAGTGCTGAAAAAGAATTGTGCCATATGCTTCTAAAGTCTGATCTTAAAATCAGTCTTGTATTGTGTGCAGCTTATTTTTTGCACTATTTTGGGAAAGGTGCAGCACAATGATCTCATTAATAATGAGGATAACTGATAGCCCTTAATACTCAAGAGAGGCATAGGTTGAAGGTGAAGAATAGCAAAAAGGCATAGCGGATGATAATTTGCATGCCAAGACAAAAGGTTTTGATTGATGGGGAAGCAAGGATACGGGTGAAGGCATATGAGTATGAGAAGATGAGGTCAAAGAAACTGTCCTCTTGTACGGCAAGAACTTAGGGAGGAGGCTAAATCAATGAGAGAGTCTTGAACCTTAAACAATGGGGGGATGTGATGTGAGAGCATAGGAGATATACAGAAATCAGGGGAGATGTAATGTGAGAGACAAAAGAGATGTACAACAAAGTATCTGGGCAATCTTCTTTCAAAGACCCCTAGCAAGATTCTATACAATGCAGGGTTATGCTATTGTCATAGCATGTAGATGAAGGATATGTAGAGGTAGCCATACCATAACACCTTGAAGTCCACTGTGTGCATGGTAACATTTATGGTTTGAAGCTTTGTGAGTGGACTTGTGCCATGTCAACACGTGTTTTGTGGGTATTTATGATGCTGAGTTTGGGAATAAATCCAAACTGTTGCTGATGTTTCTTGAATGAGCACGAGCAACCTTTCTAAAGTTAATCTCCTTTCAGTTGAGCTTTCCCTTTGACGTACAATTCTGGTTGTATCTTTTTGAGGTCTTTGTATTCCATGATAGCTCTTTGCTAATTATTTTCATTTTAAAAAACGGTTTTTCTTCAGGCCTACTTGTAGAAAATTGTAGACTTCCCTAATTTTAGGTTTGGATTTTTGTGCTTTCCAATTGTCCCTGTTCGTTTAGATACAGGATCCCTTCTAGCCTTTTGTTCACCTCTAAGGTCACACTGCATTGGATGATTTTGTTTCTCGTTTTTTTGAAGTATTAGCTTGGATAGATGTAAGCAGGTAAAGGTAACGGTAGAAGAAAACAAGGAACAAGCATGTAGCACGCTGCAATAAACATACAACAGCTTTAAGAAGACATATTGGGCCACTTGTTTCATCGTTGCATTTTAATTCAATGTTTAGAGCAATGCCACCCATTCACAATGGTTGTAATGCAACTAGGAACATGGAAATGTACTTGCTGAAGCCTCGCACTTCAACAACCTAAACCACATTTGCTTAGTTTGCAGTTCCAGTGACCACCAAGCTGGCACAGATTATATAAGGCAGTTGACGAGGCTGATTCTTTCTTTGTCTTATAATAATCAATTTTGCATCAGATGTACACCTTTTGAATAGATTACACTTTGTATCACTGAAGCTCTTCGCATTTTGATCTTTGTAAGGAACAGCTAAGTAAAACATATCCGTACCCTTCTATCTCTTAAATACGTAGTACCTGGCAACCATGCCTTTCAAAAGTACAAGTCTTAGCCAATCAAATAAATCTAGGAATTGGGTTATGGTTGAGGTGTCTAGTGAACTTACGATGTGCAATAACAATGGATTCATTACTATTTGTTGTTAATATTCTACTTAGTTAGGTCTCTGTTCTTTTCGCTGGCAGGCTGCACGGCAAAGCTTTGCAATGCAGGTGTGCAAACTCTCAAGTGATGGCAAAACTATTTCGATCAGTGACAGCTGCTGCTTGGACCTTGCAAGGGCTGCTCTAGAAGTTTCAGCAGAAGATGATGCTCTTGTTTCCCACTCGCCAGTGGCCCTTCCTGTCGATTCTTATATAGAAAGGCTGAATAGTATGGCAATGGAGTTTGCTGGACATCATATGCCGGCTCAAGATCGAACACCAGAAGCAGTGCTTCATTGTTTGGACAATTATCTTTATGGTTACAAGGTGGAACCGAACTGCACATCTTGCATAATTTTGAGTTTGATTTCTTCTTGTTGCCTAATATAGATCATCTTTCAGCTTTACCATATCATGAGCACATGCACAGTGGAGAGAGGCATAGTATGACTGCTGTAGAAAGATGATTTGAATGAGTTTTTATTTTGAAGAAAGGTATAATGTCATACAGCTTTTTTACTTCTGTGCAAATCGATTCTTTATTCACGGTGGAATTGCCACATTACAAGTAGATGGACAAGTGCAGGTAGTTCAGGTAATGGATTAGCAGCTAATGCAAACATTTAGTGCTGCTGTAAAATTATATCTTCATTCTCAGGCTCTTTTCACCGTGCATTTCCATCCCACACACACACACATTTTTGTAAAAAGCAGTATTCATTTAGAAAAATTGTACATTCATAGCTGTCCCAAAATGAGACAGCTACTACTCAAAACTAAATGATCAACATCCAAGAAAGAGTGCTCATACAGTCGAATGTTACGAGCATGATGTAACGACCACAAAGCCCAGTAAACTGCACAAATAGAACTGATCATAATATGGCCTAGAGGCATCTTTGCCAAACAAGCAAAATTGCTTACCAAAGGAAGTCCCCTCACACACACACACACACACACACACACACTCTCTCTCTCTCTCTCTAAAATACATACTAACAAGTGCACACACTCCCTCTCAAACACACACTCTCTCAAACATACATACATTTTTAGTGCACACACTGATCATATATGTATGTGAAATTAACCAGTGATGGTGCTATACTAGTAGTTATTTACGGTGATGATCTTAGTATTGCTGGTCGTAACATTGTAATGATACGGAAAGCAAAGTACTCTAGAGAGACTTTGGAATGAAGGATTTAGGACCATTGGACTACTGTTTAGGACCTCTACCTTGTATCAAATAGCATATATCTCACAATACATTTATTAGATCTATGAATAGAGATGATACCTGTTATGCTCTAGCCGAGATAGCATGACCTCGGAAAGATCGGTGGGCATTTTCTCTTAGATGACCGACTTCTGTAATATTTTATGTGCGTAAATTAAATGGTGAAGGGAAGTAACTGCCAAGGTCCTAGGTGAGGGTGTATTGGCATCGACTAGGTGGTTCTGAGTGCTCAGGCCTAGGTGCACCTAAATGTGTAAAAATGCCAAGGGAAAAATGTTTTAATTGTGCCCCAAGAGAGGGGTAAATGGTGTACCAAGCTAAAGGTCTAGAATGATGACATGTGGCAGAGGGAACCATCTAGGGAACTGAGGGCTTGTGGATAGACATGAAGGAAAAAAAAGTTACGTATCTTTGTGAGCATGCCATCCATGAGATAGGCTAGGAGGATATTCGGGATGCCAACGCCTGTGAATTTCATCCGTGAATCGACAGAAAGAATGTGAGACCAGTTGTGAATGCATCAATACCACTGGAAAGCTTATTCAAAGAGGTTTCAGCTAATACCCTATTTTTGCCGACATCAGCATGCCACACCGAGAGCGAATACAAAGGAATCACCAATATTTTTGGCAATCTTGGTGGGGAATCACTAGGTGTGCAAATCAGTGAATGGGATTTCTCTCAGGAATTCATGAGGAGATTTTATGAACTCCTGACCAAAATCCAAAAGATAATCAGCACAAAGGTGCAAGAAGAAGCCAAGCCAGCATGGAAATTCAACAAATACGCATATACATACGAGATCAATGCCACTACGCTAGCCTTGATTTGTCATCCTCGTTGTGTTTCTTACCTTGTTTCTAGGCCGAATTGAGTTTCAGGCCTTCCTGAAATTCTAGAATGGACACTACATACACCCGACAAGCTACATCGACCATTCCTTGGGACAACTACACAGAGAGGATACTGGGGTATTGGAGATACTAGGAAAATGAACCAGGAAGCAAGGAGGAGCAAGGTCATGTTCTTAGGACTTGATTCATTCTGGAGATGCATTTCGGAATTCACCCAAATGAAAGCCACCATCCATGTCCTATTGGCACATCGGAAAAGATTGTGGATGCAAAAGTTTGATGGCCAAAATTATTATGTGTAATAGGCAAGGGGCCTGGAGCACTTTCTCACTAACGAAGCCTGTCCTAACTATTGAGTGTGGAAGCGTGGGATGTTTGAGAGAGAGAGAGAGAGAGAGAGAGATGATGATGATGATGATGGACTATGAACATCATGATATATGCTACCTACTAACTTCATTGCTTGTGCAATGTGGACATCACGATATATTCTTCCTGTTTACTTCATTGCTTTCTGTTGGAGCTTGGCAATAACTAGTTATACCTCCTGTTGATATGTGAGTCTTTCTCGTTGAAGAGGGCTTATCTGAGGCCCATTGAAGGGCTATGCTGAGGCTGTGAAGCTGAGGCTATGGTTGAGACTGCACTGTAGAGATCTGTCCACATGATAGGGTATGGTCCTGTGGACACTACGGTGTCTGCTGCTGAGACAGCTGCATGGGCTATTGGGGCTGGTGCAGGGCCATTTGGAGTGGACTGCAACTATTGTGGGTGAAGGTGTTATTGTTGTTGACACTGCTGGGGGTGCTGCCACTGCACTGAGGCATGCTGCTGGAGATGGAACCACCACTAGAGGGGCTGCCAGTGTGGGGTGTGGGAGAGGGTCCTGCTGAAGGAGGGGCTGTTGAAGATGGTTGAATGAGGGAGGAACAATAGATTTTATATGAATAGCTCTACTGACTGGACAACCCTGGTCCGATGGTCAATGCAGACCATTTACTAGTTCAGACAAAATTCCATGTTGGCCCAAAAGTCAACGTACTAACTTTTGATTGGAAAAGTCAGCTCTACATTTTTTGACCACCTTCGTCTTTTGCTGAATTCTATGCTGCTGGATTCGTCCTGCTGTGCTGCTGGTTTTGTCCTGCTCTACTACTAATGTGGCAGCATGTGAAAGGAGCATGACATAGGTTAGCTACAACAGAGGGGTTTTCCAAGTCTATACAGGCCCACATGGAGACTCCCAAGAAGCTGTCTATCCCATCAAGGCTTTCCTACTCGACTGTTGCAGGTTTTGTCCTGACTCCTAGTCCATATGCAAAAACTTATTAATGAATGAAGCTTACTTTAGATCCACAAGAGCGTATTTATTACCTAGAGCTTAAATTCCGAGACTCAAGCTCTGGCTTGTAAGGAAAGTTCATGATAAGGAGGGCAATGAAGAAAGAAGTCATCCATGAAGTATTACACAAATGTAGTTCATCTCCACCAACACCACAGCTGGTTTCTAAAGCATAGGAAGTGGTCACAACTAAAGTGAAATCAATGAAACAAGAGATAATTGCTGATTTTAACAGCAAAGCGAACAAAGCTGATCTTTACATGGAAGTAAAGAGCAGGAAGCGAGAGAAACTAACAAGATGATCTTACACATGGGGGGATTACCAGATGGCTGTCTTGGCACAGGGGAATATACAGAAGATAAAATCAAACGCCTCAAGGAGCAGATGCCAAGATTCATATAGTATTTGGGCACTTCCCTTTTTGGGATAGTGACTCTGTAATATAACGCAAAAGAAATTTCACCCAAAAAAAAATGTGTGTGTGTGTGTGTTTTGTATATATGTATGTTCACACATACACTTTTTTTGTGTAAAGATATACACACATACACACACATGTATGTTTGTGTGTGTGTGTGTTGGTTGGTGTGTGTACCGCTCCGAGTGTGGGTGAGTGTGTGGGTGTGTGCGAGCGTCATGAGCGTTGCTGCTCAGCCTCCCCAAGCCTCCGTACAGATTCGCGTCAGGCCTCCGTTCAGCCCCGCGTTCTATCTGTACAACTGTACGGACGCCGTACATCTGTACGGATGCCCTATAGACAGGTGGCCTCTTCCCTGCGCAGCTTCGCCACATCTACCCATCCTTCGACCTGTATATTCGCTGTATAGCCGTACCCTCCGTCCTTTTCCGTACAGCCTGCCTTGTCTTTTTGCGTCAGCCGCCTCTTCCATCTTTGCACTCCGTACAGCCTCTGCACTCCCTGTCTACTTTTTCGTACGACTCAACCCCCTCAGACTTTCTTCCGTACATCTGTACGATTTGTACATTCCGTACAGCTCGTACTTTCAGCCTGCTCCTTGTCCGTACAGTTCTGCTTTGATTCTGCCACTTCATCTATCCCGCCCTGTTTCTCTTCATGGAGGATCAATTCAAAAGTTACTCTCGCAAGGAGTCGACCCGGGACTCCAAAAGACAACAAGTTAATGTCTCTGTTGCAGATTCTGTAGACGCTCACTATGTTTTTGATATGCTTAAAGATGAATTTCATCACAGCCGGAAGGAGTGTGCCAAACCTCCCCCGGCCATCAAATACAAGTTAAAGCTGCCTTCATTGGTTGCTCCTTTTCGAAAGTTCTCTCAGCAAGCAGTTATCATTTTTTTCCCCAGGAAAGTTACCTTCAGCAAATGATGTGGCCCAGTGGGTTCAGGCATTGTTGGGAGGCTGCTTTGTTGAAGGAGTATACTTTGCTTCTAGGGGTTTTTATGAAGTGCACTTTTTGGATGCCTCATATCATCAGCAGATATTGGAGATGTCGCCCTTATTCTATGGCAGAGAAATGGTGCATGTCATGCCATGGTCGCCAAACAAGGATTACCACAGCCTCATTCGACATCACTGCCCCATATGGGTTGAGGTAGTGAATTTTCCGGACTATATGAGGGCTGAGTTACCAAGTTTGGCAGCCACTTTGGGGCAAGTTGTATGCCCTCCCCGTCCTTCGGGTAATCGCAATCGCTTTTGTATTCTTTGGGATATAGATCACCCAACCCCTCCTTCCATTGTGGTAGAAGTGGAGGATGTTCCCCTTGGTGAAAAATATTTTGATTTGAAATGGGGAGTTTTTGCAGGTGCTTGTTTCACATGCCATAAGTTTGGCCATTTAGCCTCACAGTGTCCTGCAGTCCTGCATCAGCTCCCACCCACAGCTATTGCTCCAGAAAATACCCCCCCCCCAATTTATGCCCCGGGGTCTAAGGCAATGCCTACCAAACTGGGTGATGTGGCTCCCAAATCTGTCCCTTCCAAAGAAAATGTGGTTCAGGTTTCAGCTAAGCAAAAGGATAAGGGGAAGGGCAAAATTTCAGAATCTCATGCCTCTCCCCAGGCTGTCTGGCAGCAACCCAAAAAGGTATTCGCTCTTAAACCACGTCCCTTACAGTCTCGCCATTGGGATGCTTCAACTTCTACCCCTGGTCAGACCTCTACCCCCGCTGACAGCCTTGCTTCTCAACTATTTTTTTTGCCGAAAAAACAGTGCTGATTATATTACTTCGAAAACAAGATACATGAGGTCAGCTTTGCAGCTGACGGGGCTGCGTTCACAAATCGGACGCAGCCCAAAAAGGAAACAAAAAAGTAAAGCTCTCTCTCACGGAGGGATCAGGCGAGTGTGAATGAACAGCCAGAGAGGTGGTGAGTAGCGCCACTGAAGGCCCTGCGAAGTATGCTCGAAGAAGAGGCCATGTGTGTCCCAATCACGGAGGAAACGTCTCCGCTTCTTTCGGCCAGCCCGGGAGTCTCCCTGTATCTGGTCCCACTGGCCTTTGAGGGTGTGTATAATCTCACTCCAGATGTCAGTCATGACCTGGGCAGTCGAAAGGGAGGTGCCACCGAGGATCTGCGCGCAGCGCGAGGTCCAAATGTGCCATCCTACGATGCTGCTAATAATCTCCCAGACTGGCTGCCTCTCCTGAGATCCTGTGCCAGCCTCTGTCAGTTGCGGCGGAATGCTCTCGAGCGGCCCCCACGTCCCTTGTGTGATAAGGAACGTGGGGTCCTACGGACATGCCTCGAACAAGTGATGAAAACCAGGTGCGGTGCTGCACCAGCAGAACGTGCCCCAAGTGATCAAACCTAACTCCGGTGCTGCGCGAGTAAGGATCCCGAAGGTCCACCTCCACACTTCCTGGGCGCGAGTGTAGCTCCACAGGCAGTGTTTTGGTGACTCCTCGTCCTCATGACAGATCTGACAACGTCCATCCTGACCAACCTGCCGCAACCAGCTCCCCACTGGAAGACCTTTGTGGGCGAGAAGCCAAAGGAAGTAGGAGATCTTCCGTGGCCGCCAGCTCTCCCACAAGGCCTTCCAGAAGGCCTGCAAAAATAGCCTGGAGATACCCTGAGCATACCAACTGGGCCGCTGGGTGGGAGGGCGGCTCTGCATCCTCCCGAGAACTCTCTTGCCCAATGTCGTGCTGTAGGCGAAGAAAGAGGTCGGCCCCTGACCTGTCACAATCTCTGGCCATCTCCACTCTCCTGGGTCCCAATCAAGCTCTGACAAGGCCCGCCCCTCCCAGAGCCAGAGTCGCCATAACTGCAGCTGATCCTGCTCTATACTGGGATCGGTCCGCCAAACCTTCCCCACGAGGCCTACGACCTGAACCCTCTGCCATGGGAGTAGGGGGTCGATGAGCACATCCTCTCTCCTGAGTCGGCCGTCCCCCATAACCGCGAAAAAGGAAACAGAGGTGTCATCCATCCGACCTGTAACCACCAGTGGGATGCCACGGGGGGTGAACTGTCCCAGCCAACGGTCATCACCAGGCATGAGGATCTGAATCTCGGGTGGAACCAACCAATCAGCTAGAATCGCTCCGTCTATCTCCGTGCGTCTCACGTGAGCTCCACGGGCACCTCCAGCTGCGACTGCTAGAGCAGCGGTCTCCAAGTGTCTGTACGTGTCCCTCCAAACTCGAAGGGACCGGGCTGGCCCCCCCATCCAGCCGTCCCACCTGATGTGTGATCTCTCCCCCAGCTGAAGGCCCTCGACATCTCTGACCTGACCGTTCCAGATGAGCGGCTGGCGATCAATCTCCTCCTGACAGCTAGGAGGGGACTGTATGAGACTGAGACGAAACCATGAGAAGGCTATGAACGAGTGGGGAGCGGGGCTGAGTGAGTGGGGCAGAAGTGAAGATCCACCTGAGGGACGGTAGCCACTCTCCACCTCGGCGCGGGACACAAGAACCGACCCCCTGCTGAAGTAACATCTTCCACGTTTGCCCCCCCGAGGTCAAACCGCGGATAACTAACTTGCCCAGCAGGGCCTGACTCTGAAGCTCTGGATCGATGACCCCCAAGCCACCCTCAGCCTGCGGAAGAATGACTGTCTGCCAGGCAACCCTGGCTCTGGTATCTCTGAGACCGTCCCCCCCAGACCACAGGAAATTCCGGACCAACCTCCTAAGCTGTGCCACGCTGGATCTCGAGAAACACCAACAAGAAGCCACATACCATGCCGTGGCTAGGAGAACCTGGTTGACTATAAGAGCACGACCTGCAAGAGAGAGCTTAGCAGTGCTCCAGAAAGCCAGCTTCCGTCGAATGGAATCTAGCACCGGGAGAAACTGCTGAGCTGGCGTGATATCCAGGCCGACCTAAAAGCCGAGATATCTAGCTGTCTGTCCCCGCGGGATCCACCTGAAACCCAAAAACCTCTCCCACTGTGAGCACGCCCCGGGGTTTGTGAGAAAACCAACTGATTTGTTCCAGTTGATTTTCACACCGGCTGCCGAACAGAAGACCTCTAGGGCCATCCTCACCCTCTCCAGCATCATGTCATCATCCTGGACATACAGTGCTGTGTCATCTGCATACTCCGAATCCAGGAGCTCCGTGTTCTCCTTGATGGGAAGGCGAACACCCCGGATCCCGACCTCGCCCGAAGGTAGTATGTCATAGCCTCGGCGAAGAAGAGAAACAGGTAAGGAGCAAGGGGGCAACCCTTATGCACTGATCTCTCCAAACGAAATCGCTCTCCCATCCTGCTGCCGATGATGACCCTGCTGGAAGCTGTCCTGTATAACGCTGAAATACCCTGAATCCATCCTGCTAGGAACCCTAGTCGCTCCAGAGTACCCTCCAGGAAGGACCAGTCCACTCGATCGTAGGCCTTCTCAAAGTCGAGAAGTAGGATGGCTAAATGGGACCCACTGTGCTGAGCCCACTCCGCCGCCTCTGAGAAGGTGAAGACATTATCCAAGATACTGCGATCCTGGACAAAGCCTGTCTGAGTGTCATGAATGAGGTCAGGAAGTAGAGGCCGAACTCTGGCGCTGATCATCTTGGCAAGGATTTTGTAGGCAGTGGTGAGGAGAGTGATCAGGCGCCACTGACGGATCTTCTGTCGATCTCCTCCCTTCGGGATGAGGCAAATCAGTCCCGAGGAGAGGCTCTCTGGCATATATCCGCTGCTGAAAATCCTCTGGAGGGCTGCTAGGAGGGGCTGATGGATCTGATCCCAGAAGGAGGTGAAGAAAGCGCGAGATAGCCCATCCTCGCCAGGGCATTTCTGCCCATCGATGGCCATCAAGGCCTCCAACATCTCGTCAGTAGTGAACGGTGCCAACAACGTCGCCTGCATGCTGGGCTGAACCAGGGCTGGAATATGCCTCCACACCTCCTCGCAGGAACGTCGAGTGCGAGGGGCAAGCTGCTCCTGCTGGAAAAGAGTCCTGTAGAAGTCGGTAGCCAACCCCAAGACCTCACCCGGATCAGTAACGATGTGCCCCTCCGCTGTCCTAAGACTCCGTAGTTGATCACCTGCTGCTCTCTGGCCATGCGTCCTGAAGAACTCCCTGCTCATCGGGTCGCCCTTCCGAGCCCAGAATGAGAGGGAGGCGTGATAGGAAAACTCTGAACGGCGCTGGAGAGTCTCCTCAAGAAGGGCTCTGGCTCGAAGGGCCTGGATCTGAAGCTCCTCCGAGCCCGGGGCTGCCTGCTGGAGTCGCTGAATGGAAGCGAGGTCCCTACGAAGAGCTCTCTCTCTGCCCCACCACTCCTATCGAACCTGAAGGGCTGCGAGCTGGCAAATCTGGCTGGACTCCTGCAAAGCCTGCGCCACCGAATCAACCCCCAAAGGCTACCGATACTACTGCGCACGTCCTCCCTCAAGAAGATGGAGTCGGGAATCTGGCACGAACGGGGAGGAAGGGACTGAGCTGCCGAGTCTAATGATAAGAGCACAGGCGCGTGGTCGGAAAGTGTCGTCCCTGGCACTATACCCGCCTGACCGCCTCTGCTGATGGCCCAATCACTGACATAAAATCTATCCAGTCTCTCCAGAGTCTGCCTCCTTCCCTGCGGAAGCCCCACGAGAAGTCCAAGCTCCCGTGCCAACGGCGGAAGGACGGGTCTCTCCAGTTGTCCCTACCTCCTGTCGCGAAGATAAAGGAGTCCCAAGCGGACTGCTCTTCCTGAGCCATACCTGTAAACTCTGGTCCTCTGCCCTGCTGGTCCTCCAAGGTCTCCAGATTGTTGAAGTCACCTCCAACAATCCAGGAATCCATGTCTGGGAGAATCCCTGTGAGTGTCCTCCAGAAGGTGGCTCTGCATCGGAGGTCTGTGGGAACATAGATGTTGAGGATTCCTATTTTGGAACCCTCCAACTCTAGGCCTACCCAAAGGGCACGGCCTGGGATCAACGTACCATGACCAAAAACTCCTTGGGCTAACTGCTCGCACACGGAAGTACAGACACTGCCACTCCTCCCCTGTGCGCCGATCGAGGGCTCCCAATAAGTGTGAGAGCGTCCAGGGAGAATCTTCCCGCAGCTACGGGAATGAGCCACAGAAAGCTTGTGCTCCTAGAGCAGAAGTAAATCCAAGCGACCAATCACTGCTAGCTGAAGTTCCTGTCTCAAGATGAGCTTCCTAGGACCACGGGTGCCAGAAGAATGAAACCCGTTCACATTCCAGGAGACAAGGTGTAGGCTCATGGTGAAGACTGGTAGGCTGCGAACAACTGTCTGCTCGCGGCAGATGTCGATGAAGAAGCTGACATTTCGGAATGGAGGCGCTGACGCTTATGAGAGGGTTTGGAGGGGGAGGCGAGGTCGTCTTGCCCGTTCTTCAACACCTTTAGCAAAGGCGTAAGGCCTTTAGTGCCATGAACAAACGCTTTCTCGAGCCAACTCGAGATCTCTGAAGTAGTCACCCCGTAGAAGGCTCGGAGTTTCTGAGGGGTCCAGGCTCTGACATCCTGGGGGAGGGGCCACGACAGAGGGGGCCTGAGGATCACAATCAATCTGAAGCGTTTGGCGGCGCAACGCCACCGCAGGCGCACGTCACCCTTGGACCACTGAGTCTCGAGAAGCTGTCCACCGGACGGGCCTATCCAGGAGCAAACCTGAGCGTGCGTCTGCTCTCTGAGAGCCTCCCAGACCGAGTCGTCTGTCCAAGTCTCGGTGCCGTCGCTGAGGAATGTGAAAGCAAAGCTAGGGCCATCCCTCGGGGCCAAGGCTGCGATCTTCCCATCCGCCCCTTTACGAAGCAGGAAGATACTGATGTCGAGACAAGCAGGGAAGGTCCCAAGGTCGGCCACATCCAAGTAGTCCCAGGGGCCAGATCTGTGGAAGTCGCGAGGAAGCTCTCTTCTGAAGCTGAGGCCCACCAGAGTCTGCAACTGAGGGGCTAGCGGACAGGGAAGACTGCTCCAGTGATGGTGTAGATTCAGGGTGTCCTGCCTGTGGAGGGGAAGGGGGAGGTGGCTGGGGGGTAGGCAACTCAGCCTCCACGGAGGCGACTAGCGGGGGGGTGGAGGAGGGGGAGTGGGGGCTGCCCGCGGTTGAGGAACCATCGGTACAGCTGACACTGCAGGAGAGCTGAGAGAGGCGGGGGGGGGGGGATGGGGCTGCACCTGGGACTGGGGCTGAGAAGGAAGAGGAGGAGACTAAAGAGGAAGAGGCGGGGGCTGATGCTGCGGGTCGGGAAGAGGGGGGTGCGACTGGGGAAGGGGCTGGGACTGAGTGGAAGGGGGCTGGGGAGCGGAGGAGAGGGGGACCTGAGGCTGTGGAGGGCGGGCTACCGTCGAAGAAGAAGCTCTCCCAGGACCTTGGGGCGGCTGCCTATCAGGTCTCTGAGACGCTGCTGCAGGTTGGGTAACCTCTGCCTCCTTGCCTTTTTCGGAAATCTTCTTATTCTTTCCTCTTTTCCTTCTGACCTCAGTCCAACCGCCAGCTATCTCTGGACCGGACTCCGGCTGCCTCTACTCCTCCTGACGTGGCTGCCCGGAGGGGGGGGGAGGGGGTGGAGGGGGAAGGGGCGGGGGGGGGCCGAGAGGAACTGGAGAATCGTGGACAAATAGCAACCAGGTGCCCAAAGCCGTGACACCTCAGGCACTAGCCTGGCTGTCTTGTGACTACCATGCTCTGGGTAATGCTGCCGGCATCTGTCACGATCTCAATCACTGCAGGGAGAGTCGCAGGGTCCGCCACAGCCACACGGACTCGGGGGGCTCCTGTCGTAGTAACCGCGTCGGCGAAAGTGTCATGCATAACCCAGCCAAAGTGGGAGCCCAGGTCCCTGACAATCGGCCGCAGCTCAGCAGCAAGGCCTGGAAAAACTAGCGTCACTGGGTGGCGAGGTATGCGGAAACGAGCATCAAAATCCGCTGCACTGAATCCATGGTACCAAGGGACTATCATAATGATCTTTCCATCCACAGATGTGGGGGAACCAGCAATCAGGTTGCTCGCAGACTTCGCAGTGGAGAGTTTGAGCCAGAAGATGCCCCTTCCCATAAGGGCCACCTCCTCAATGTGGCTGTCCTCTAGCATGAGAGTGGACTGGAGCCAATCCCTGATGGCTGATCTGGAGGGGGAATGTCCAATGACTCTGCCATAGACAGAGGTAAGGGCAAAGTCATTGGCAACCTCCTGTACCCGAGACGATTGTTGCTCTGTCAAGATAACGCGGTAGGCATCTAGAGAGGGAGGGTCCGACTAGGCCTCCGGTTCTGGGTAGGGAGCCGCCATACCACCAAGACAAACTGCGAGACCTCCGATGAAGAAGAGGCTGCCACCCAAAAAAGGGGGGGGATAGATGAGGGGGGTGGAGCCTGGGTGTGATGAAGACGGGTGAGGCGAAATGGGACGACGCGAGTCGGGTGGGGGAAGTGGAGGCACAGGCGAGGGCAGAGGCGGAGGGCGGGAAGGTTGGAGGGCGGAGGGCAGAGGCGGGAGTGGAGGCGGGGGTCGAAGGTGAGGGGGAGGGATGGCGGTGGAAGCGAGGGCGGGAGGCGGAGGGGGCGGGGGTGGAGAGCGAGGGTGGGGGCTGAGGATGGAGGGCGGGGGGGGGGTGAAGAGGCGAGGGCGGGGGACGGAAGGGCGGGAGGGGGCGGGGCGGGAGGGGCGAGGGGGCGGGGCGGAAGGGCGGGAGGGGCGGGCGGGTGGGGAGCGTGGCGAGGGGCGGGGGAGGCATTGTGAGGGCGGGGTGGAGAGCGCAGCGAGGGGCGAGGGGGGGGCGGGTGGAGAGCGCAGCGAGGGGCGAGGGGCGAGGGGGGGGCGGGTGGAGAGCGAGGCGAGGGGGGAGGGGCGTAGCGAGGGGCGAGGGCCGGGTGGGGAGCGAAGCGAGGGGCGGGGGAGGGCGTAGCGAGGGGGCGAGGTGAGGCGGAGGGGCGAGGGGGTGAGGGCGGAGAGGCGAGGGGGTGAGGGCGGCGAGGCGGGGGTGAGCTAGGGAGGTAGAGGCTGCGGGAGGGAGGGAGAGGGCTCGCAGGAGCTCTGAGCTAGTTTGCTTCTCAACTATGGGTTGATGTGTTAAAAAGAGGAATTCCTGTATGTGACAATGATGAGGATCATAGAGCTAATGATCCAGGAGCCCAGGTGGATGTTGATGTCATGGCTGAGGCCTGACAGCTTATACTTTACTCTGCTTTTTGGTTTGACTGTACATATCTTCTATGTCTACTTCAATTACTTGCATCACTTACAATGTTCAGGGTCTTTGCAATGTCAATAAGTGGAGACTTTTCTGGCATTATGTACATAGAATGCATCCCGATGTGATCTCTTTACAGGAACACAACCAACACTTCTTGGTTGGCCAGCAAGGCCACTATGCTGGTTATGATATTTTTTATGCTGGTACAATGCACTTTTCGGGGGTTTGCATGCTGGTAAAACATGATATACAGCCCACGGTTGCTTACAATGACCCTCAGGGTCGATGGATGGTGATCAGGTGCACCTGGCAGGCTGATCTCTATGAAATTGCATCTGTTTATGCCTCACAAACTTCTGCGACTAGAGCTCAAATGTGGGCCTCTCTCAAACAATATCCATGGCTGTCCAATGCTTTTTTGTGTGGAGACTTTAACAACTCGCCTGCCACTCAAGACAATACCACTCATCGTTCTCACATGATCCCCACCGAGCTTCGACATTGGGAAGATATGCTCTCATCTCAGCATGCAGAAGATCTATGGCTCTCAACAAGAGACACAGATATGGGCTATACATATCATCACAATGCCTTTACTCATTACTGGGCTCGACTTGACAAATGGTATTTGCTGCATGCTCAGCAGTATGCTGATTTTACTTGTACATTACGGGTTGATCACTCCCTCTTGCTATCTGATCATTTTTCAGTATGCTTGACATTATCAATAGCACGTCTGACAGATGATATGCCTTCTTTTGGTCGTCGCCTGCTCCATGTTAATAGTGCTTATTTGCTTCATCAACAATTTCAGAACATGGTGAGAGTGGCTGTCCGTCCCCTCCTCTTACATGCTCAGGAAGATATGGATTTTGCATGGATCAGTTTTGCTCACCGCTTACAGGCTGTTATTCAAGACTATGGACGGAGTTACATGGGAAACCTCAGGCTTAAGTTGAAATGGGCTCAATCTCACAAGCAGCAAATGGATGCAATCAGTTCTCATAGGCAGCTTACCCCTTCTGAACAGGATTCTTGCGCTTATGCGGTTCATATCATCCACCAAAATGATCTTCGCAAATTAAAGAAGTGGCAAATCCGAGCTCGCATGAAACCCCTTTTGGATAAGGGCTGCTCCTCCAAAGCCTTTTTTAAAAGTCTCCATGCAAATAGGCGAAAGGAGGATATTTGCAGGATCAAGAAAGATGATGGTACCTGGACCACTTCCAAATCAGAATTGGAATTGCAATGTTCTAGTCATTTCCAGCATCTCCTTTCTCTTCAGCCTGATCATTTGATGCAAGTGAATGCAGCTAGGTCTCAATTTCTTATGCATGTCCAGCCCATATTGTCTCGGGAACAGGCCTATGCATTGGAGCAGCCTTTTATGCTTAGTGAACTGGATGATGCCTTGAGTCATCTACGCAAAATCAGCTCTCCTGGTTGGGATGGATTGACTGTTGAATTTTTCTGTGCATTTTGGGGTGATCTCAAGAACACTCTTCTTCTAATGATGAATCATGCTTGGGCAGAACAATCTCTTCTTCCATCCTGGAAACATGGCCTAGTAAAATTGATCCCCAAAAAAAGGTTGTGTGAGACGATGGCTGATTGGCGACCTATATCTCTCATGCCTGTCATTTACAAACTCATTGCTAAAATGATTGTCCTCAGGGTTCGCTTCTTTTTGCAAACAGGACTTCATCCTAGACAGTATGGGTTTGTTCCCAGAAGGCAGATCACTGACAATATCTCCAATGCCTTGCTTGCGATTGAGTATGCCAAATATTCTAAACAAGATGTTCTCATTCTGCAAGTAGACATTGCGAAAGCATTTGATACAGTCCATTGGGATTTTATCTCTCAGACTATGCATAAATTGGGATTTGGCCCTCGTCTCATCTACATCATCTACTGGCTCTATTCTCAGGCCATGGTGCAGTGCTTGCTTGGTGGTGGGTTGTCAAGAACCTGGACTATGACCCGCTCAGTGAGACAGGGTTGCCTGCTTAGCTCCTTACTGTATGCCATTGCTACCCATCCGTTACTGTTGCATATGGACTATCTTGCAGACACAGGACAGCTTCATGGCTTGCAAATTCCAGGGGCACAGTCATTTCTTGCACAGGCATATGCTGATGATTCATACTTTATGCCCAAGAATTCTCAAAGTGACCTTTCTCACTTGATGCATACACTGAATGACTTTGGCATAGCTGCTGGACTGCATATCAATTTTCAGAAATCAAAACTTCTAGCTTTGAAAGAAGCTGATTGGCATGCACTTCTCTGGCCAGGCCACATTATCTCTTCCCATACTATTGTCAGGCATCTAGGCTACCCCATTGGCTGGAATATTACCCCGCATCAACAGCTCAAATGGGTGCTTCAAAAGATCAACAAGAAGCTGGAATACTGGCATTTGTCCACTTGGCCTCTACATGTTTGACTTCGGATAGTACAGTCCATCATTATGGCATATGTGCAATTTTATTTGCCTCTTCTTCCCTGGTCTTTCAAGCATTTGGCTTCCTATATGTCCCAGGCTATGGAGATATTTTGAAAAAGCAAATCTCATAAAAAGGCCTTGCGACTACTACCTATGCAGTCTATTTGTTCACCTAAGACTCATGGGGGGCTGAATATTCTCTATCTCGAGGTTCATATGTTGGCAAGAAAGAGCACTATGATTGCTGATTTTCTTCAGCAAAAACAGCCATGGGCTATTATGTTAGCAGCTATGTGTGGAAACATGGCGTCTCATGCATATGGGCATTGGATTACAGATCACTGGGAAGCAGTCATGTCCACATTTCAAGGGAAAATTCCTGGTTGCCCTGTTTCTACTGCTTTTATTCATGATTGGAAGAGAATTCTCTCATATGCAAAATGGACAGGTGCTTCTTCTCATCATGGTAATTCTTTTCGCTTGGAAAGCATTCATTGGAGCAAGGTGTTTGAATTGCCTCTTGCTCTACAGGCACCTATTAAAGCATACAATCTCATGAAATTGGGTATCAGATTTGTTGGTGATGTTGTGGATCAACAAGGTTGTATGCTTTCATTTCCACAAGCTTGCAGGACATTCTCCTTGGGTCTGCATCATAGGTCCATTTGGAGAACACTTTCAGCTATGTTGCAGCCATTTGTTCCGGTTCCTCCACTGTTTGCACAGGACAGATTAATGGACTGGAATTTGACTTCCTTACATCTTGCTTCCCATACGCTCTCAATGCACAATCTGACCTCCTTGAAGGTCTACAGATTTCTTCTTCCACCGCCATGGATTGACAAGCATGCCAACACTCTTTGGAATTTGGATAGGCCTTTATCTTGGTGGCAATCACGACTCATGAAAATCTGGAAAGCCAAATTGCCATTGAAATAGAGGCTTTTCTTTTGGAGATGTATAGTGGGAGCTTTTTCCATTGGGGTGAAATTGGCAGCACGCCACATTGCTTCCCCTTCCTGTCCCCGTTGCTCTCATCATTGCGAGACAGTTCCTCACCTATTATGGTCTTGCCCACACTCTCGCATACTGATCACTCATGTTTCTCATTTGCTGCGGCTTCGGTTTCCCTCTATCAGATTTGGGAAACTCTTCTGGATGTTTGGATGCCTCTCATCTCAGATGTCTCCATTCCTCCTCTTCTTTCACTGGACTCGCTTTTGGGTACTATGGACCATTTGGACATAGAGACTGCATTCTAGGATGGGTCAACAGTTTCCTCAGGCATATATTTTCTTCAGAATGTCCCTCAAGCAATCCTTATATGACAGTTTTGCTGCAAGGGACTTGGATGCCACTAGCCTTGAAGTGTTCTCTACCTGTTTTTGAGTTCTTCCATTGGGCTCTCTTTTGGAATCTCATGTCAGTGAGTGGGAGACTTCCCACCTTGTAAATTTATGATAATATAAATACACTGGATTTTACCAAAAAAAAGTGTGTGTGTGTTGGCAAAGCTTGATCTCGCAGATGGCCCTTCTTCTTCCCTGCAGCTGGATCTTTTGCGTCTGTCACATATGTTCCTTCATCGGGTTCCCTGTTTGTTTGTTCATTGGATTCTGCCCTTCTGGTTTCAGGTCTTCAACAGGCTCAGCAGTTTGGAGTTTGTCTCTACTTTATGGACAGGGTTCTTTCTGCCGCTCATCTTCGTCGTTGGGCTGAAGCCACAATGGGTCCGGATTGTATTTCCTCCTTTGTCTTTCTAGGCAAAGGATTTTATTATGCCCACGTTTCTTCGACTGATGTGGTGGAGCGGCTAGTCAGTCGTGCTGGTGTTCCTGGGGCTGGTTTCCTCGCTTATGTGATGCCCTGGGATCCACTTTTCGATCCTTTTGCTATCCTTCTGACTCACTATCCGGTTTGGATTACTCTCAAAGCACTGCCTATGCCTCTTCTTCAGCATCTTTCTACTCTTGCAGCACTTTTGGGAAGACCTCTTCCTTTCCGCTTCAAGAGTTCTTGCAAGCTTTCCGTGATGTTCGCCTTTGCGTTTTATGGGATATGACGCAGCCCATGCCATCTACTGTGGATCTTGATTTGGGATTTGCCCATCCGATGCGCATCAGGCTGCATTTTGCCTCTTTTCCCACTGCATGTTATCGGTGCTGACAGGTTGGTCATTTTGCACGTGATTGCCCTTCTACATCCAGGCCCACTCCTCCTGCTCCTTCTTCAGCTGTTAAGGTTACTCTCCCTTCTCCTCCGGTTTCTGCTATGGCTTCTTTGGAGAAGCCTTCTACTGCTCCGAAGCACTACTGGAGGAAGGTAGATAAATCACAGGCCAATCTTCCTCTTGCTGAAGAAGCTCAGGATTGCACCCCTGTTGAGCACCATCAGCCTCCTTCTCCTCAGGATATGAATGTGCCCCTTGCAGAGGGGATTTTACAGGATGATCTGCATGCACTCTCTCAGGATGCTGCCCCTGCTCTTTCTCAGGTTGATCCTCAGAATGAAGCTGAAATGCTGAGTCCTGCTTTATTAGATGCAGCTCTTTCGTCGGAGGCTTGGCATCAGAATGCCCTACTGTGCTCCATAGACCTCCTCCAACAGCTATGCCTCAAAATAATGCTCAGCCCACACCTCGCAATGGAGGACAATTCCCCAACTCCTCGAACCCTACTTTGGATAAGGCATCTAAATCGGTAAATGAGCACTCCATGAAGATCAATACTCCTACAAAGGTCAAGGATAAAGGTAAAGAGAAATTGAAAGATAAAGATGCTTCACAAAATGAAGGGTGGCAGCAACCCAAAAAGGTGATTCCCTCAGACAGCGACCTCTACAATCCATACATTGGGAAGCCACTTCTCCCACTCCAGGAGAGGCTTCTTCTTCTCAAGTTTCTCCTGCCACTAGACTATGGACTGATGTTCTCAAAAAAGATATTCCAATCTTTGATCTAATAGATGCTTCTCCTCCTTATGGGCATGGGTCTCAGCAGGAGGCTGAGGATATGGCAGTTGCTTGATGCTTTGTCACTTGTTTGTTCATATGTATACAGCTATGAAATGTCTTTCCTATAATGTTCAAGGCCTCTGCAATGTCAATAAATGGAGGCTTTTTTGGCATTATCTACATTCTATGCATCCATATGTGATTTGTTTACAGGAACATAATCAGCATGATATGGCTGGACAGCAAGGACATTTTGCAGGATATGACATTTTCTATGCAGGCAATTTGAGTTTTTCTGGAGTGTGCATCCTAGTCAAGCATGACTTGCATCCTTTGATGGCTTTTAATGATCAGCATGGCAGATGGATGGTGATACAATGCATGGTTGATGAAGATATTTATGAGGTTGCTTCTGTATATGCTCCCCAAAGTTCAGCTTTGCGTGCAAAGATGTGGGATGCTATCAGTCATTATCCTTGGAGGTAAGACTTTAATAAGTCTCCTCATCCTTAGGATAACACGGCTCATAAATCTCATATGATACCCTCTGAATCTCAGCAATGGGAGAATATGCTGAATGCTCTTGATGCAAAGGACTTGTGGCACGTTTCTCAGCCTGAAACATTGGGCTTCACATATCATCATAATGCATTCTCCAATTACTGGGCGAGATGGGATCGCTGGTATTTATTAAATGCCCGACAATTTGATGCTTTTACCAGTAATTTGTGGGTTGACTATTCTCTTCAACTGTCGGATCATGCTCCTTTATGGCTGGAGCTATGCTTTGCTCACGTAACAGATGACTTGCAGCCGTCAAGTGCTAGAATGCTTCATGTAAATAATGCTTATCTTTCGCACAAGGAATTTCAGGAAGCTATCTTACTCACTATCCGACCTCTTCGATTGCATGCTTATGAGGACTTGGATTATGCCTGGGAGAGTTTTGTCTATCGGGTCAGCTAGTTATTAAGGATTATGGCCGGTGGCATATGGCTGACCTATGACATAATATACAAAAGGCAAAGCAACAATGTCAAAGCCTCACTTAGATTAGTCATGACAGACATCTTACTAATCATGAGTTGGATACTCTTTCGGCAGCCCAACATTTCTTGACTCAGGATGACCAAAGAAAGCTGCGTAAATGGCAAATTCGAGCCAGGGGTAAGCCTTTTTTGGACAAAAATTGTTCTTCCAAAACTTTTTTCAAAAGCTTGCGTACAGGAAGACAGAGACAGTCAATTCAAAGAATTAAAAAACAGGATGGTTGCTGGACCCATTCTCAATCTCAATTGGAAGATGCCTGCGTACAGCACTTCAAAAACGTTTTCTCCAAGCCTTTGTCTTCTTCAGATCAGTTACAAATGCAATGCAGATTTCTGGATCGTATCAGCCTGATTATGAATTCTGATGTTTCTACAGACATTGAAAAGTCATTTTCGGCAACTGAGCTTGATGATGCTTTGGCACATTTGGCAAGAGGGAAATCCCCAGGCTGGGATGGTTTAACTGTGGAATTCTTTGTGGCTTTCTGGGCTGGGTTAAAGATATTATTTTGCAAATGATTAATTTAGCCTGGCAAGAGCAGCACCTTCCTCGCTCTTGGAAGCATGGCATGGTGAAATTAGTTCCAAAAAAACGCTTGTGTGAATCCTCTTCTGATTGGAGATCGATCACTCGGATGCCTGTCATTTACAAGCTTCTTGCTAAGATGATTGTGCAAAGGGTTAAAGGATTACTGCATGAAGGGTTACATCCAAGGCAATATGGATTTGTACCTCGCAGGCAAATCAATGACAATATTTATAATGCTCTGACTGCCATTGAATACACAAAGTATACTTCGCAGGATGCTTTGATCATGCAAGTGGATGTTGCAAAAGCATTTGATACTATCCACTAGGACTTTATTTCTAATACCATGTCCAAGTTGGGATTTGGACCTAAATTTATCCAAGTGATCTACCTTCTATATTCAGCTTCTACTTCTCAATGCTTAATTGGCAGACACTTGTCTAGGCCTTGGACTTTGTTCAGATCAGTGCGGCAGGGTTGCCCTCTTAGTGCTTTATTATAAGCCATTGCTACACATCCCTTGTCCAGGTTGGGATTTGGACCTAAATTTATCCAAGTGATCTATCTTCTATATTCAGCTTCTACTTCTCAATGCTTAATTGGCAGACACTTGTCTAGGCCTTGGACTTTGTTCAAATCAGTGCGATAGGGTTGCCCTCTCAGTGCTTTATTATAAGCCATTGCTACACATCCCTTGTTGTTATATATGGATTATCTCACTGGTTTGGGACAGCTACATGGTCTTCAACTCCCTGGAGCTCAATCTTTCTTAGCGCAAGCATACGCTGATGATTCTTTTTTCATGCCGCATAATAGCCCTGCTGAACTTAGACTTCTTATGAGGACTCTTTCTGATTATGGATTGGCAGCTGGCCTGAATATTAATTTTGATTAATCCAGACTTTTGCCGTTGAAAGCTTGCAATTGGCATTCACTTATTTGGCCTGGTCAGATTTTACAGCCAGATTAGATTGTCAAACATTTGGGCTATCCTATGGGCTGGAATATCACTATAAAACAGCAAATGGTATGGGTGTCTGACAAACTTTTTCAGAAATTGGATTATTGGAAATTATCCAGATGGCCTCTACATGTTCGACTCAGGATTGGTTCAATCTATTATTATAGCTCATGTTCAATTCTATCTACCACTTTTACATTGGAATTCCAAAGACAGAGATGCTTTCATGTCGCATGCGATGGAGCTTTTTTGGAAGACAAATCTTGCAGGAAGGGCTTGAGGCTGTTAAGGATGCCTTTTGTATGTTCTCCCAAGCTGCATGGGGGTCTCAACATACTTAACATTCATTTTCATATCTTGGCTAGAAAGATCACCATGCTTCCTACCTTTTTCATAAAAAACAGCCATGGGCTATCATGCTAGCTGCTATGTGTATGAACATGAGGACACTGGCTTATGGGGATTGGATTACAAATCATTGGGAGGTGGTCATTGGCAAATTTCAAGGAACCGGTTTGGGGATACAATCTTATGAAGCTTGGGATTCATTACATTGCAGATGCAGTGGATGATCACGGAAATATCTTATCATTTCCGGATGCCTGTCGTCGTTTTCCTCTTGGCTCTTACTTCTATGCAATCTTAATAGGCTGATTTTGCCTCCTCCATGGATTGTCCAGCATGGGAATGCTCTTTGGCATCTACACAAACCTCTTTCTTGGTAGAAGTCAAATCTCAAAGTCTTGTGGAGAAATAAGCTGCCTTTAAAGCAACGACTGTTTCTTTGGAGATGTTTGGTGGGCATTTTTTCAGTAGGGGTCACTTTGGCTAAGGGCAAGATTGAAGCTTCTCATTGTTTGAGATGTTCCAGTTCTTCCGAGACTATTCCACATCTTCTGTGGTTCTGTCCTCACTCCAGAGCTCTCTTGGACCATATTTCACAATGTCTTCATCTGTGTTTCCCTACTCATCGATTTGGAAAATATTTCTGGATCTTTGGGAGGTTGACTTCAGTGTAGGCTCAATACTCTCTCTTTTTTCATTGGTTAGATTTTGGGCACTCTAGACTGTCTGGAAACAAAGGAATCAGGATTTCTTGGGGCAACCATTGCTCCAACCTTACGAGTTTTTCAGAGCCTCATTACAACAATTTCTGTATGATGCTTGTCGTGAGGATGACTTGGATGTATCTAGAGGTGTTTTCCCATTGCTTCTGATTTTTGTGAATAGTCTATTCTCTAGACTATTCTCATTGTAAAAAGCTTTTCAAATATAAATACAATGGTTTCACCCCCAAAAAAAGTGTGTTGTCTCATGGGAACGTGAATTTCTAATTTTTAGGAATTTACGACGGGATTGACTTGGCCTCAAACTGATTAAAACTGTAAAGGACACTTCAGTGCAATTAATTCCATGGGCCATATCAAAGGATCTGAAGGTTAAAGAGGGGTTAAAATCAAGTGACTTGCAGGGCAAGCAAAGGCAGCTATTCTTGGCTCAAGTGGATTGGTGGCTAAGCAAGGGCTGGTCTAGCTCCTTCTCAGTGTAGAATCTCGCTTTACTGCTCCCCAGCTGTCCACACACCTTCCAGGAGCCCATCTTGCTGATTCGCCACTAGCCAGGAGCCCTGTCAGGTCCCAACTTGCAAATTCGCACCTTCAACTGGCTGTTTTACTGATTCGCAGTTTGCCAGGGCAGTTCTAGGAGCCTGTTGCTGATTCACAATTTGCCAGGGAGCCTCCAGATCAGTTACAATCACTGTTGCAGCTGCCAGAGCTGTTCCTAGGGCTTCTAGGCCAATTGCCTACTCAGTTTGCACCTGACAGAGGCCTTTCAGGGCTGCCAGACAGGTTCTCCTGCAAATTCGCTGCTATCTGGGCTGCTCCAGGGTTACCAGATCATGGTGATTCACTTCCAGCTTGTATTCGGAGTGCCAAACAGCTACCAGGTGCAGTCGCCCATCAGGATTTGACTACCAAGATCTAGAGTAAAGCCAGAGGGAAGATGATTTGCTGTTTTCCTCTTGTCCAGGGCTGCTCCTTTTGATTTCCCTTGCCAAAGTGCCAGAGAACTACCCTAGACAGACTCGCCTTCTTGCTTGCTGCTGTCCCAGGTTTCCTAGAGCCTTTAGATCAATCGGCTGCTTCCTAGAAGCTTTCCTACTGCCTGAGAACCTTCAGACCCTATTGCTTGGTTGCAGCTAGCCTTTCGGTGTGCCAGAAACAACCAAGGTTGGTTTTTTACTGGCCTTTGCCCTGCCAGGACTCCCTTGAAGGGTATCAGAGCTGCCAGGAAAGGCTTGGTTGATTTCTTTCCTGCCAGGACTCTCTTGAAGGGTATCAAAGCTGTCAAGTTAGAACTATCAGCCAGAATCGGACGAAAGCTGCCATGGGATATTGCATTGGACTGGGATGCCTTTTGAGACTGAAACTAATGCATAGCAGGACGCGAGTGCCTGTGAACGGATTATTCAGTTGGCTGATTTTGGGCTGATACACGGCAGTTCTTTTCTTGTACTTGGATGCCTTCTGAATAAATAATAAAGAAATACCGAAAGGGGCGCTAAGTTTAGGGCCAATCTGGTGTCTGGTGTGCATGACAAGGGCAATCTAGCTCTTGGGTGTTCTGTTCTAAACTGGTTTGGTTTGCTGTGGAATTTCTAAATGGCTGGCAATTAAGTATTTGCTGGTTATTATCTGTTCACTTCCCTTTGGAGCTCCTGAAGGCGGTTTCAATATATGTAAACATATATATCTATATATATGTATGTATGTATGTATAAAAACCAAAATAAAAGAGAATGGGAGCTGGTCCTATTGAGCTTCCGAGGAAGGAGCAAAATGAATGCATTTTGGTGGCAATAAACTGTAAATTCACTTGGGCAAAAGCCAAGGTCCTCCCAAATTGCTAAAGCAAGACCATCACGAGTTTCTTGTTTGACAACATGTTCAAAAGTGTCTAGTGGAGCTTATTAGGTTCCCATTTATCACACAAAGTCCATTGTCTCATTGGAATGGCTGCAGATAGTGCATGTGAAACCAGCACCATAGTATACCAAAGGAGATGGCCTAGTGGAGAGCACCAACAAAAGTGCCTTGGAATGCAATGAAAAATCGGCTCATGATAGCATAGTAGACTGGGCTGTCTTGCTGCGAGCAACTCTGTTTGCCAATTGTACTACTTCAAGCACATCACTATTTCTCCTCTTTCCTCTTTGTGCTTTCTGAAGGAGGTATGTATATCTCAATGCTTCACTTCGTTGTCAATCATGTGGGAATTGGCAAATTGCCTGCCCTTTTAACTTGTCTCAGGTAATATATATATATATATATATATATAGGATGATGAGGTATAATACTGAACCTTCAGGCTATAACAAAATTTTGTGCTAACTTACACATGCACGCATGCACCCGCATGCGCATGCATATATATGTATGTATGGAGAGAGAGAGAGAGAGAGAGAGAGAGAGAGAGAGAGAGAGTGCTCATATATTTCCTGGTTTGAACAGAGTTTTCAGAGAATATCTACCCGTCAACTTAGAGATGCAAGGGGCTCTTACCTCAATATGGTAAACATTATTGTTTAAATGGTCTGGATTTCTACAGATAAGGCTATAATTTTTACTAAAACAGTTTCACAATTGCTATTGTGTTTTTCCTTGGTGTGTAAATTTGCTGCTCAATCTTGTGAAAACCTATCGCAGGTTTTGACAAGGAGGCTAGGAACATCAGTCATGCTGGCTCTTATTTATAGTGAGCTTGTGAAGATATTGAACTCTTGGGGGGTTATTGATTTCATTGTGGACATGGAGCTCCCAAAGGATGAGCATTCCTTACCTCATCCTGTAGTGATGTTGAATTCATGTGTAAATAGCACAGTCTCTCCTCAAATGCTTACACCCCAAAACCTGCTCGTCGAGGTTAGTTTTCATGCATTTTGCATCTCTGTGACTAATAGCATTTTGTTATTTTTATGACTCAGTGGTTTGCAGTGGTCTAAGCATCAGTACATGCATGCTTGCAGCATAGTTTGCATATCTTTCTGTAATCAAACTAAACTCCTCTCTGCAGATTCTCACAACATTAAAAAGAGTTTATTGGCCATGGAAGCTCCTAAATGGCAGTGTTGAGGGAAGTGATTTTTTGAAGGCAGCGGATGCTGCTAATCATGGGATACATATGACTGCTGGAGCGCCTATCGAAAGCCTTTTTACAGCTCCTAATAACATCAAGTAAGCTAGCAATCATGAGAAATCTACGTTTTGCTCCACAGGTTGCCTTTGCTTTGTTGTCAATATTTCAAATCACGGTCCTCTGGCACTGCTAGGGGAGCAGAAGTAGCGTCCGCAAGGGCTGCTAAGCATCGCCTGCAGCGTGGTATCTGGACCAGCACAAGCTTTGGGGACATGCGTCGGGCTCTTGCAGGTAACAGTCATTGATAAACCAAAGACCTGTTGCTATGAGATTCCTTGAAAGAAGAGTTCTGAAGAGTATAAACGGTCCTACACTCTACAGATCAAGCTTTAGTTAAAGTGTTTCAGTTTTTATTCATGGATCTTGGTCTGAAATTGAGTCCTTCCGGCCAGCTTCGGAAAGACTGGTTCTCCTAGGAGAGGACAAAAAAGAGCTACGTGATTATGGCATTCTTCTATACCATTGTGGATTGTATCAACCATCGTTTGCATATCTCAATGAATACCACACTTCCAAGGTATGGTGATCGTTTCCTGATAATGCTGCTGAAGAGACATGCTCATACCCTGTTACCTAAAGAAAATAAGATCTTTGGAGTCATTTTTAATCCACTTTTTTTCCATGATAATGCATTTGTGTAACCATTTGTAATCGATTTCCTGCTTGTGATTCTACAGCAGGATGATTCTGCAAATGTGCCATCAGCCATCCCAAATTCTCAGGAAATACTTGCTTTAGAGAATGTTTTACTTCGATTGAGACTAATACTGGCCGAACGAAGTTGGGATGTGCCTACTGCCAGGAATGTTTTGGGTGATTCACTCACGGATCCATGGTGATTGTAAATATGTCGTGTAAATACATGAAGTATATCTAATCTTATCGATAGTAAAAGTCATGATTTATTCCAGCAGCTACGACCAGTCTGCAGTCTTGAGGGTCTTTTTCTACAGATTAAAGGGTTGCTTCAACATCTTGCTGGAAAGAACCAATTACATTATGGTTCGAGAGAAGCTACAAGTGTCATTACAACGTGACACTCCTTTGATGAAGTATGTACAAATATTCCAAATTGGCTCATTTGTCACTTGGACTCAATACCCTATACAACATGCCTAGGTTATTGCCTTTCAGGTAACTTCTTGCAAGGGTAGTGCATTGTTTAATATATGTGGTTAGATAGATGATATTTAGTTGTTCTTCTTGCAAACCCTATTCTTAATCATGACGCACCCCTCTTGGTCATCTACTCACATACGGGATCCTATGCCGCCCATGCACTAGAATCATGAATGCATCTATATGGCTCTCCTTCAAAACTCAAGCCACGCCCTCCTTTCTCCCTTATATGGTGAGTCATCAATGAGAATCGTTCTACTTGCATCACATCCAAAAGCATTTTGCAAGTCTGGCCCCCAACCTCAGCACTTGGATTATCTTGTCAATATATTTTTCTCTTTTCGTAGGTGTAGCATCCCTCCTAGCTCCAAATCACAAAGAAAGGATGTCTTTCTTCTGCATGCTCCTCTGGTCCTATCACTACACCTAGTACATTATGCCCCATTGTAGTTGACCAAATGCCCACATTGAACCTGCTTAATAAGGCCCTCAAAAACTCTATGCATCCATGTCGAAGAACTAATAACATTTTATCAAACCTCAATGATGTTTGTATTGGTGACTTGTACCATTAATGCTTTAGGAGGAACCCATTTAAATCCAATATCACAGTCAACTTAGGCTCCTTCAAAGGTGCCACATCTAGATTATCAATGTTGCTTGCTATTGACTCCTCTAAACGGCTGAGTGTTGTGCTATTGCTGATGCTTTCTAAAGTGTCCAATTCTATGCACTCTTCATTACATTCTCTACAATTAACATTTAGGCAATTCGGTCCATTTGTATCTATTTATTACTATTCCTAGTACTTGTGTCTTCTAGAGCCATAACTTGTAAAAGGTCAACTTGCATTTGTTTGTTTTTTTATGTATGTGTTATATCAAAGATTCACAATTTTGATTCTTACATCACCAACCTCAGATGAGGTGAACACATGAGCACTCACAATTATGGAAAATATGCAACTGGCTTGAAAGGTATGCTACGTTCATACAACCAACATGTTTAAATGCGTAGTTGGAAGACAAAGAAAAAGTGAATGATGTCTTATACACAATATGGCAGTTAGAAAGAGCTATAATCATTGTGAGCATATGGAAAACCACAATAAGTAGGAGGCTGTTCTTTCTTTTATCACTTTTGTATCCACAATTTTGTCTAATACGTCTTTCTTCTTGTAGCATCAACCCCTTTGTCTTCTTGGGCATTCTTGTCTTTGCCCTTTCTAAGTACATCTTTGTCTCCTTGCAAGAATCCTTTCATCTTGTTGCATAAGCTTCTCTTCACCACCATTTAGCAATCTCATATTTTCATTTAGTTCGGGTGGTTGAACTTCATTGATCTTCTTTTGCTGACCATCTTTGGGAGGTGAGTGGAGAGCATGTGCACCTATAAAAACACATCGAATATTTTTAAATATTAACTTGGACATAGACTTGAATATTAGATCTTTTTAAATAAACATCTAATCTAGTTTTGGTTAGCATCCAACACTTGCTTCTCTCTCATAGTCATGCTCTTTAGACAAACCGTGTGGGTTTTTTTCCAAATTAGTTCCACCAACACTAGGGCTCTCTCTAGGAATTGACCTACAAAGACATTTTATCCTTGTTGAACATATGATTTCTCTCTCACCACATGATTGCCTTCCAATTGGTCAATCTGATCAATAGCATCTGTAACAAATTGAGTAAGACCTCTAACATTTGTGAAGGATTCAACATGAATAAAACAACGTTTTATCTTTTGATACTAACCATAACGCAATTTAGACTTAGTTTTGATCCAATACCTTTTGATGTTGATGTTATGATAATCTCCATCATCTTTACCTTTGAACTCATCATCATGTTCTTGTTTATCTTCATTTGTTTTTGCATCACTTATCTATAATGACCCTCTTTCATCTTCACCTTGGACTTCATTATCATCTTGTTCATCTTCATTCACCAAATCATCATCTTCTAATGCATTTAGCCCCTTAATATTTTCCTCATTAAGGTAAGGAGCTTCTATTTGATCTTCAATACTTGCAATGGATATACACCACTTAGTTAGAGATGCATCTTGCTCCACCAAATTGGTGCATGATCTTGCCTCAGCATCATCCATAGTCATGGCAATGCATTTTCTTCTTGTAAGTAGGCTTTTCCAAAAGCACAGTCCCTCCATCAATGACATATCTATTTTTGGTCCAATTTCCACGATGAGAGATCTAATAAATCATGATCTTAAAATCATATATAACCTTGATCTTCTTCTCCTCTGGTTGGGTTGAGGACTCCATAAAATGTGCACTTTTTGAGCTTACTCATGGACCTTGTGAATGATTTCAAAGATATCCACGCTTTTGAAAAGCATCACAACTACAACATCAAGGCTCCCACTTGTCCAGTTTTGGGAGTTGCTAGAATCATAACCTCCTGTCTCATAATGGAATGTAGATGCCACTTTTACTACAGCTTCTATGAGGCTTCCAATCCATGCATATGCCATAAACACAACAAGCACATATTCCAACTCCACATTGAGGTCATTCAACCCTTCAATGAGGGATGAAGATGATGCTTTTTTTATGAAGGTGGACATCTTGTGAGCATGCAGGGTTCTTCTTGAGTAGCCTCAGCCAAGAGGGTTATATTCTTTAGGGAATGGAGGGGTTCCCCCTTTTTTTGAGAGACTACAGTAGGGTTGAGGTGGCACTTTTAGCGTCAACCTTGGTTTCTTTCCAGCTCATTTTGAGTTTTCTGTTCCCTATTTTAGGGGGGTTTCCTCATACACATCATGTGTATGTTTGCTTTGAGCTTGCTCACGCAGGTATTTTTCATACTTTTAATAGAAGTCTTTGTCATGGGAAAATAAATTACTACTAGACCAAAAGCAAAACGATGTTTCTTTCTCAACTTTTTTATCTTTTTCATGTGTTGTGATGCTCCATGGAAGTCCTTTCTCTTAATGAACCTGGCCACATTCTTTTCTATACAAGTGACGGACAAGGGATGTCACTGATTTAGGAAGGGATGGGGTGACTTTTGTTCAATTGTGCCTATCTTTGACCCAATCCATAGACCAAGAGGACAGTTTGGCATACTAAATGTCTCCTTTTGATAGGATTGACAAATTTCATCCCAATCTTTTTGCTTCCTTGTAAGATTATAGTAGAACTCTACAATTGCCTACTTGAGGACATGATCTATTTTCATCTTCTTTGCCACTTCATGTCTGTAACACTAGTCACTTCTTCCATTCTTCAAAACAACTGTACCTTTCATCAATCCTTCTTAAAATACTCTTACCTCATCAGGAAAAAGGCCAACAAAACACCTATACAAGGTCGGTCCAATTTAATAGTGCCAGGAGCTTGTCACAACTAGCCGCTCTTGAGAGTACTAGTTGTAGAGCGTAAGAGAGTCAATTTCTCCCTTTGTGTTTGGGAGATTGCCATGTGTATATTCATCCATCTTGTATAATCCATGTTGAAGTGTGTGTTCTGTTGTCTCCACAATGCAATGGTAATATGAAAACGCAATTAGCAAATTAACTAGTCACATAAATAATTATTGGGGACAATGAATATTTCCTATGTATGGTGAGAAAGACTTAACAACCATGGTGATCTTCCTTTGTGACATTCAATCTAGGTTTGGATTGTCATGGTCAACCACATCCCTTCCATTGTGCCCTTGCTTGTTAAGTGAGCTGATCTACCAATGGCTCCTTTTGCAAAGACTTGGCTATAGAAATGTTGGAATCCTTGGATGTTAGAGTAGTCAATTTTGGAGGGCAATTAACTATCAATTTGTACCAAAATATTTGCTTCAAAGATTCCAATCTTGGATTGATTTTTACAGTCATTTTGCCGCACTAATTGAATCCTAACCAAATATGACCCAGTAGTATGAGTTGTGCACATCTTCATGGCATCAAAATTGCAATTGGATCTGATCATTCTTTGGGTGTTCAGCGTGATTAACTTAACCCAATCTAGATTGACCCTTCTATAAACATACTTTATGGATCCCAAATTACACATTGTAACATCAATGATGAATAGTTGTTGCATGCTAAATTTAGAGTATTGCCTTTGGGTGTCAACGGTGAGCATCGCTTCTTCAAATTGTCTCTCAAGTGAAGCAATCACCAAATCTTTTCCCCCTAGATCCAAGGCATTACCTATGGAGTTTGAAACAACCATGTTATCTCCTAAATCCAATATACCAACTCTAGAGTTTGAAACAAGCATGTTAGCACCTAAAGAGGTAGAACCACTAGTTTTCTTAGTCTTCTTCTTTAACCGTTGAGAATCTATTGTTTCCAAAGTCCTTATATGCATTGATGGCTATGAGACTCCTAGTTCTTGTAAAGGAATCTCCTTACCCACATGTTTTTGACTCTTCTCTTGATCATAATTTTTAGGATCCTTAGAAATTTGTCTCGTCATCTTGCAAGATGTTTTGGTCTGGCATAGACATTAACATTGTCCCGTTTCTATGGTGGAGCATCTGAGACTAGCTAGGACTTCGCATTTATGAACCCCGTCACTAATTGATTGCAATTCTCAAGTCTTGATGACTCAAGCAACTCATGGCAATGGACCTTGAGGCGAATGTTCCCAATACTTTTCTCCTTTCCTTCTTTGATGTCTTTCATATAAAAAACTTGCAAGCAATTGAATGGGAGGGAAATGGTACTAGCTATCTTCTTTCTTGGATCTAGAATCACAGTGAATGTGATACAAGGGACTCCCCTATCACTTGTGTCATCCACGGCATTCATAATCTTTTCCATGTCCCCATATTCCTCACTTCCTTTTGTTAGGTAGAGATGAATATCCTCTTTGTACTCTAGCTTGTGGGAATAAAAACCACTTAAGACCCTTTTCATCCCCACCAACCATGTGATATCTCTTATTGATCTTGATGTGTGGAGGATTGTATCTTGGTTTCTTAAATGTGACAACACCCTCAAGCAAAATGTCTTCACTTGTGCCTCCATGCCTACAAAGACATTCCAAATCCAAATGCAGTTTAGATCATGAAAGGCATAGCCTACAAGTAGTAGAAATTACAAAATCCAAATTGTGAATAGACATGAATCATATGAGGTCTCTCATTTAAATAGCATACAAAATTGTGACCCAATTGAAGAGCACACATGAAGTCCATTTATTTTCATGTAACAAAATAGCTTTTGAGGCTCAAACTTGAGCCTCATGAAGCATTTCTTTTCGTAGGAATTTACCTTGGATGGCCATGGAGCTTAAACTTTGAGTTTGAGACTTAGAAGGCATTGCCTTCCACATGAATTGTCTTAAAAATAGCCAGATAGGCACAAATTTAAGTTTGAGCCTCTAAAGTATGTTTCCACTATTATGGATAAATTTGACCAAAGTAAAAGGCATAAATATGTGTGTGCTTGTATGTGTGGCAATAGTATAATAAAATATGGTGTGCATAAGGCCCAAGGTTGAGGTGGCAAGGCATGACCATGTGCCACCCTTCCATGTAAGAGGACCCATAAGGTGTGTTGTACATAATCCATGGTAGTAATAATATAAAATGATAAGGTGGCATGGGTCCTCCATGCACCACCCCTCCACCTAGGAGGTCCCACACCTGCATTTATTGAGATATGGCCCAAGCACCATGGGAGAAGTAATATAAATAGGTGGAGATGGATATTATATTGGATTATTCCCTCCATGTAGGATAGGCCCATGTGGGGGGGGGGGGTGTAGAAAGTCCAAGGATGCAAGTTAAATAATGGGAAAGTAGGATGAGGTGGCAAGATTCCTTGTGCCAACCCTCCACTTGTCCTCCTAGATGTTTGAACGTATTATAAAATTGGGGAGAGACCAAGGGAGTATCTTAGACTTGGGATATGGGGGTTGATGTATGTGGAAAAATGAGGCAAAGGGTTGTCGCACACAATTGAGAGTAGTGCGTAACTGCCTAGCCCACATGTGACACTCTTCCACACACACCATGCATGTGGGAGGATGCATTTATTGGGAGAGACCCCCTCTCTTGGCTATAAAAGGAGGGGGCTATTCCTTGATGGAACACGCTCATTCTTGTAAAGCCACCTAGCTAGTACTTTGATTTCCCCCCCCATCTTTCCAATAAAGCATGACTCTCTTCCCTTGATGTCTCCATCTCTACATTGTACCTCCCATCATGTACATGCTCCTCTTCCCCCTCTTCCTTCCCCCTTGTGCCATAGTCCCCCTCTTCATTCCCACCCCTCTTAATCTTTTTTTCCACCTATGTTAACGCTTCTTTCCTCACATTCCCTTTTCCTCCATGGCCCTTGAGCGTCGTTATGCTTAGCATCTAGCCTGATGCATTGAATTCTTTTCTAGTTAATAGAATTGGTGTGACTGTTGGGATCGAAACCTCCACGGCTAGTGGTGTAAAATTCGTTAGTCCTACGGTTGGGTGTAGTTCTGCAGCACCTTCCATGTGCGGTTCTTTGCTTCTGTGCCTCCAATCTGCGTATCTTCTGCTCATAGTTATTCGTCTCTGTGGCTACAGAACTTCTCAGTTTCTGCGCCTTTAGCTTGCAGTTCCTGCGCATCTTTTGGGTTCTTGCACAGTGCCACACATCTTCTAGTCAACTACGCCTGTAAAACCATTCATGCGCATCTGCAACACCCGCACGTCCCCTGGTTGCAGCTAGTGCATCTGTGTGTCGCGGACATATCACGAATCACGACTATTTTCTGAGTTCCTACATCTTCTGGCGCATCTATGCATCGCGGACAGATCGCAACTATTTTCTTGGGTTCTTGCGTCTTCTGGCGCACCTGCGCGTTGCGGACAGACTTTTCGGGCTCCTGCAAAAGATCTCACACCCCTATCCTCTTCCTCTTCTTCTTCTCTTTTTCCTTCTCTTTCTCTTCTCCTCTCCTCTCCTCTCTTTTTATTAAGGAGTGGGAATTGAACCCAAGATGTCCCCATTCACAAAAGGAAGACTTACCAATGGGCCAGCAAATAGGAAGTGATGAAAGTGTAAACATATTACTTATGTGGTGAAATCTCATGAACTGTAACTCTCTAACCGTAGGGAGTTTCCTCTTGTTGTAAAAAGCAAAAGTACTTCATTTCATGTGCTCTATTCATATCTAATACTAGATCGTAGATTCTGAAATTTTCCAAGTTCACTCCTTGGACGCATGTCACACGAGGAGGGTGGATATTTATGTCACTTCTCGACGAGTTCAAGGATTTGGTGCTTGGTCCTCCGCTCATTACGGCTACCAATTGGCGAGATCTCTTTCTTGATCTTCATGTCGATCTTCAACAACTAATTGTACAATGCATTGTTCAAGGAGACGACGGGTGGGATGATACACCGTGGATGATTCAAGGTGAAGAATTAGTGATACACTGGGAGGACTTTGATTTCAATTCTACTCATTGTGCGGTGATCGAGCTACTTGTTGCATTGGAGGTAATTAAAAGGGTGACATTCTTTGAAGGGTGGGATGCTTTCCAAGCTTGGGGGGAGATTTGGTGCATCTGCTTATTAATTCCTGTGGATAAGCTCATCTTGAATGATTTCTTCTCGATCTCATTACAAAGGTTTCTAGGGCTCAAGGTAATGTTTCGAGCAAGGAATCCCTTTGTACCTAATCAACCTTTTGTGCCTCATTTTGAGCTTCAAGTTGTAATTCTTTTTGGTCTAAAGATAAACTATCAACAAAGGATTGCAAGTTTATTTGCGTTGAACGTCTTGCTCAAGTATTGAATTCTCCCCACCCTCTCCTTCTACCTATCTTGGACTACCAAGAAACTTGGGATGTCTGGATTTCAATCTTGGTGTGATGACATCTTGGCTCCTCCAATTTGACAGCGCATACAAACCTTCGACCAAGGCTGCTGGTGTGGGTGTGAAGCTCACTTCACCAGGGGATGAGGTGTATTGTTATAGCAAGTCTGCACCAACAAGTACTTGCAACCAAGCTGAGTACTTGGCACTCATTTTCGGGCTACAAAAGGCGCAAGAACATCGCATCAAGCAACTTGAGGTGCAAGGAGATTCTCAACTTGTGTGTGAATAAGTTAGTGGAAGGTGGAAGGTGCAGAGCGAAGGCTTGGTTCCACGACATCAACAAGCATTGGAACTTTGCCAACAATTTGAAGAGGTAAAAATTCAGCATATCCCTTGAGCTCAAAATATAGTTGCTAATTTCTTAGCACATGAAGCTTGTACTTCAATCACGCATGAAGCGAGTGGAGTCACAAGCCACGAAGGAGGGTGATCATTTGTAAGGAATGCAAAGGTTGTGGTCATCATGAAACTAAGTGTTGGGCATATTTGATACGAGTTTACCGACTTCAAAAGATCATCAGAAAGGTCCTCAAGGACATTGCTCAAAAGAACGATGCCAGACCGCACACCCCTTGAAGAAATAGCATGGTGATTACAAGAACTGGAAGAAGCTGAAGGTGATGTGCAAGCTCTCCAACTATTGACATTTGTCATGGCATTCTTGTTTGCCTTGATGAACAATCTCATGCAGCGTCGTGTCTCTAACCCTCGCTTGTAAAGATGGATGTGATATCATGAGGGTTGATCCTTTTAAGATTGTCTATGAGCTATTATATGCTGAAGATTCTTCCCGTGTAGTATTTCACAATACACACGTCACACCCTACCCTGCTTATGTGTGCTTTGTGGATGTATCTTCACGTGATTTTCAGTTCAAGCTACCTCTTTCCATTGTTTGCCAATAGATAAGCCTCATTTTGACTCTCTCTTTTCCATTTTTCAAGCATGGCTGACATTCCCGTGTTCTGTGGATGGGTTGAAGAAAATCCAAATGAGTATCTTGTGGCCTTCAAGCGCCGTTGTGCTTCTCTCAACTTTCTTACTGAAGATAGATGGCTGTTGGTTCTTCCCCATTTCTAGAGAGTTTGGCTCAAGTGTGGTATGAGAAGTAGGCCGACGACGTTCGCCAAAGCTGGCCAAGGTTAACATTAGTGATGATTGAGTATTTTGACAAAGAAGAGGAGCCAGAGAATGTGTACCTTGAAGTGTCAGAAGGTGAGACGGCACCGATATGTGGATCGAGCGGCCGTGCTCCTGGACTGTTTAATTGCCATGCAGGAGGACAATGCCGGATTTCGAGCTGGAATGACTCAGCATGTACTAGGCTACCTTGTAGCAGGAGCAAGTGATGAATTTCGCCTCAAGCTTAAATGGGAGAATCTAGAAACTATGGTGCTAGCACATGAGATTGCTCAAAAGTTTGATAAAGTTCAGTTTAACCCTGCTTCAAAGAAGACGATTGTCCCTCTGCAAACCCCTCAATTCTTGCAATAACCTGGGGGGTCGAACTCAGGGGCATACCGCCACCCCTCATCAGGGATGTATACACTGCCTCCACCTCAAATGTATGGTCCTCCCTATCCTCAACCTCCGCTTGGAAGATTTCCTCAGCCTCGCCCACGAGCCCCCCTCCTTCCTACTCCCCCGGCCCCTCCTGCTAAGGAACCTGGAGTCAATGACCTAGACAAGGCCCTGAATGATCTTCAGCTTGAGATGGTGGGCATTAGAAATGAAGCCAAGCACCCTCCAAGAGAACGTGCCAATGTTGTGTGCTATGAGTGCCACCCGAAGGGTCATTATCGCACATAATGTCCCAATATTCCAAGGGTGAATCTTCTGAGTGAATCAAGCACCGAGGATTTTGATGTAGAGATCCTTGACCTCGGGAAAAGAAGTCATACCACCTCGAACCCCTCTCCAAATCATGGACCGGGCCGCCCTAGGAAGAAGGTGTCCTTCTCAAAGCCCTCAGATGCTGAGATGGTAGACCCACCAACAGAGAAGACTAAAAGATCTCGCAGGAGTAAGTGGTCACCCTCGGATTTTCCCATTGGCTCGGGGCAAGAGGACTATTCAGTCGTTTAGGACCTTGCTCATCGGTCTTTGAGCATCACGCTCCCTCAACTAATAGCATTAAGCCCTAAGGTGAGACGTGAGTTGTAGCAAGGGCTCTCAACAAGGAGGAGCAAGAAAAAGGAAAAGGTACAAGAGGTCTCTTCTATCTCTGAAGAAATTGATGGGCACCCACATACAATAGATGTCATCATAGATAATTGCCATGTCAAAAGTGTGTGTGTTGATGGGGGAGCTGCATGTAATATCATGGTGCCCCGAATCATGAAGAAATTGAATTTGAAATGCACAAGGCATTCCTCCACATGAATCAAGGTAGCAGATGGTCGATGACTCGCCACCCTAGGAGTCATTGAGGATTTGCCCATCACTGTCAATGGGTTGACCACCACCGTCAATTTCTATGTAGTGGACATTGAAGATACAGGTAGGAGTTACACAGCCATACTCGAGAGACCATGGTTGAGAAAGAGTGATGCAGTCAACTATTAGAAGACAGGACACATGTCTTTTGGAGAAGATCCCGGTGCAACTAGGTGCCACTGAACCAGAAGAAGAAGAGGAGCAAGATAGTGATACTCTCTCATCCTCGGTGTCTAAATCAATGGAAGAATCGGACAGGGGGGAGGAGTTCTCAGAGGAGGAAGTTTACATGATGGGGGTGTGTTCGACCCCGCCACTTGCAGAAAAGGTAACAGCTAGTCCTCAACAGCTTGAATCTATGCTTTCCCCAGACCTCACTCCAAGTGAGAAAGACGAGTTCCTAAAAATGTTCAAAGATTTCCCTGACCTCTTCACAACTAGCTACCACCTAGCTACTGCCACCTTCGCCATGTGACTGCCATAGAGCACAAGATAGAGCTGAAGCCTCTGATATGAAGCCTGTGGCTCAGAAGTATCGGAGATTAGGGCCCCAACATACCGATGCTTTGCGCTCAGAGTTGCAGAGACTTTTATTAGCTGGGTTTACTGTTCTGGTTCACAATACTGAATGGGTTTCACTAGTGGTAGTTATCCCAAAGAAAAACAACAAGTGGTGGGTCTGCATCGACTATAAGAAACTCAATGCAGCCACCAAGAGGGACCATCATCCTCTTCCCTTTCAAGACCTCATTCTTGAGAAGGTAAGTGGTCATGAGATGTATACTTTCTGTGATGGTTACTCCGGGTTTTATCAAATTAGAATTGCTGAGGAGGATGTGCTTAAAACCACATTTGCCACACCTTGGGGGACATTTGCATTCAAAGTAATGCCGTTTGGCCTCACCGATGCTCCTGCTACCTTTCAAAGATTTATGCAGATGGTGTTTGCTCCTTATTTGGGGGCTTTCTTGGAGGTGTTTTTAGATGATTTCTATATATTCTCGGCACGTAAGGAGCATCTCATGAAGGTTAGGTTAGCCTTCCAAAGGGTCAATGATGCAAATGGCAGCCTCAACCTTGATAAATGCACCATTGGAGCTACTCAACTGGGACATATTGTTTCATCTAAGGGCGTCAAGCCTGACCCCGAGAAGGTAGAAGCTATCCTCAGGCTCTCCCTGCCAACAACCAAATGTCAGGTATGCTCATTTGTCAATCTAGCAGGATACTATCGCCGCTTCATTGATCAATATGCTACTTTGACATGACCCATGACTATGCTAGTAAAAGATGGGGTTGATTTCTCTTGGGATGAGGATTGTGATCATGGGTTTGCACAAATCAAGAATGCTCTGGCTTCAAAACCCATTCTACGCAATCCAGATTGGTCAAAGACTTTCTATATCAATCTTGGGTTTGGTGAGCACACTCTGGCAGGTATTCTTCTCCAGCAAGGGGAGGATTGGTTCATGTATCCCATTCGATTTGCTTCTCGACAATTGCTCGACACTGAGCGACGCTATTCAGAGGCTGACAAGCATGCCTTGTCTTTGGTGTTTTGCATTGAGAAATTTAAGCATTATGTGGCTGGAAAGTCCTTCTTTATACTCACTAGCACTGGTCTTGCAAAGCAGGTTCTTCAATCACCAAATCCCATGGGCCGGTTGGCCAAATGGCTGGCAGTTTTACAAGAATATGAATTTTCTTTCAAAATTGTAAAAGGGGGTTGTTCCAACTTGAAGAATGCTTTGATTGATTTAGAGGAGTGCCTCGATGTAACCCTTGTAGCGGCCATAGAAGTTGGGGATCCATGGTATGGTGGAATCTACAGGTTTCTGACTGCTTTCTCCTTTCCTCCAGAAAGTACTAGCTATGAGAGAAAGAAAATCCGTAGAGATAGTAGGCGCTACACTCTCTTTGATGGGGTGTTATACCATCAAGGCCTGGATGGGGTACTAAGATGGGCCATTGATCCAAATGAAGTACCTAAGGTATTGAAGCATTATCATGATGGATTTTGTGGAGGCCACTATGTCGGTGACTATATAGCTAAGAAGATTTTACATGCTAGATACTATTGGCTGACCTTGTTCAAGGATGTCACTATGTATTGCAAAACTTGTGAACCAAGCCAATTCTTTGGTAGGAAGGATTTGCGTCCTAGGCAACATCACCCAATGATGTCCATCCATCCGTTTCAGAAGTGGGGAATAGATTTTGTTGGGCCCCTACCCATGATTGCCCGCAAAAAGAAGTATCTTTTGGTAGCCACTCAGTATGTCACTAAGTGGGATGAAGCTATTGCCCTCCCCACTACAAATGGTAAGGCAGTTTCAAATTTCATATTTGAATGTATCTACAAAAGGTTTGGGACACCCATGGAAATAGTATCTAACCATGGGAGTCCATTCTTAAATGAAGCAGTGGAGTTGCTCATGGATCACATGGGTATTGATCACCGCACTTCTAGCATCTTTCATCCAGCGTCCATGGGACAAACTGAGCGGACCAATGGCCTCCTTTGTAAATCCATGGGAAAAATGGCCACAGGGAACAGGAGCTAGTGGGATCAGAACGTCATTGAAGCTGTGTGGGCTTACAACATCACTCATAAAATGTCTATAGGTCACACTCCTTTTGAGTTGGTGTACGGTATTGACGCAGTCTTACCACTAGAGATAGAGATTCTGGCCTTGAGATTGGCACGAGAATAGAGGATGATAGAAGATGAACAAGTAGAGGCCAGGTTGGTACAACTTGCGAAGTTAGATGAAACCCGATGCCTTGCACTACATCAAACAGAGATCCGAAAGAATCGACAAAAGGCCCGCTTGGATGCTGAAATTTGCAAGGGATGGGAAAGACACTTTGCTGAGGGGGATGTTGTGCTATGCTTTGAGAGCAGATTGGACCACCAAGTGGATAAGAAGTTCCTGCCACTATGGACTGGTCCATACAAAGTCATGAAGAAATGTAGAAATGGGTCTGTACAAGTTCAGGAGCTGCATGAGCCATATGGCAAGAAGGTGATCAACAAGCGTTGTCTCAAGCCCTTCTTTATGCATGAAAATCCCACACATGGAAATGCTATGCATTCCCTGCCGGGGGGGGGGGGGGGGGGGGAACTGTTATGGATAAATTTGACCAAAGTAAAAGGCATAAATATGTGTGTGTGCTTGTATGTGTGGCAATAGTATAATAAAATATGGTGTGCATTAAGGCCCAGGGTTGAGGTGGCAAGGCACGACCATGTGCCACCCTTCCATGTAACAGGACCCATAAGGTGTGTTGTACATAATCCATGGTAGTAATAATATAAAATGATAAGGTGGCATGGGTCCTCCATGCACCACCCCTCCACCTAGTCAGTCCCATGCCTGCATTTATGGGAGAAGTAATATAAAATAGGTGGAGATGGATATTATATTGGATTATTCCCTCCATGTAGGATAGGCCCATGTGGGGGGAGGGGTGTAGAAAGTCCAAGAATGCAAGTTAAATAATGGGAAAGTAGGATGAGGTGGCAAGATTCCTTGTGCCAACCCTCCACTTGTCCTCCTAGATGTTTGAACGTATTATAAAATTAGGAAGAGACCAAGGGAGTATCTTAGACTTGAGATATGGGGGTTGATGTATGTGGAAAAATGAGGCAAAGGGTTGTCGCACACAATTGAGAATGCATAACCGCCTAGCCCACATGGGAAACTCTTCCACACACACCATGCATGTGGGAGGATGCATTTATTGGGAGAGACCCCCTCTCTTGGCTATAAAAGGAGGGGGCTATTCCTTGATGGAACACGCTCATTCTTGTAAAGTCACCTAGCTAGTACTTTGATTTCCCCCCCCATCTTTCCAATAAAGCATGACTCTCTTTCCTTGATGTCTCCATCTCTACATTGCACCTCCCATCATGTACATGCTCCTCTTCCCCCTCTTCCTTCCCCCTTGTGCCATAGTCCCCCTCTTCATTCCCACCCCTCTTAATCTTTTTCCCCACCTATGTTAATGCTTCTTCCCACGTTCCCTTTTCCTCCATGGCCCTCGAGCATCGCCATGCCTAGTGTCTAGCCTCATGCATTGAATTCTTTTCTAGTTAAATAGCTTGCCTCTTTATGCTCAAAATCAAATTTGAGTTTCGAGAGGCATGCCTTTTCAAAAAATAGAGTGAAGGCTCAAACTTGAGTTTGCTACTCAATTGTGGAAGCCTGGTAGGGCTCTGTAGTCTTAGACTCAAGTATGATCCTCATGAAGCATTTCTTTTCACAATAATTTACCTTGAAACTATAGGAAATACTCCTTGTGTGGTTTTCCCTTGTGTGGTTTTCTTGAAGGCTCAAACTTGAGTTTGCTACTCAATTGTGGAAGCCAGGTAGGGCTCTGTAGTCTTAGACTCAAGTATGATCCTCATGAAGCATTTCTTTTCACAATAATTTACCTTGAAACTATAGGAAATACTCCTTGTGTGGTTTTCCCTCGCTACATGAATAACTCTTAGATTCAAGTATGATCCTCATGAAGCATATCTTTTCATAGTAATTTACCTTGAAACTATGGAAAATACTCTTCATGTGGTTTGTCCTTGCTACATCAATAACTCTATTGATAGCTATTTTAAAACTCTAGTTTTAGAAATATGAAAAATTCAAGGCACAATGTAATTGCAAGGATTTATTCTTTTCATACAAAACTATTTGCATACATTGAATGCTAAGAACAAAATAACAAATTTGGTTGTATTACCATGTGGGTTTCCATTCACAAATACTTTGCATACCATAAAGGTTTCCCATTCACAATTACTTTGCATACATCAAATCTATGAGAGGTTTCTTTTTTAGGGGTTTTTGTGGTCTCTAGCTTTTGGATTTATGGTGTTGCCTTGAAAATCCACCTGCACAATTGGTGTATTCTCTCCTTACAAAGTATGCTTGCAACCTGCATATAGTAGGGTCCTAGTTGGGATGTCAGAGAGTAGTAGGTTTGAAGGCCTTACAATGACATTGAGTGAATGCTTTTGCATTTAGCATAGCTAGGTGGTGGCAATGCCTGAGTTCTTGAGTGTAGCTTGGGACAAAATGTACTCTTATACTCTACCAAAATGGGAGTGAAGCTCTTCTCTTGCAACCTTTTCCTTCAATAATCATGCCTTAGTTTGAGCCTCAAATGTCACATTCTGGTCAAGTTACCTACCCTTACACCTCAATTTAAGTTTGAGTCTCAATTTTGCCTTGAGGTTCAAATTCCATGTTTTGGTCAAGGTGTATGACATGTTTAATGCCATTTCAAGGTTGATGTCATGACATTTGTTATTTAAACACTTTCTTACATGTAGGTGCACAAGATATGGAGAATAGGAGAAGAAGTTCTACTTCCTGAGGGAGCTCAAGAAAGGCACATGGTATTGTTTTCTCCAATGATGCTACAGATTGGTGTGGCACTGTGGGAATTGGTCATGCATGCTGATTTCCATTTAGGTTTTGAGGATGTGTGTAGTTTGCCATTTGCAAAAATGGGTGCTAGTACTATGGGTGAAGCCATTGGTAGTATTATCAAATGCCCCTTCACCATGTTAGCTAAAGGTGTCCCAAAGCATATGGATTGTAGAGAAAATGTTGGACATGATAAGACTAAAACGGTGGTGGGAAGAGATGCTTGGAGAGAAAAAGGGTCATTGTATGGAATCATGATACCTTAAAAACTTGGATATGCAATGATTTTTTAAGTTCATCCTTATGAATCTATCACCTTTAGGGAACCCACACTAATGCACTTAGGCATCATTTTTGAGAAGTCCTTGGATACATTCTCAAATAGTGTTTTAAACTTGCCATATCTGTGTGTGGTTAGTTGGCCTTAGTACAACAACGTACTTTTGAGAATGCAGAGCAATTAAAACTAGAGATGACTCATGAAGGTGTATGTGTTGATTATTATAGTAGTGTCATGGGCCATCCACATCAATTTAACAATGGAAATTATTGAAGAGGCTAATCCAAATTGCAATAGTAGTTCAGTAGTGGATGTGCAAGAAGATAATGACAAAGGGAACAATGGTACAAACAATGAGAGCACCATAATTTTACTTCAAAAGAGAAGGTATTGTGACGCCAAAAATTGATATTTTTTAATTTGACATTGGTATTGTTTTTCTCTATGTTTGATAAGAGTTTGAGTATCAAGTGATAGCCTAGCGGCTCTCACTTATTTCTATTTTCTATGATATTGTATGGGATGGAGAGGATGAGTGGAATGGCTCATTGTAAATACCTTAGGTATGAATTATAAATACCTTGGTATGGGGTGAGAGTTATTTGTGTATGGGATATTATGGAGTTTTTTAGAAAATAGGAAGAGTGAGTCATATAAAGAGGTGGGCTCATGTCCATGTGTTCCAATAATATAAGAGAGGCCACATGCCAAGCGTGTGGAAGGCATGTGGAGGAGTGTGAAATCAAGAGGAATCCTTCTAGAACTCCTATGTGGAATAAGGAGGATGTGGACATGTGGAAAAGAGAGGGTCCCTATGGGCTCCATGTGAGGAGACTCTTGACTTTCTCAATATTTTAAGAGTCTTGAGCATCTTGTGATGGGACACATGGCAAGAGTAGCCAAAAAGGACATGGATGGTGACATACGTGCTTATGTGATTGATAGGAAAAGGAATCTACAGGCAGCAATTGTAAATGGGTGAAGGAGGGTAACAAAATCTCTATAAAAGGAGCCCTCCTCTCCCTTGTTGATCAATCTCTTCCACCATTAGGCCTCATGTTTCTGTAGCTCTAGTCTCCCCAAGCCTCTTCCATGAGCCTTCTCTCCCTCTTATAGATATTCTCTTATGTAGACTCTTGAGTCCATCTCTCTCTAGTTTATTCTCTCTCTATGAGTAGTCTTGGAGATTCCACTCCCTCTTGTATGTATGAAACCTCTTCTTCTCCCTTGTGTTTGTAGTGTTGAAGTGGATTCTCACTCTATTTGTAATGAAGGTCACTTCAGGTTCTCTCTCTCTTGAGTGTTGTGTCTGATAGTCTGTTTTCATGATAGTTTTTACCCCGTCTAGTAAACTGTCCATAACTTTTTGGCCGCTTCTCTGTTTCTTACGAAAAATATATCAGCGCGAAGCTCTCTTTAAGGCGCATGTCTCTATCTACTTAGATCTTGAATCAGATACTGCTGCAAAATGTTATGAGTCTCTGTGTTTGATAGTCTGTTTTCATGACAATTTTTACCCCCTTCCAGTAAACTGTCCATATCTCTTCAACCGTCTGTCTGTTTTCAATGAAACTTATATTAGCATGAAGCCCACCATCTCAAGACGCATCTCTTTGTGTGCTTGAATCTCTAATATCATGTCTCTACTGAAAGTTATAGGCCTTTGTGTCTAATGACAGTTTGTAGAGTGTTTTGAGCTGTGTAAAGGTGTCTATGAAGGAGGTGCAATGTTTCCTCGGAATCTACCCATCCGACCCAATCATCCCCTTCAAACTCCTCGATATATATCAGTTCATGTCATGTTGAGCCGTAAGATCTTCTTTCAACAACGTATCACTCTTCTCTTTGGTGCAGACCGGCTCGCTGAGATTATGGCCTCTGCTGATCCTTTCCTTCTCCCTATGCTTGATTACAACATCACTTGGGATGTTACCATCTTCATTCTCATCTGAGGGAGGAAAGTATGGTGTGGTATCTTGGCATAAAAGCTTTTTTCTAATGTCCCATTCTCAATGATAAATATCTTTGGCTATCAGCTCGAAAGCAGCAGGAAGTGAAGAGGTGCGTGAAGTTTATTACCCCCAATTTCATGTCACATCTTTTGGTGGAGACACCGGGTACGTTTGGTATTGGATTCATCCCACCTTACTAAACAATCTCGGATGTACTTGATTGCATGTTATGCCTAGAACAGGCATGTGTTTTGATGAGATAAAGAAGATGCCTGGAAGAACTCCGTTAGAAGAGATTGCAACCCGTTTAAGAGAACTTGAAGATTGTGAAGGTGATGCTCAAGCTATTCGCACAGTCACCATGATCATATCCTTTATGTTTGCACTGTTGAATATGTTGGTGAATCGACAATGCCGGCAGCAGGCACAATGATAGATTGGGGATTGTTCCATGCACTGGCAGCTTGGTGTGAAGAAGAGTTGAGTCTTTGGGTAGTTTTTGACTATAACAGTGGAGTGGTGATTCTTAATGCTTTCAACTTCTTTTGCTATGCAAATGATGAAGAGTACAATATCTTGAAGCATTTATGTGCACTTCCTATTGTGAGAAGGGTGATTCTAGAATGCATGTACACACAATGTTTTCATGGTGCTGGTTGGTCACTTATTTTTGAAGATTTTGTTGAGGATCACATTGTGGAGGGTTTTCAACAAGTGGTTATGCATAATAAGTTGGTCTTGGTATACTAAGGCTGTGTGGGATCTTGTTCGGATCTTGTTTGGGATATTATTTGGATCTTGGTGTTTTCTTTTTGTGTTTCATCATGGTGAAGATTCCAGTGTTTCGAGGGACCCAAGGGGAAGACCCAAAGTCTTATCTTTGGGATTTTGTTCGAGGATGCCGGATTTCTGGATGGTCCATGAAGGATCGAGCGGAGATTTTGCCTGATTTTCTTGAAGGTGTAGCCTTGAGTTGGCATGAGACCTTGCCAGACTCTACCAAGGAGGACTGGGACCAAGTGGTGGCAGCAATGAAGCAGAGATTTGGGGTAGTGGAGTCACCAAATGCTTTGATGTTGCAGTTGGACCGGTTCTATCAAGGAGAGGGTGAGTTGGTCTTTGCGTTGGCAATTCGATATGAAAATTTATGGACAAAGTATGAAAGGGTAGCTTTGCGAGCTGTGGCATCTGCATCATCAGCCCCTCAAAGTCTCTCAGGGATGGAGCACTTAAAGATGAGCAAATTTGTTATGGCTTTGGAGCCTCATCTTCGCTCAAAAGTAATGAGTAAAGATCCAACAACATACGTGGAGGCACTTCGCATTGCAACCAAGAAAGAAGCTTCTCTAAAGATCGAATCCTCTTTTGTGTCTTCAACAGCTTCAACTTCTAAGGTGGAGGTAATGGGCACTCCTCAGGTACCAAAGTCCTCTGAGTTAGATCATAATATCTCCCAATTGATGGCAAAGTTTGCTGATTTGAAATTGCATTTGGTTAATGCACGACAACCTAGAGCACCAAAGAGTGAAGATAGGCCTCGAGATAGGAGTGGGGTCACTTGCTATGAATGTAATGAAAAAGGTCACTATCGCCCCGAGTGTCCTAGATTGAGAAAGAAAGAAGAAAAACAAGTATTATTGTTAGAAGCTTCTTCAAGGGATGAGGAAAAAGAGGTAATGATGGCTAAACGGGGGCGTGGTAAAGCAAAAGAAGAAGAAGAAAGCAAGGAAGAAGTAGATGAGGAACATCGGGAAGAGGAACACCATAGTAAGAAAAAGAAGGCATCTAGAAGGAGAATTAGCCAGTCAGACTTTCCTTTAGGACAAGGAATTGGAAGCTATGACTTGTTGTCCGACCTTAAAGAAAAGGAAGCTCATATCACCTTTGGTCAATTACTTGCTTTGTCTCCAAAACTACGGAAGGAATGGGGAAAACTAGCAAGCACAAGAGTGTCAAAGAAGAAAAAGAAGAAAAGTGCCATTCCTGTTGTTCAGAAGGTAGATATAGATGTTGGTGATGATGTACCCATGGTTGATGTGATCATTGATGGTCAAGTGATTTCTAATGTGTACATTGATGGAGGTGCATCGATTAATGTCATGAGTGAGAAGACCATGATAGATGCTGATTTAAAATACTCTAGTACTACCTCTCCTTATCGCATCAAATTGGCTGACAACACTAGGGTTAAGACCTTGGGAGTTGTGAAGAATCTAGAAGTGGATGTATGTGGAATTTCTATGCCGACTACTTTTTAGGTGATCCCTACCAAGCCAGATGCACGTGCCTATCCATTGATTTTGGGAAGGCCTTAGCTACACAAGGTGAAGGCTGTTCAAAAGTGGAATACTGGAGAATTGATTTTGCGGGAAATGATAAGAAGGTGCGCTACAACATCAGAAGCCGCAAAAAGGAAGTTGTCAAGGAGGAGTCTTCAACATCAGAGAGTTCAAGCTCTGACTTAACCGATGAAGAAGAAGAGACAGGGTGTAGCTCCGAGGAGTCCAACTCAGAGGGTGAGGTGGAAGGAGTGGCCTTTGGTCTTTATCTTGGTGCTGATCGGGATGAGTCAGGAAGGAACAAGGTGGTGGTGCAAGAAGATCCTGTAGAGACACTTCATGTGGAGGATGTGGAGCACACTAAACGATGCCAACGCAATGAAGAGCTTCTTGGAGATTCTCTATTAGGTAGTGAGAAGCTCCAGTACTTGGATATGCTAGATGATTTTCCATGTCTCTTTGCAACAAGCTATTCACAGGTTCGACCAGTCTCTCTTGTGGAGCACAAGATTGAGTTGAAGCCAGAAAGCAAGCTAGTTGTGCAACGCTTAAGGTGATTGGGGGTGATCCAAGTTGAGGCACTAAAGAAAGAGGTAACACACCTACTTGAGGCGGGAATCATCTTTCGTGTTGATGATTCAGAATGGATATCTCCTGTAGTTGTCACACCAAAGAAAGGAAATAAGTGGCGAGTTTGTGTGGACTTTCGTCCTTTGAATGCATGCACTAAGAGGGATCATTTTCCTTTGCCATTCCAAGATGAAATACTAGACCAAGTAGCAGGGCATGAGATGTATTCTGTATGTGATGGGTATTCTGGGTACTTTCAAATTCGTATTTGGGAGGAAGATCAAAAGAAAACATCATTTCTCACACCTTGGGGAGTTTTTGCTTACAGAGTGATGCCTTTTGGGTTGACCAATGCACCAGCTACATTTCAAAGGTTCATGAGTCAAGTCCTGGAGCCTTACTTGGGAAAGTTCATACGGGTGTTTTTGGATGATTTTTGCATTTATTCTCGGCACATAGATCACATGGAGAAGTTAAAGATGGCCTTAGCTAGGATTGATGAAGCAAAAGGGTGTCTAAATCCTAGCAAGTGTCATTTGGCTCAAACAAAAGTAGTCTTGTTGGGGCATATTGTGTCTGAAGAAGGCTTGCAAATGGATCCTGACAAGGTTCAAGCAATCATGGCATTGCCAAGTCCTGAGAGTGTCACTAGTGTTCGCAGAATTCTAGGAAAGAGCAAGTATTATCAACGCTTTTGTGATGATTTCACAGAGATAGTGCATCCCATGAACTTGTTGACAAGAAAAGGAGTTTCTTTCCAATGGGGTGTGGAGCAACAAGAGTCTTTCTAGCTACTTAAGGAGGCCATGAGTAAGGGCCCAATATTGAAGCCCCCTGATTGGTCTCAAGACTTTTATGTAAATCCAAGTGTATCTTTGCATTCAGTTGGTGCTGTATTGCTACAAAAAGGAGAGGCAGGTAGAATGCAACCCATCTATTATGCCAGCCGACAGCTTACAGATGTGGAAACAAGGTATGAAGAAATGGAGCAGCAAGCTCTCTCTTTGGTGTTTTCCGTCAGAAAGTTTCGCTCCTATTTATTACCTCGACCATTTTTCTTCCTTACCTCTCAGTTTGTATTAGCATATCTAGTTTGAAAGCCTAATCCTGGGGGGAGATTTGCAAAATGGTTGTCAGAGCTTCAAGAGTTCTCTTTCTCTTTTGTCACTGAAAATACCACTAGGTCCACTGTGGCAGATTTGCTCACAGGACGGGAGGATCTAGGAGAAGAAAAGAAATGTAAGGAGAACATTAAAGATGAAAGGGATACACCACCAACAGCTTTTGTTTTGTATTTTGATGGGGCTTTTAGTCCTTCATGCCAACAAGGAGTCGGGGGGATAGCCTTAAGCTCAAGAGGTATGGGCAAGAGGACAAGAACTTCCAGGTATCACAACTAACAATCCAGCTGAGTATAATGCTTTGATTCTTGGTTTGGAGGGTTGTCTTCAAAGTCAAGTTAAAGAATTGGAAGCAAGAGGAGATTCTCAACTTATTATAAAGCAAATGCAAGGCTATTACAAGACAAGAAGTCCTCATTTGAAGGAGCTTAATCAAAAGGCTATGGCACTATGTAGTCAGTTTGATTTTTGCAAGTTTGTTCATATAGACAGAAAAGAAAATCAAAGGGCAGATGAGTTAGCTACTCAAGCCATTGTAGTACAAGACCGGGGGGTGGTTTCTTTGGTAGACACTGGATGGCTGGAACTGCAAGATGTTCAACAATATGTGGAAGAAGGCATGTTTCCTCGAGGGTTAACTCCACAACAGAAGCAAAGATTAGTAAGGAAGGCTTGTCCCTATACTATTGTTGATGACATTCTTTATAAATTGGGAAAAGATAAGGTGCTCCGTCGGGTGGTCCATCCCATGGAGTCTAGGAGAATCCTAGAAATGTGTCATGAATGCTCTGGTCATTTTGCTTCAGCAAGCACAGCTAGGAGAATTCTTAATGCAGGATACTTTTGGCCACGCCTCCATAAGGATGTATATGAATGGTGTCGAAGTTGTAAAGTATGCCAAAAGTATGGAAGGCGACAGTTGATTCCTGGGCCCTTGAAGCCTATTCCAGCATATGGACCATTTGAGAGGTGGGGGTTGGACTTTGTGGGACCACTCCCTCGCTCATCTCAGGGCAGGCATTATTTATTGGTGGCCACAGATTATGCGACTCGATGGGCAGAGGCCAAGGCCATAGTCAATAGCAAGGCAAGCACAGTTGCAAAATTTCTCTTTGATCAAATTTGTTCACGCTTTGGTTGTCCTTTGGAAATTCTCACTGATGGAGGAACCTCTTTTAGAAATGAACTAATTGAAGATGTGGTGCATAAGCTAAAGATAAATCATAGCATGTCCACGCCATACTATCCCCAATGTAATGGCTTGGTTGAGAAAACAAATGGATTGTTTGTGCAATTCAATGGGAAAGCTTATTGACACCAAGAAAAGGCATTGGGAGAGGCACTTGGCAGAAGTTTTATGGGCTTATAGAACCACACACAAGCTAGCTATTGGGTTTACACCATTCCAACTAGTGTATGGAATAGAAGCCATTTTACCCATTGAATTGGAGATACATAGTCTTCGCACAGCTGTTGCAAGAATAGAAGGACAGGAGGATGCCTATGCTCAATGCTTGGTATAGCTAGAAGCCTTGGATGAATGCAGATTATAGGCCTTACAAAACTTGGAATCTTCTCAAAAAAGGCGCAAGGCCCGTTTTGACACCAAATTACGCAAGAAGAAAGATATTGCAGAAGGAGATTTGGTAATGAGATTTGATAGCCGTCTGGACAAGCGGCTAGACAAAAAGTTTATCGGTCGATGGGAGGGACCATATCGAGTCAAAAAGAAGTTCACGAATGGAACCTGTCAGCTTGAGGAGGTTGATGGCATGGTGATACCCGAATGCACCAATGAGTATCGCCTTAAATTCTTCTATGCTTGACCACCTTGAGGGCCAGTAGACCCTCTCTGTACTAGAGAGGATCTGCTGGGGGGGGAAAGATGTGATGCCAAAAATTGATATTTTTTAATTTGGCATTGGTATTGTTTTTCTCTATGTTTGATAAGAGTTTGAGTATCAAGTGATAGCCTAGCAGCTCTCACTTATTTCTATTTTCTATGATATTGTATGGGATGGAGAGGATGAGTGGAATGTCTCATTGTAAATACCATAGATATGAATTATAAATACCTTGGTATGGGGTGAGAGTTATTTGTGTATGGGATATTATGGAATTTTTTAAAAAATAGGAAGAGTGAGTCATATAAAGAGGTGGGCTCATGTCCATGTGTTCCAATAATATAAGAGAGGCCACATGCCAAGCGTGTGGAAGGCATGTGGAGGAGTGTGAAGTCAAGAGGAATCCTTCTAGAACTCCTATGTGGAATAAGGAGGATGTGGACATGTGGAAAAGAGAGGGTCCCTATGGGCTCCATGTGAGGAGACTCTTGACTTTCTCAATATTTTAAGAGTCTTGAGCATCTTGTGATGGGACACATGGCAAGAGTAGCCAAAAAGGACATGGATGGTGACATACGTGCTTATGTGATTGATAGGAAAAGGAATCTACAGGCAGCAATTGTAAATGGGTGAAGGAGGGTAACAGAATCTCTATAAAAGGAGCCCTCCTCTCCCTTGTTGATCAATCTCTTCCACCATTAGGCCTCATGTTGCTGTAGCTCTAGTCTCCCCAAGCCTCTTCCATGAGCCTTCTCTCCCTCTTGTAGATATTCTCTTATGTAGACTCTTGAGTCCATCTCTCTCTAGTTTACTCTCTCTCTATGAGTAGTCTTGGAGCTTCTGCTCCCTCTTGTATGTATGAAACCTCTTCTTCTCCCTTGTGTTTGTAGTGTTGAAGTGGATTCTCACTCTATTTGTAATGAAGGTCACTTCAGGTTCTCTCTCTCTTGAGTGTCTCGTCCCTTTTCTCTTTTAAAGCCTTGAAAGTTCTTTCTATTCGGCCGCTCATTGTGCATACATGGTCCATTTGTTTCCCGAGCCACCATGCAAACTTCTTTCCCTCTTCTAGGCAAAATCTATGAGGGGTGGATCGTTGATGAAGGTGGAGTCTTGAGGGAGCATCCTGCTCAGGCGAAATTAGCCTGGGTGGAGGGTAGTTTTCATGATAGTTTAACCCCCTGTTAGTGTTTTGCTCATAACTTTCTGCTTGATAGTACGATTGTAATGAAATTTATATCACGCAAAGCTCTCTTCAAGGCGCATGCTTATATATGATCAGATCTTGAATCAAATACTGCTGCAAAAAGTTATGAGTCTCTGTGTCTAATAGTCTGTTTTCATGATAGTTTTTACCCTGTCTAGTAAACTGTCCATAACTTTTTGGCCGCTTCTCTATTTCTTACGAAACATATATCAGCGCGAAGCTCTCTTTAAGGCGCATGTCTCTATTTACTTAGATCTTGAATCAGAACTGTTGCAAAATGTTATGAGTCTCTGTGTTTGACAATCTGTTTTCATGACAGTTTTTACCCCCTTCCAGTAAACTGTCCATATCTCTTCAACCATCTGTCTGTTTTCAATGAAATTATATCAGCGTGAAGCCCATCTCAAGGCGCATCTCTTTGTGTGCTTGAATATCTAATATCATGTCTCTACTGAGAGTTATAGGCCTCTGTGTCTAATGACAGTTTGTAGAGTGTTTTGAGCTGTGTAAAGGTGTCTATGAAGGAGGTGCAATGTTTCCTCAGAATCTACCCATCCGACCCAATCATCCCCTTCAAACTCCTCGATATATATCAGTTCATGTCATGTTGAGCCGTAAGATCTTCTTTCAACAATGTATCGCTCTTCTCTTTGGTGCAGACCGGCTTGCTGAGATTATGGCCTCTGCTGATCCTTTCCTTCTCCCTATGCTTGATTACAACATCACTTGGGATGTTACCATCTTCATTCTCATGTGAGGGAGGAAAGTATGGTGTGGTATCTTGGCATAAAATCTTTTTTCTAATGTCCCATTCTCAATGATAAATATCTTTGGCTATCAGTTCGAAAGCAGCAGGAAGTGAAGAGGTGCATGAAATTTATTACCCCCAACTTCATGTCACAGTATGCAAGGAAAATCAGGCAAATAGTGAGAAGCAACAAGAATGCAACTTTTTTGAGAAAGTGTAGTTGTCAAGGCATGTATAATGTTGTAACCATTGATTGTTGTGAACATAGTTGTTTTTAAATGGTTGATAGGATGAAAATTTTGCAAACAAGGCTAGACTTCTGAGGTCAAAACTACTCAAATATATTGAGAACCTATTTATTTGATAGTACAAACATGGCCTTTAATAAGGAAGAAGATGGTGAGTGTTTTAACTTCATGTATGATGGAAGAAAAGTTGGCAACATAGTGTGGTACACTATACATTGAATTACAAAATCTATTTTTTATAGGAGCAAGAGAAGGTACATTGAAGGATCAAGGCATGTGGCATATGGGAAAAATACAGTCATTCAAAAGGGTTTGACACATGTGGAGATGAGTAAGGCAATCATACGTGACTTTGTATATAAAAATGCTGAAAAGAAGCCTCATAAATCTAGGACTTCTATGCATGGAACTTGTGAGACATAGGAAGTTATCTCAGCAATGTATAAACAATTGGATATCTTACATGAAGTTGATGCATCTCTCAATTCTTTGGTATATAAAGGGCATTCATAGTCTATGTTTTCTTGAGTGTGGAATACAATATTCAAAACGATTAATCTCTCTAAAACTAGAACATTCTCAAAGAGTGACATATGTACATCTATAATGTTGAAACTAGACTCAACAAAGAGCCAAGAGGAGCATGCAAAGCTATTCATATAGAGGAGGACATATATGTTTCAACAAATGACTTGCAAAAATGTTTACTATGTTTGAAGGATGTACTTGAAGCTCTATCAAACATAAAAATACATCATTCATAACAAAATGGACTAGAAGAAGACATGCATACTGTGAGTAACTCCAATTCTTAAATCACTTAGCCAAGTGATGTCCCTTCCAATATCATTGATAGGCATGCTCACACATGGTCATGGAGAAAATGCTTATGGATACTTTGCAGTGGGATTATGTCATGGTGATTCCAATTTTAGAATTGGTTCTTTATCCAAATGTCTTAGAAACTTGGAGAGAACAAATAGTCAAATGCATGGTGATTTGATAAATGATAGTTGCACTCCTTAGATATCACACAGTGTTTTCCAATGCTTGATGTCTAGAACGGCACTAAATCATCATATAGGGAAGAAAACAAGATCATTTGTTATCTACCTCAGAAGATGCTACAACAAAAGACATGGGGAATGATGCCACACAAACAAATGAGGCCACACAAACAAATAATGCTATAAACAGGGAATGAGGCCACACAGAATAAGAATTGGTATGCATTTGCATATTTATCTTTCCTGGGGGCAAAAGGAGCTTTTGAGATAGTGCAACTAGGTTTTCTTATGGTGGGACATATGTAGGAGGATATCCAAGCATGCATTGCTTAGTCAATTTTCTAAGAAGCTCAGAACAAGTCAAACTTTCACCTTCCCTCACTTGATGAGAAGATTCAATGAGTGCAATAGCAAAAATCCAACGCCTTTTCCTTTGAAGGAGTTGCACAATTTCAAAGAGTACAAGAAAGGCTACTTACACAAAGATGTAGACAAACTACCAAGTCATTCCAATCAATTGCAATTTAGATTTTGTATAAATGAGGTCATTCCATTGATGCAATATAAGATACACCCCAAATGTCATAAAAGACAATTTTGTTCTTGTACAGCCAAGTGATTCAATACATTTAGTATGGCTAGGGGTTGTAGTTTCAGATGTTGATATGGACGTGTACTCAATAAACTATATGAGATTTAAGATTCTATATTGGGACCCTATCACAAGAAAGAAGAGCATGAGTGATACAAAAGAATACAAAGATTGCTAGAAGAAGCACTAGAGGTGCAATCAAAATGCTCGTGGGAGCATGTTGGGAGAATTATTTGGAGTTGGACACCAAGGAAGGGCCAAAACCTAGATTAAAATAAAGACTCAAAAAGTAGTTTTCTCAAAGGCCCAAGAAATCTTGGGGCTTGTAGAGAATAGTAATGGCAATAAAACTGAGAAGGGGGTTAAACACTCCTCATGAGGGAACTTTAAAGGCATGTACTTGATATGATTTTCAATCTTAAGATCATTCTCATTTTGAAGAATTTCTTTTGACTGAATGCTATTCATGGAGAAATACAATCCATGCATGTGTGTGTGTGTGTGTGTGTGACCTACTATTTCAATGAATCTAAATATCCACTAATCCACATTCTTAGTCAGAGCTTCGAAAGGCCCTTGGCAGCCATTGCTTTATCATGACTATATTTTATATTTATGTTAATGCTTAAGGGTGCAGCAAAGAAAATCACCGAGAAAAAAGAATTCCATCTGATTACTCTAGCTGCATTTCTAATCAATAATCCAAGAGAATAAATTCTAGCTGTATTTTTAATCGAGAATCCAAGAGAATAACTCCTTATCAATTTCTCCAATGGTAAAAACCATAACATAGTTTCTAAATTCAACAAGTTACAAGGTAGTTCAATTTCCAGTTCTCATTTCCAACATGTATATTTATGTAAGTGTGCATGACAGGGTTGAGAGTAGTATATGTCTCATCATAAGTCTCCCAAGTATATCCTTTAAGGTCGCTAACATCTTTTTTTGCAATACCATGCCCAAGACTCTACTTGCAAATTCGATGGAGAGGTGTGCCAACTCACCTGGCACCATCACAACAAGAAATAAAGGTTAGTACAATACATTTTTGTTGTGGAAGCCACGCTTCAATACCGGCACACAGTTGTTATCCATGTCACTCTATCTAGAAAAGCAATAAAAAATATTGGCATTTTAATATTCCAAAAGTAATTACAAATTGGTTGTTAAAAGTTCATGAAGTATTTATAACATGCTAGAAAACTCCCAAAGGAGTAACTGAAAACTCCAAAATTCCTTGGGACCTTAAGAAAGTACATTAATCATGAAATGGAACCCTCTGGTTTCCATATCAAGGCTATCCATGCTCCTAACCTTGCAAGTTAAAGTCTTAAAAGGGTTTCTAGTATCTGCATCACCATGGTCAATCTATTTATAAGCAAAAAAGAATCTCCCCGCTAAGGGGTGTTGCAATGTGTTCAAGCTCAAATAGAAATATGTATTAACTGATCCTTGCAACATAAATACCACCAATTAGGCTTATTGTCCCCATATCCATCCATGGGATCCACTTTGTCCAACCAGGGTTAGTAAAACCACATTCTCAATTTCTCTTAAAAGAAGATTCCCCATAAAACCGTTAAAGATATATTTCTATAGCAAGAATTAATGAAAATGCTCATTTCCATTAGTCTAGCTCAAGGGTAATTTGTACAAATTGCATTAGTCTAGCTTAGGGAGATAAAGGAATGAACCCATGAAAAATGCTAATTTCCATTAGTCTAGCTTAGGGAGATAAAGGAATGAACCCATGAAAAATTCATGTGGTGCTTAACCCCTTGTTTGTATCATCAAAATGCTTAGGGGTATGAAACAATCCCTCATGTAAAACAAGTTAAACGCCAATTTACCCTAATACCATAGTAGAAACCTCTAGCAATTTACATCCCATTCATTTTAACACATCATAAAAAAAGTATGGCCATAAAAAAGAGAAGGAATCCTAGGTGCTCAATATCTACATGATGGGTCTCTTTCACCTGTCCCATATACTGCTGCATATATGGTAAAAAGGCAGTAAGAATCCACAAAAGATTCCTCTAAAGAAATAAGAGTGGGGTCTTAGCGCTAGCAAATGAAAAAACCTAGATAAATTCTTGATCCTTTAGAGCCTTTTCAATTAAAGGTAAATTTTGCATTCTCTAAAGGAGGAAAGTGGGGTCTCTTCCAAGTTTCTCTTCCCATCTTTATACCTGTTGTTGTTAGGATTTTCTATAAAGGTATATAGGGTAGCAGATCTCCCTCGCGGCCTTGGACGGTCCCCTGAGCATTGAGTTTGACCGGGAAGTGTCCTAGTAAATGAGAGCTTGTGATAGACATCCTATACGCTTTATTCCAGATCTTAGGGCATCCTTGTGTTTAACAATAGGGATGGGCGATCAATGCTTTTTATATCTCACACTACTACACATGGATCCTATTGCGACATTTACGTATCGACGTTTAGCGTGCGCGGGGTGCTAATCGTCGGTATAAAAAGCACGTTCCGTAAAGTGTCGCTATATAGTGATGCTAGACAAACGTCGCTATATAGCGACCATTATAAAGGTCACTATATAGCGACTTATGAGTGTTGCTATATAGCAACACTGAGATACTATTTTATAGCGCCGTTTTCTAGAGAGGTTTTTTACTCATAGGCCTTAAAAGTTAGTTTTTTCCAATGATAATTTTTTTAATTTTCATACATCACAACAACACAAAGCAACTATAGATGCGCTTGGTAGACACGCAAAATAACGGGCGCGTCTATAGGTGTTGCTTTAGTAGAGGAATTACGGGAGCATCTAAAAGCGTGTCTAACAACTCGTCTATTTGCGCATGTATTAACACATCTATTTGCGTGTGTAAACTGAGAAAATACGGGCCCGTCTAACATCGCGTTTATCAGCGCATCTGTTTGCGTGTGTTGTTATGGATAAAATTGTCTAAGGAAAAAGGCATTAATATGTGTGTGTGTTTGTATATGTGGCAATAGTATAATAAAATATGGTGTGCATAGGGCCCAAGGTTGAGGTGGCAGGGCATGACCATGTGCCACCCTTCCATGTAAGAGGACCCATAAGGTGTGTTGTACATAATCCATGTTAGTAATAATATAAAATGTAAGGTGGCATGGCTCCTCCATGTGCCACCCCTGCACCTAGGCTGCATTTAGTGAGATATGGCTCAAAGTCCATGGGAGAAGTAATATAAAATAGGTGGAGATGGATATTATATTGAGTTATTTCCTCCATATGGGATAGGCCCATGTGGGGGAGGTATAGAAGGTCCAAGAGAGCAAGTTAAATAATGGGGAAAGTAGGATGAGGTGGCAAGATTCCTTGTGCCAACCCTCCACTTGTCCTCCTAAAGGTTTGAACATATTATAAAATTGGGAAGAGACCAAGGGTGTATCATAGACTTGAGATATGGGGCTTGATTTATGTGGAAAATTGAGGCAAAGGGTTGTCGCACACAATTGAGAGTGCGTAACCGCCTAGCCCACATGGGAGACTTTTCCACACACACCATGCATGTGGGAGGATACATTAATTGGGAGAGACCCCCTCTTTTGGCTATAAAAGGAGGGGGCTATTCCTTGATGGGACACGCTCACTCTTGTAAAGCCACCTAGCTAGTATTTTGATATTTCCCTCTCATCCTTTCTTTCAAATAAAGTATGGTTCTCTTCCCTTGATGTCTCCATCTCTACATTCCTCCTCCTATCATGTACATGCTTCTCTTCCCCCTCTCCTTTTCCCCTTGTGTCATAGTCTCCCTCTTCCTTCCCTTCACTTCTAATTCCTTTTCCCCTCCCATGACAATGGTTCGCCCTCACGATCTCCTTTTCTCTATGGCCCTCGAGCGTCGCCATGCTTAGCCTCTAGCCTCTGGTCTTAATTTCTTTTCCAGTTAATAGAACTGGTGTGGCTGCTGGGATCAAAATCTCCACGGCTAGTGGTGAATCTTCTACTGAAACCGGTCACATCTGCAAAACTGTACCATCTGTGCTCCTTCTAAGCTACTGTGCACGCATTCGATTCGCGCGTCTACTGTGTTTGACCGTGCGACAGTTTTCTGGACTGCTGCGGCTTCTGGTCGCGGATAGTTTTCTCGCTTCGCGCATCTACTGCGTTCACCTGTGCGATAGTTTTTTGCACTGCGACAGCTTCTCTTCTCGCTCCGCACGTCTACTGTGTTCACCCATGCGACAGTTTTCTGGGCTGCTGCGTCTTCTGGTCGCGGACAGTTTTCTGAGTTCCTGCAAAACTGTAACAGCAGATTCGCGCCCCCCTCTCTCTTCTCTTCTTCTTCCTCTCCTTCTCTTTCTCTTCTCCTTCTCCTTTCCTCTCCTCTCTTTTTATTAAAGAGTAGGATTTGAACCCAAGACCTCCCCCTTCATAAAAGGGAGACTTATCATTGGGCCAAGAAGTTGGAAGTGGTAAAAATGTAATGATTTTTGTTCATATATTGAAATCTCGGGAGTTGTAACTCTCTAACCGTGGGGAGTTTGCTCTTGCTGTAAAAAGCAAAAGTACTTCTTTTCATGTGCTCTATTCACATCTCCTACTAGATCGCCAATTCAGAACTTCTTCAAGCTCACTTCACCGGCGCACGCCACACGAGGAGGGTGGACATTTATGTCACTTCTCGACGCGTTTAAGGATTTGGTGCCTGGTCCTCCGCACCTTACGGCTACCAATGCACGAGATCTCTTCCTTGATCTTCATGTCGACCTTCAACGGCTGATTGTCCAGTGCATTGTTCAAGGAGATGACGGGTGGAATGATACACCATGGATGATTCATGGTGAAGAACTACTGATACGCTGGGAGAACTTTGATTTTACTTCTACTCATTGTGCAGTGATCGAACTACTTGCTGCTTTAGAGGTAATTAAAACGGTGACCTTCATCGAAGGGTGGGATGCTCCCCAAGCTTGGGGGGAGATTTGGCGCATCTGCTTATTGATTCCTGTGGATAAGCTCGTCCTGAATGGTTTATTCTCAATCTCACTACAAAGGTTTCTAGGCCTCGGCTATGGTTGGTAATGTTTCGACCAAGGAATCCATTTGTACCTAATCAACCTTTTGTGCCTCATTTCGAGCTTCAAGTTGTAATTCTTTTTGGTCTTAAGATAAACTATCAACAAAGGATTGCAAGTTTATTTGGTGCTGAACATTTGGCTCAAGTGTTGAATTCTCCCCACCCTCTCCTCCTACCTATCTTGGACTACCGAGAAACTTGGGATGTCTGAATTTTAGTCTTGGTGTGATGACATCTTGGATCCTCCAATTTGATGGAGCTTACAAACCTTCGACCAAGGCTGCTGGCGTGGGTGTGAAGCTCACTTCACTGGGTGGCGAGGAGTATTGTTACAGCAAGTCTGCACTTGCAATCAAGCTCAGTACTCGGCGCTCATTTTTGGGCTACAAAAGGCACAAAAACATCATGCCAAGCAACTTGAAGTGCAAGGAGATTCTCAACTAGTTTGTGAACAAGTTAGTGGAAGGTGGAAGGTGCGGAGCAAAGGCTTCGTTCCATGACATCAACAAGCATTGGAACTTTGCAACCAATTTGAAGAGGTAAAAATTCAGCATATCCCTCGAGCTCAAAATCTAGTTGCTGATTTCTTGGCACGTGAAGCTTGTACTTCAATCACACATGACGCGAGTGGAAGCACTACCCCAACAAAGCCGCAAGCCACGAAGGAGGGTGATCATTTGTAAGGAATGCAAAGGTTGTGGTCATCATGAAACTAAGTGTTGGGCATACTTGATACGAGTTCACCGACTTCGGAAGATCATCAGAAAGGTCCTCAAGGACATTGCTCAAAAGAAGGATGCCAGACCGCACACCCCTTGAAGAAATAGCATGGCGACTACAAGAACTGGAAGAAGCTGAAGGTGATGTGCAAGCTCTCCAACTGTTGACATTTGTCATGGCATTCTTGTTTTCCTTGATGAACAACCTCATGCAACGCTACACCTCTAACGCTCGTTTGTAAAGATGGATGTGATATCATGAGGGTTGGTCCTTTTAAGATTGTCTATGTGCTATTCTATGTTGAAGATTCTTCCCGTGTAGTATTTCACACTACACCAGTCACACCCTACCCTGCCTATGTGTGCTTTGTGGATGTATCTTCACCCGATTTTCAGTTCAAGCTTCCTCTTTCTATTGTTTGTCCATAGATAAGCCTCTTTTTTCCATCTTCCAAGCATGGCTAACATTCCCGTGTTTTGTGGATGGGTGGAAGAAAATCCAAATGAGTATCTTGTGGCCTTCAAGCGCCGTTGTGTTTCTCTCAACTTTCTTACTGAAGACAGATGGCTGTTGGTTCTTCCCACATTTCTAGAGGGTTTGGCTCAAGTGTGGTATGAGAAGCAGGCCAAAGACATTCGCCAAAGCTAGCCAAGGTTGACAGCAGTGATGATTGAGTATTTTGACAAAGAAGAGGAGCCGGAGAATGTGTACCTGCAGGTGGCAAACTTGAAGCAGTAAGAAGGTGAGACGGCACGTCGATATGTGGATCGAGCGGCCGTGCTCTTGGACCGACGCAGGAGGACAACAATGCCAGATTTTGAGCTGGAATGACTCAGCATGTGCTAGGCTACCTTGTAGTAGGAGCAAGTGATGAATTCCGCCTCAAGCTTAAATGGGAGAATCCAGAAACTATGGTGCTAGCACATGAGATTGCTCAAAAGTTTGATAAAGTTTAGTCTGGCCCTGCTTCAAAGAAGACGATTGTCCCTCCGCAACCCCCTCAATTCCTGCAACAACAACCTGGGGGGTCTAACTCAGGGGCATACCCCCACCCCTCATCAGGGATGTATCCAATTCCTCCACCTCAAATGTATGGTCCTCCCTTAGATGCTTACCCTCAACAAGGTGTATCCTCACCCTCCACCTTGAAGATTTCCCCAGCCTCGCCCACGAGCCCCCCTCCTCTCTACTCCCGTGGCCCCTCCAGCTAAAGAGGCCCCCCCTACAAGAGAACCTGGAGTCAATGACCTAGCCAAGGCACTGAATGATCTTCGGCTTGAGATGGTGGGCATCAGAAATCAAGCCAACCGCCCTCCAAGAGATCGTGCTAATGTTGTATGCTACGAGTGCCACCAGAAGGGTCATTATCGCACAGAATGCCCCAATATTCCAAGGGTGAATCTTCTAAGTGAGTCGGGCACTGAGGATTCTAATGTAGTGATCCTTGAACTCGGGAAAAGAAGTCGTGCCACCTCGGACCCCTCTCCAAACCATGGACCGGGCCGCCCCAGGAAGAAGGTGTCCTTCTCAGAGCCCTCAGATGTTGAGATGGCAGACCCACCAATAGAGAAGACTTAAAGATCTCGCAGGAGTAAGTGGTCACTCTCGGATTTTCCCATCGGCTTAGGGCAAGAGGACTATTCGGTCGTTCAGGACCTTGCTCATCGGTCTTTGAGCATCACGCTCCCTCAACTAATAGCATTAAGCCCTAAGGTGAGACGTGAGTTGCAGCAAGGTCTCTCAACAAGGAAGAGCAAGAAAAAGGGAAAGGTACGAGAGGTATCTTCTATCTCTGAAGAAATTGATCGGCACCCACATACAGTAGATGTCATCATAGATAATTGCCGTGTCAAAAATGTGTGTTTTGATGGGGGAGCTGCATGTAATATCATGGTGCCCCGAATCATGAAGAAATTGAATTTGAAATGTACAAGGCGTTCCTCCACTCGAATCAAGGTAGGAGATGGTCGACGACTCGCCACCCTGGGAGTCATTGAGGATTTGCCCATCACTGTCAATGGGTTGACCACCACTGTCAATTTCTATGTAGTGGACATTGAAGATACAGGCAGAAGTTACCCAGCCATACTCGGGAGACCAGGATGAGAAAGAGTGATGCAGTCAGCTATTGGAAGACATGACACATGTCTTTTGGTGCTTCCATGGAGAAGATCCCGGTGCAACCCGGTGCCATGGAACCAGCAGAAGAAGAGGAGCAAGACAGTGATACTCTCTCATCCTCGGTGTCTGAGTCCATGGAAGAATCAGACGGAGGGGAGGAATTCTCAGAGGAGGAAGTTTACATGATGGGGGTGTCTCCGACCCTACCACCTGCAGAAAAGATAACAGCTAGTCCTCAACAACTTGAATCTATGCTTTCCCCAGATCTCACTCCAAGTGAGAAAGATGAGTTCCTAGAAATGTTTAAAGATTTCCCTGACCTCTTTGCAACTAGCTACCACCACCTTCGCCATGTGACTGCCATAGAGCACAAGATAGAGCTGATTGATGGGAAGCCTATGGCTCAGAAGTATCAAAGATTAGGGCCTTTGCAGACCGATGCTTTGCGCTCAGAGTTGCAGAAGCTTGTAGAGGCTGGGTTTATTGTTCCGGTTCACAATACTGAATGGGTTTCACCAGTGGTAGTCACCCCAAAGAAAAACAACAAGTGGCGGGTCTGCATCGACCATAAGAAACTCAATGCCGCCACCAAGAGGGATCATCATCCTCTGCCCTTTCAAGACCTCATTCTTGAGAAGGTAAGTGGTCATGAGATGTATACTTTCTGTGATGGTTACTCTGGGTTTTATCAAATCAGAATTGCCCACGAAGATGTGCTTAAAACCACACCCTGGGGGACATTTGCATTCAAAGTAATGCCATTTGGCCTCACCAATGCTCCTGCTACCTTTCAAAGATTTATGCAGATGGTGTTTGCTCCTCATTTGGGGGATTTCTTCGAGGTGTTTTTAGATGATTTATGTATATTCTCATCACGTAAGGAGCACGTCATGAAGGTTAGATTGGCCTTCCAAAGGGTCAATGATGCAAATGGCAGTCTCAACCCTGAGAAATGCACCATTGGAGCCACTCAAGGTAGGTTATTGGGACATATTGTCTCATCTGAGGGCGTCAAGCCTGACCACGAGAAGGTGGAAGCCATCCTCAAGCTCTCCCCGCCTACAACCAAACGTCAGGTTCGCTCATTTGTCAATCTAGCAGGATACTATCACCGCTTCATTGATCAATATGCTGCTTTGACACGACCCATGACTATGCTATTAAAAGATGGGGTTGATTTCTCTTGGGATGAGGATTGTGATCATGGGTTTGCACAAATCAAGAATGCTCTGGCTTCAGAACCCATTCTACGCAATCCAGATTGGTCAAAGACTTTCTATATCAATCCTGGGTTTGGTGAGCACACTCTGGCAGGTATTCTTCTCCAGCAAGGGGAGGATCGATTCATGTATCCCATTCGATTTGCTTCTCGACAATTGCTCGACACTGAGCGACGCTATTCAGAGGCTGACAAGCATGCCTTGTCTTTGGTGTTTTGCATTGAGAAATTTAAGCATTATGTGGCTGGAAAGTCCTTTATACTCACTAGCACTGGTCTTGCAAAGCAGGTTCTTCAATCACCAAATCCCATGGGCCGGTTGGCCAAATGGTTGGCAGTTCTACAAGAATATGATTTTTCTTTCAAAATTGTAAAAGGGGGTTGTTCCAACTTGAAGAATGCTTTGATTGATTTAGAGGAGTGCCTTGATGTAACCCTTGTAGCAGCCATAGAAGTTGGGGATCCATGGTATGGTGGTATCTACAAGTTTCTGACTGCTTTCTCCTTTCCTTTAGAAAGTACTAGCTATGAGAGAAAGAAGATCTGCAGAGATAGTAGGCGCTACACCCTCCTTGATGGGGTGTTGTATCGTCAAGGCATGGATGGGGTACTAAGACGGGCCATTGATGCTGATGAAGTGCCTAAGGTATTGAAGCATTATCATGATGGATTTTGTGGAGGCCACTATGCCAGTGACTATATAGCTAAGAAGATTTTACATGCTCGATACTATTGGCCGACCTTGTTCAAGGATGTCACTTTGTATTGCAAAACCTGTGAACCATGCCAATTCTTTGGTAGGAAGGATTTGCGTCCTGGGCAACATCACCCAGTGATGTCCATCCATCCGCTTCAGAAGTGGGGAATAGATTTTGTCGGGCCCTTGCCCATGACTACCCGCAAAAAGAAGTATCTTTTGGTAGCCACTCAGTATGTCACTAAGTGGGTTGAAGCTATCGCCCTCCCCGCTGCAAATGGTAAGGCAGTTTCAAATTTCATATTTGAACATATCTGCACAAGGTTTGGGACACCCATGGAGATTGTCTCTGACCATGGGAGTCCATTCTTAAATGAAGCAGTGGAGTTACTCATGGATCGCATGGGTATTGATCATCATACTTCTAGCATCTATTATCCAGCATCCATGGGTCAAACAGAGCGAACCAATGGCCTCCTTTGTAAAACCATGGGAAAAATGGCCACAGGCGACAGGAGCCAATGGGACCAGAAGGTCACTGAAGCCATGTGGGCTTAAAACATCACTCATAAAACGTCTACAGGTCGCACTCCTTTTGAGTTGGTGTATGGTACTGAGGCAGTTTTACCACTAGAGATAGAGATTCTGGCCTTGAGATTGGCACAGGAACAGAGGATGACAGAAGATGAACATGTAGAGGCCAGATTGGTACAACTTGAGAAGTTAGATGAAACCCGAGGCCTTGCACTACACCAAACAGAGATCCAAAAGAATCGACAAAAGGCCCGCTTGGATGCTAAGATTCGCAAGGGATGGGAAAGACACTTTACTGAGGAGGATGTTGTGCTATGCTTTGATAACAGATTGGACCGCCAAATGGACAAGAAGTTTCTGCCACTGTGGACTGGTCCATACAAAGTCATCAAGGAACGTAGCAATGGGTCTGTACAAGTTTAGGATCTGCATGAACCATATGGCAAGAAGGTGATCAACAAGCGTTACCTCAAGCCTTTCTTTGTGTGTGATGGACCCAGGCATGGAAATGCTATGCATTCCCTGCCTGGGGGGGGGAATTGTTATGGATAAAATTGTCTAAGGAAAAAGGCATTAATATGTGTGTGTGTTTGTATATGTGGCAATAGTATAATAAAATATGGTGTGCATAGGGCCCAAGGTTGAGGTGGTAGGGCATGACCATGTGCCACCCTTCCATGTAAGAGGACCCATAAGGTGTGTTGTACATAATCCATGTTAGTAATATTATAAAATGTAAGGTGGCATGGCTGCTCCATGTGCCACCCCTGCACCTAGGCGGCATTTAGTGAGATATGGCTCAAAGTCCATGGGAGAAGTAATATAAAATAGGTGGAGATGGATATTATATTGAGTTATTCCCTCCATATGGGATAGGCCCATGTGGGGGAGGTATAGAAGGTCCAAGAGAGTAAGTCAAATAATGGGGAAAGTAGGATGAGGTGGCAAGATTCCTTGTGCCAACCCTCTACTTGTCCTCCTAAAGGTTTGAACATATTATAAAATTGGGAAGAGACCAAGGGTGTATCATAGACTTGAGATATGGGGCTTGATTTATGTGGAAAATTGAGGCAAAGGGTTGTCGCACACAATTGAGAGTGCGTAACCACCTAGCCCACATGGGAGACTTTTCCACACAAAAATGCATGTGGGAGGATACATTAATTGGGAGAGACCCCCTCTTTTGGCTATAAAAGGAGGGGGCTATTCCTTGATGGGACACGCTCATTCTTGTAAAGCCACCTAGCTAGTATTTTGATATTTCCCTCTCATCCTTTCTTTCAAATAAAGTATGGTTCTCTTCCCTGGATCTCTCCATCTCTACATTCCTCCTCCTATCATGTACATGCTTCTCTTCCCCCTCTCCTTTTCCCCTTGTGTCATAGTCTCCCTCTTCCTTCCCTCCACTTCTAATTCCTTTTCCCCTCCCATGACAATGGTTCGCCCTCACGATCTCCTTTTCTCTATGGCCCTCGAGCGTCGCCATGCTTAGCCTCTAGCCTCTGGTCTTGATTTCTTTTCCGGTTAATAGAACTGGTGTGGCTGCTGGGATCAAAATCTCCACGGCTAGTGGTGAATCTTCTACTCGAACTGGTCGCATCTGCAAAAACTGTACCATCTGTGCTCCTTCTAAGCTAGTGCGCGCGCATTTGATTCGCGCGTCTACTGTGTTTGACCGTGCGACAGTTTATGGACTGCTGCGACTTCTGGTCGCGGACAGTTTTCTCGCTTCACGCATCTACTGCGTTCACCCGCGTGACAGTTGTCTGGACTGCTGCGGCTTCTGGTTGCGGACAGTCTTCTCGCTCCGTGCATCTACTGCGTTCACCCGTGCGACAGTTTTCTGCACTGCTGCAGCTTCTGGTCATGGACAGTCTTCTTGCTCCGCGCGTCTACTGTGTTCACCCGTGCGATAGTTTTTTGCACTGCTTCGTCTTCTGGTCACGGACAGTTTTCTGAGTTCCTGCAAAATTGTAACAGCAGATCCCGCACCCCCTCTCTCTTCTCTTCTTCTTCCTCACCTTCTCTTTCTCTTCTCCTTCTCCTCTCCTCTCCTCTCTTTTTATTAAAGAGTAGGATTTGAACCCAAGACCTCCCCCTTCACAAAAGGGAGACTTATCATTGGGCCAACAAGTTGGAAGTGGTAAATATGTAATGATTTTTGTTCATATATTGAAATCTCGGGAACTATAACTCTCTAATCGTGGGGAGTTTGCTCTTGCTGTAAAAAGCAAAAGTACTTCATTTCATGTGCTCTATTCACATCTCTTGCTAGATCGCCGATTCAAAACTTCTTCAGCTCACTTCATGGACGCACGCCACACGAGGAGGGTGGACATTTATGTCACTTCTCGACGCGTTTAAGGATTTGGCGCCTGCTCCTCCGCACCTTACGGCTACCAATGCATGAGATCTCTTCCCTGATCTTCATGTCGACCTTCAACGGCTGATTGTCCAGTGCATTGTTCAAGGAGATGACGGGTGGAATGATACACTGTGGATGATTCATGGTGAAGAACTACTGATACACTGGGAGAACTTTGATTTTACTTCTACTCATTGTGCAGTGATCGAACTACTTGCTGCTTTCGAGGTAATTAAAATGGTGTCCTTCATCGAAGGGTGGGATGCTCCCCAAGCTTGGGGGGAGATTTGGCGCATCTGCTTGTTGATTCCTGTGGATAAGCTCGTCCTGAATGGTTTATTCTCAATCTCACTACAAAGGTTTCTAGGCCTCGGCTATGGTTGGTAATGTTTCGACCAAGGAATCCATTTGTACCTAATCAACCTTTTGTGCCTCATTTCGAGCTTCAAGTTGTGATTCTTTTTGGTCTTAAGATAAACTATCAACAAAGGATTACAAGTTTATTTGGTCCTGAACGTTTGGCTCAAGTGTTGAATTCTCCCCACCCTCTCCTCCTACCTATCTTGGACTACCGAGAAACTTGGGATGTCCAAATTTTAGTCTTGGTGTGATGACATCTTGGATCCTCCAATTTGATGGAGCTTACAAACCTTCGACCAAGGCTGCTGGCGTGGGTGTGAAGCTCACTTCACCAGGTGGTGAGGAGTATTGTTACAGCAAGTCTGCACCTGCAAGTACTCGCAATCAAGTTGAGTACTCGGTGCTCATTTTTGGGCTACAAAAGGCACAAGAACATCATGCCAAGAACTTGAAGTGCAAGGAGATTCTCAACTAGTTTGTGAACAAGTTAGTGGAAGGTGGAAGGTGCGGAGCAAAGGCTTGGTTCCACGACATCAACAAGCATTGGACCTTTGCAACCAATTTGAAGAGGTAAAAATTCAGCATATCCCTCGAGCTCGAAATCTAGTTGCTGATTTCTTGGCACGTGAAGCTTGTACTTCAATCACGCATGACGCGAGTGGAAGCACTACCCCAACAAAGCCGCAAGCCATGAAGGAGGGTGATCATTTGTAAGGAATGCAAAGGTTGTGGTCATCATGAAACTAAGTGTTGGGCATACTTGATACGAGTTCATCGACTTCGGAAGATCATCAGAAAGCTCCTCAAGGACATTGCTCAAAAGAAGGATGCCAGACCACACACCCCTTGAAGAAATAGCATGGCGATTACAAGAACTGGAGGAAGCTGAAGGTGATGTGCAAGCTCTCCAACTGTTGACATTTGTCATGGCATTCTTGTTTGCCTTGATGAATGACCTCATGCAACGCCGCACCTCTAACCCTCTTTGTAAAGATAGATGTGATATCATGAGGGTTGGTCCTAAGATTGTCTATGTGCTATTCTATGCTGAAGATTCTTCCCATGTAGTATTTCACACTACACCAGTCACACCCTACCCTGCCTATTTGTGGATGTATCTTCACCCGATTTTCAGTTCAAGCTTCCTCTTTCTATTGTTTGTCCATAGATAAGCCTCTCTTTGTCCATAGATAAGCCTCTCTTTTCCATCTTCCAAGCATGGCTGACATTCCCGTGTTTTGTGGACGGGTGGAAGAAAATCCAAATGAGTATCTTGTGGCCTTCAAGTGCCGTTGTGTTTCTCTCAAATTTCTTATTGAAGACAGATGGCTGTTGGTTCTTTCCACATTTCTAGAGGGTTGGGCTCAAGTGTGGTATGAGAAGCAGGCCGAAGACGTTCGCCAAAGCTGGCCAAGGTTGACAGCAGTGATGATTGAGTATTTCGGCAAAGAAAAGGAGCCAGAGAATGTGTACGTGCAGGTGGCAAACTTGAAGCAGTCAGAAGGTGAGACGGCACGTCGATATGTGGATCGAGCGACCGTGCTCCTGGACCGTTTAACTACCACGCAGGAGGACAATGCCGAATTTCGAGCTGGAATGACTCAACATGTGCTGGGCTACCTTGTAGCAGGAGCAAGTGATGAATTCCGCCTCAAGCTTAAATGGGAGAATCTAGAAACTATGGTGCTAGCACATGAGATTGCTCAAAAGTTTGATAAAGTTCAGTCTGCTGACCCTGCTTCAAAGAAGACGATTCTCCCTCCGCAACCCCCTCAATTCCTGCAACAACAACCTGGGGGGTCTAACTCAGGGGCATACCCCCACCCCTCATCAGGGATGTATCCACTGCCTCCACCTCAAATGTATGGTCCTCCCTTAGATGCTTACCCTCAACAAGGTGTATATCCTCACCCTCCACATCGAAGATTTCCCCAGCCTCGCCCACGAGCCCCCCTCCTCTCTACTCCCGTGGCCCCTCGAGCTAAAGAGGCCCCCCCTACAAGAGAACCTGGAGTCAATGACCTAGCCAAGGCACTGAATGATCTTCGGCTTGAGATGGTGGGCATCAGAAATCAAGCCAACCGCCCTCCAAGAGACCGTGCTAATGTTGTATGCTACGAGTGCCACCAGAAGGGTCATTATCGCACAGAATGCCCCAATATTCCAAGGGTGAATCTTCTAAGTGAGTCGGGTACTGAGGATTCTGATGTAGAGATCCTTGACCTCGGGAAAAGAAGTCGTGCCACCTCGGACCCCTCTCCAATGGACCGGGCCACCCCAGGAAGAAGGTGTCCTTCTCAGAGTCCTCAGATGCTGAGATGGCAGATCCACCAACAGAGAAGACTTAAAGATCTCGCAGGAGTAAGTGGTCACTCTCGGATTTTCCCATCGGCTTAGGGCAAGAGGACTATTCGGTCGTTCAGGACCTTGCTCACATCGGTCTTTGAGCATCACGCTCCCTCAACTAATAACATTAAGCCCTAAGGTGAGACGTGAGCTGCAGCAAGGTCTCTCAACAAGGAAGAGCAAGAAAAAGGGAAAGGTACGAGAGGTATCTTCTATCTCTGAAGAAATTGATCGGCACCCACATACAGTAGATGTCATCATAGATGATTGCCGTGTCAAAAATGTGTGTGTTGATGGGGGAGCTGCATGTAATATCATGGTGCCCCGAATCATGAAGAAATTGAATTTGAAATGTACAAGGCGTTCCTCCACTCGAATCAAGGTAGGAGATGGTTGACGACTCGCCACCCTGGGAGTCATTGAGGATTTGCCCATCACTGTCAATGGGTTGACCACCACTGTCAATTTCTATGTAGTGGACATTGAAGATACAGGCAAAATTTACCCAGCCATACTCAGGAGACCATGGTTGAGAAAGAGTGATGCAGTCAGCTATTGGAAGATAGGACACATGTCTTTTGGTGCTTCCAAGGAGAAGATCCCGATGCAACCCGGTGCCATGGAACCGGAAGAAGAAGAGGAGCAAGACAGTGATACTCTCTCATCCTCGGTGTCTGAGTCCATGGAAGAATCAGACGAGGGGGAGGAATTCTCAGAGGAGGAAGTTTACATGATGGGGGTGTCTCCGACCCTGCCACCTGCAGAAAAGGTAACAGCTAGTCCTCAACAGCTTGAAACTATGCTTTCCCCAGACCTCACTCCAAGTGAGAAAGATGAGTTCCTAGAAATGTTCAAAGATTTCCTTGACCTCTTTGCAACTAGCTACCACCACCTTCGCCATGTGACTGCCATAGAGCACAAGATAGAGCTGACGCTTGATGCGAAGCCTGTGGCTTAGAAGTATCGGAGATTAGGGCCCCTGCAGACCGATGGTTTGCACTCAGAGTTGCAGAAGCTTGTAGAGGCTGGGTTTATTGTTCCGGTTCACAATACTGAATGGGTTTCACCAGTGGTAGTCACCCCAAAGAAAAACAACAAGTGGCGGGTCTGCATCGACTATAAGAAACTCAATGCGACCACCAAGAGGGATCATCATTCTCTGCCCTTTTAAGACCTCATTCTTGAGAAGGTAAGTGGTCATGAGATGTATACTTTCTGTGATGGTTACTCTGGGTTTTATCAAATCAGAATTGCCGAAGAAGATGTGCTTAAAACCACATTTGTTGCCACACCCTGGGGGACATTTGCATTCAAAGTAATGCCGTTTGGCCTCACCAATGCTCTTGCTACCTTTCAAAGATTTATGCAGATGGTGTTTGCTCCTTATTTGGGGGATTTCTTGCAGGTGTTTTTAGCTGATTTTTGTATATTCTCATCACGTAAGGAGCACGTCATGAAGGTTAGATTGGCCTTCCAAAGGGTCAATGATGCAAATGGCAGTCTCAACCCTGAGAAATGCACCATTGGAGACACTCAAGGGAGGTTATTGGGACATATTGTCTCATCTGAGGGCGTCAAGCCTGACCCCGAGAAGGTAGAAGCCATCCTCAACCTCTCCCCACCTACAATCAAACGTCAGGTGTGCTCATTTGTCAATCTAGCAGGATACTATCGCCGCTTCATTAATCAATATGCTGCTTTGACATGACCCATGACTGTGCTATTAAAAGATGGGGTTGATTTCTCTTGGGATGAGGATTGTGATCATGGGTTTGCACAAATCAAGAATGCTCTGGCTTCAAAACCCATTCTACGCAATCCAGATTGGTCAAAGACTTTCTATATCAATCCTGGGTTTGGTGAGCACACTCTGGCAGGTATTCTTCTCCAGCAAGGGGAGGATCGGTTCATGTATCCCATTCGATTTGCTTCTCGACAATTGCTCGACACTGAGCGATGCTATTCAGAGGATGACAAGCATGCCTTGTCTTTGATGTTTTGCATTGAGAAATTTAAGCATTATGTGGCTGGAAAGTCCTTCTTTATACTCACTAGCACTGGTCTTGCAAAGCAGGTTCTTCAATCACCAAATCCCATGGGCCGGTTGGCCAAATGGTTGGCAGTTCTACAAGAATATGATTTTTCTTTCAAAATTGTAAAAGGGGGTTGTTCCAACTTGAAGAATGCTTTGATTGATTTAGAGGAGTGCCTTGACGTAACCCTTGTAGCAGCCATAGAAGTTGGGGATCCATGGTATGGTGGTATCTACAAGTTTCTGACTGCTTTCTCCTTTCCTTCAGAAAATACTAGCTATGAGAGAAAGAAGATCCGCAGAGATAGTAGGCGCTACACCCTCCTTGATGGGGTGTTGTACCGTCAAGGCATGGATGGGGTACTAAGATGGGCCATTGATGCAGATGAAGTGCCTAAGGTATTGAAGCATTATCATGATGGATTTTGTGGAGGCCACTATGCCAGTGACTATACAGCTAAGAAGATTTTACATGCTGGATACTATTGGTCGACCTTGTTCAAGGATGTCACTTTGTATTGCAAAACCTGTGAACCATGCCAATTCTTTGGTAGGAAGGATTTGCGTCCTGGGCAACATCACCCAGTGATGTCCATCCATCCGTTTCAGAAGTGGGGAATAGATTTTGTCGGGCCCTTGCCCATGACTGCCCGCAAAAAGAAGTATCTTTTGGTAGCCACTCAGTATGTCACTAAGTGGGCTGAAGCTATCGCCCTCCCCGCTGCAAATGGTAAGGCAGTTTCAAATTTCATATTTGAAAGTATCTGCACAAGGTTTGGGACACCCATGGAGATTGTCTCTGACCATGGGAGTCCATTCTTAAATGAAGCAGTGGAGTTACTCATGGATCGCATGGGTATTGATCATCATACTTCTAGCATCTATTATCCAGCATCCATGGGTCAAACAGTGCGAACCAATGGCCTCCTTTGTAAAACCATGGGAATAATGGCCATAGGCAACAGGAGCCAATGGGACCAAAAGGTCACTGAAGCCGTGTGGGCTTACAACATCACTCATAAAACATCTACAGGTCACACTCCTTTTGAGTTGGTGTATGGTACTGAGGCAGTTTTACCACTAGAGATAGAGATTCCGGCCTTGAGATTGGCACAGGAACAGAGGATGATAGAAGATGAACATGTAGAGGCCAGATTGGTACAACCCAAGAAGTTAGATGAAACCCGATGCCTTGCACTACACCAAACAGAGATCCAAAAGAATCGACAAAAGGCCCGCTTGGATGCTAAGATTCGCAAGGGAAGGGAAAGACACTTTTCTGAGGGGGATGTTGTGCTATGCTTTGATAATAGATTGGACCACCAAATGGATAAGAAGTTTCTGCCAATGTGGACTGGTCCATACAAAGTCATCAAGGAACGTAGCAATGGGTCTGTACAAGTTCAAGATCTACATGAACCATATGGCAAGAAGGTGATCAAGAAGCGTTACCTCAAGCCTTTCTTTGTGCATGATGGACCCAGGCATGGAAATGCTGTGCATTCCCTGCCTGGGGGGGGGAACTCTTATGGATAAAATTGTCTAAGGAAAAAGGCATTAATATGTGTGTGTGTTTGTATATGTGGCAATAGTATAATAAAATATGGTGTGCATAGGGCCCAAGGTTGAGGTGGCAGGGCATGACCTGTTGGGATATCTCAAGGTGTATGCCTCAGGCACACCTTATGTTTCTATGTGTGAGTGCTAGAGGCACAGTTAGGTGCCCACAAGCACAGTTAGGTGGTGGAAAAGCCACATAGGATGATTGAGTGAATCTAGGAGCAGATTGAGGAGATGATTGTGGAGCTTTGAGGTCATCAGTGATGTCAGTAACCTTGTATGAGGTGCCTACTTAAGGACCTCTTTCTTCTTCATTCTATAAGCAAGTATTCTGATTTTGTGTCAACTCTACTCTTTCCTTTCAGTATTCCAACATGGTATCAGAGCCCTTTGATCCCCCTTGAGCCCATTTTTGCCACATCATCATCTTCTTCTTCATCTTCTTCTTCTCCATTTTCCTCTTTCTTCCCAAAATCTTTGAGAGCTTGGTTCTCCATCTACAAACAGCCATTGCCCAAACCCTCTGAGCTGGAAACTCCTCTAGTATGGGCGAACTTCCACCTGCAAGCAATTGAAGAAAAAACGTCTGTGGTGGCTGCCATTCTCCAAACAGCGAATTTCTTCTGTTGCTCAATACTCCCTGCATACTCCACCATTGCCTGAGCCCTCTTAGGAGTAGATGGGCGACCTCAAAACGAAGATTTTGAGCCATTTTTCAAGTCATTTGGTTCAGTAACGAGGGAGAAATCGTCAAAACTCAGTTTCAGCCTGTAGCAACTCTCCCGGGCAAAAGTGCGCACCATTTCGTCCAACCTCTGTGCTGGACCTTCTCTGGTATATGAGCTTTCTTTTGCTTCAGAAAGCCCTCTTTTCCTTGCTTTGAAGAGTGAGCTACAAGCCCTCCAAGTTCAGCTTTTCAGTTTTGACAGTTTTGGACAAGTTTTGAAGATGATGCTACATAAAATGCTACTCTAGCATTTCTGGTCTTTTGAAGTTTTCAATAACTTCATTACAAGTGTTGCTTCAGTTTTGCTTTGATTTGCTAGACCTGGTTGTGATTGGAAAGTGTTCATTTCATCCACTTCTATGAAGCATGTAAAAGGAAGCATCATTGTTTGAAATCTAGTCACTACTATTTGCTACATTAAATGCTTATATTTTGAAGCATTTCAGTTGTTATTCTAAGCCCTGTAAGAGAGAAGACACTACCCAATACTTGGGTTAGAGCCTCTCATGGCTTGCTTATGCCAAATATGTGAAAAGCCAAAACATAAAGCAATGTCTTGTTATGCTACAAAGGATGAAAATGCCAACCTGACTTCCTTATTGAAGATTGCCAAAACAATGGTTGCCAAAAAGGAAGCAAATACAGAGATCTACACTCTCATGGCACTTTTATTTGACTCCAAGTACAAGAAAAAGATGAAGGTCAGACACCTAAGATATGCTTCTCTACACAACTATGGAGATGACAAGATAATTGTTCTCTTGAAGGATATGACTTTCAAATCCACTTGTTCTATCATAGCACCATCTTATAAGGCATTAGACACTGCCCATGTGGTAAGACCTTGCCTTGACATGGATATTTTGCCTCCACAAGATGAGGCATCCCATGAAGATTATGCATTTTAAATCATCTCTATGTATGCTCCAGATCTCTCTTTTTATGTCAAGGTACTCAGCCTGGATAGTCCTCCAAAATGAATGAAAATAAACTATTGTGTTGTGTGTGTTTGTAAACACCTCTGGTCACCTTATGATGTAGGCCATGTGTATGTTTTGTTCCATGGTACCTCTTGCAGACATTGTGTGCATGTACATGCAAGGGAGATAACCATTGGAAGGTCTGTTTGTATCCCTTTCTGTTTACCTTACACCCAAGGAAACCCTTGCTAGCATGAGAACCTAGCCATAGATTTATCCTTGACCACCATGAGATGGCATGAGAAACTATGAGACTAGATGTATCCTTGACATAGCCTGAGGCATCTCCTTGAGGGGGGGTTTGTTGGGATATCTCAAGGTGTATGCCTCAGGCACACCTTATGTTTCTATGTGTGAGTGCTAGAGGCACAGTTAGGTGCCCACAAGCACAGTTAGGTGGTGGAAAAGCCACATAGGATGATTGAGTGAATCTAGGAGCAGATTGAGGAGATGATTGTGGAGCTTTGAGGTCATCAGTGATGTCAGTAACCTTGTATGAGGTGCCTACTTAAGGACCTCTTTCTTCTTCATTCTATAAGCAAGTATTCTGATTTTGTGTCAACTCTACTCTTTCCTTTCAGTATTACAACATGACCATGTGCCACCCTTCCATGTAAGAGGACCCATAAGGTGTGTTGTACATAATCCATGTTAGTAATATTATAAAATGTAAGTTGGCATGGCTCCTCCATGTGCCACCCCTGCACCTAGGCTGCATTTAGTGAGATATGGCTCAAAGTCCATGGGAGAAGTAATATAAAATAGGTGGAGATGGATATTATATTGAGTTATTCCCTCCATATGGGATAGGCCCATGTGGGGGAGGTATAGAAGGTCCAAGAGAGCAAGTTAAATAATGGGGAAAGTAGGATGAGGTGGCAAGATTCCTTGTGCCAACCCTCCACTTGTCCTCCTAAAGGTTTGAACATATTATAAAATTGGGAAGAGACCAAGGGTGTATCATAGACTTGAGATATGGGGCTTGATTTATGTGGGAAATTGAGGCAAAGGGTTGTCGCACACAATTGAGAGTGCGTAACCGCCTAGCCTGTGAAGATAGTGGGAGAGAGGGAAGGAGTCTCACTTGTGGCTTTCTCACATACACAATGGGGGAATACACACAAAGGTGGAGGCTGAAAACAGTTTTCCTCTTCTTAGTTGTAAAAGCCAAAAGAACTCTAGTACAAAGAAATAGAAGAACCCTATATGTGGGTCTCAAACCAAACTCAACTAACTAAGGTGGCATACTAACTGAGCCACAAACTAGAGTAGATAAGGATAGCTGTCATCCAGCTATTATTCGTGGGCGGTGTACCAACCGCATCTCCAGCTAACAAGTCGGTGACATAAATGCACAACGATCACCCTGCCATATCGCGAGTGGGGAGCTCGATATCTCAACACTCCCCCTCGAGCTCAATCCCAATTCCTGCACACACCAAGCAGGTCTCTGAATTTGCGCAGCTTCTCTGTGCCCAATGCCTTCGTGAATATGTCAGCTACCTGATCCTCTGTGCTGACAGAAGCTAGATCAATAAGACCTAGTAAAACCTTCTCCCACACATAGTGATAATGCACCTCAATGTGCTTTGTTCTAGCATGATAGACTGGGTTATATTTTGCCAAGTGTATACTGCTCATGTTGTCACAATAAATGACAACTGGCCCATCTGTAGACTGATGCATATCATAGAGTAGCTTATGCAACCAAGCTACCTCGCATGCAGCCATTGCTGCACCCCTGTACTCAGCCTCTGTGCTCGACAAGGCAACTGTAGGCTGTTTCTTACTGCTCCAAGTGACTGCAGCACTCCCAAAAGAGAACACATATCCACTGGTAGATCGTCTATCAGAAATACTACCAGCCCAATCAGCATTAGTGTATCCATGCAACTGTATCTGAACCCCAGCCTCATAAAATAGTCCATACTGCAATGTGGACTTCACATACCTAAGTATGCATCTAGCCGCATCCAAATGCGGTTTCCTTGGAGCCTGCATAAACTGACTTACCAATCCAACAGCATAGCTTAAATCTGGCTTGGTAATAGTCATATAAATCAAACTTCCTACTATGCGCCTGTACATAGTAGGGTCTTCCAGAAGCTCACGTGCATCCTTGCTCAGCTTCACATTCTGCTCCAAAGGAACTGAAATAGGCTTACAGCCTGTCATCCCATATTTGGATAGCATGTCCAATCCATACTGCCTCTGCAAGAGCTATATCCCACTTGGTGATCTAATCACCTCAATGCCCAAGAAATAATGTAGCTCTCCCAAATCCTTCATCTCAAACTTCTGCTTCAATAGCATTTTCACATGAAGGATATCTTCATCACTATCACCTGTGATGATCAAATCATCAACATAGATGACAAGCAGCATAATACCTTTCTCTGTTTTTCTCACATAGAGTGAGAAATCTGCCTTGGAAATCTGAAAGCCAATAGTGACAAGATACTGTCCTATCTTGTCAGACCATGCTCTAGGTGCTTGCTTCAACCATACAAGGCTTTCTTCAACCTGCAAACAAACTCAGGACAAATAGCATGAACATATCCTGCTGGCTACTCCATAAAGACCTCTTCTTGCAAATCACCATGCAAGAAGGCATTCTTTACATCCATCTGATGTAAAGACCATCCCTTTCATGCAGCCATAGCAATGACTGCTCTTACAGTTGCCCTCCTTGCAACCGGACTGAATGTTTCTTCATAATTAATGCCGTATGTCTGTGCATACCCCTTGACAACTAATCTTGCCTTGTATCTGTTCACAGAACCATCTGCATTGTGCTTGATCTTATAAACCCACTTACAGCCAATTGCATTCTTATCTTTAGGCAAAGGCACCAATTCCCATGTAGCATTTGTTTCCAAGGCATCCATTTCTTCATCCATGGCTTTCTCCCATTTTTCATTTCCCATGGCTTGCTCAAAACAAGTGGGTTCTGGTTCCTGTATCACTTTGACCATATAGGCATAGTGAATGGCTATAAATCCATCATATTTCAGCCTATCCATAGGATACCTAACCCTGGTAGACCTGCACAAAATAGGCTCACTTCCAGGTGCTCTCAAAACATCCCTGGTCTTCCTTACTCTAGCTGTAACAACAGAAGGAATACCCAACTCATCATCAATGCTCTGTTCTGAGCCACTGGATTCACCATCCACATAAGAGTGACCTGCATTCACATCAAACATGGGCTGATCTACCTTCTCTTTTCCTTTTTGTAATACCTGCGTACCACTATCTGCATTGCTTTGAGGAGATTCTCTTGATCTCAATCTACCTGTCCATGGCGAAGTATGTGAACCACTGCTAGAGGACACTGCAGGTCCACTGATATTTTGTGATTGCTGCTGTGAACAACATCTTTGCTCACTGTGAACTTACGTGTAGAAGGGTTATAGCATCTATACCCTTTCTGCTACAGAGAATAACCAATAAAGACGCACTTCTCAGCTTTTGGATCCCAACTTGGACCTCAACTCATCTGGCACATGGACATAGGCAATGCAACAAAAAATTTTCAAATGAGAAATGTCTGGTTTCCTACTAGTATACATCTCCTCTGGTGTCATGCCATGTATTGCTGCAGTGGGAGTCCTGTTCATTATATAAACTGCTGTAGCAACTGCTTCAGCCCAATAATAATCTGGTAGATCTTTTTCATTTAGCATGGCCCGAGATACCTCTCCAATATGCCTGTTTTTCCTTTCTGCAATTCCATTTTGCTGTGGGGTATGACTGCATGAATATTGCTGATTTACGCCATGCTCCTGCAGGAACCTTGCAAACTCATTTGAGAGGTACTCTCCCCCTCCATCTGACCTTAGGCATTTTATTTGTAGGCCTGTTTCTTTTTCAACCATAGCTTTAAAAGCTTTGAAGTGCCCAAACACTTCACTTTTCTTTTTCATAAAATACACCCAAAGTTTTCTGCTGAAGTCATCAATAAATGTGACAAAATAGTGACAGCCTCCAATAGATGCAGCTTTAGTAGTCCACACATCAGAGTGGATTAATTCCAATGGCTTTTTACTCTCTTGAACATGCCTAGGAAATGGTTTCCTTGCCTGTTTTCCAAATTGACAGGCTTCACAAACCTTATGCATTTCTGCAACCTTGAATTTAGGCAATCCTGCAACAATATTTTGGGCTTACATTGATTTAAGTCATTGTATATTAACATGACCAATGCGTTTATGCCAGATATCAATATCTGCAACTACACCGGTACCATCTGCAAACATTGCTACACTCAATTCAGGCATGTCCACATCCAATGTAAACATCCTGCCCTTCTTCTTTCCTTTTGCTATCAAGCGACCATTATTTTTCATATCCTCAACAAAGCATCCATGAGGATTAAATCTGACCTGCAAGCCCTGCTCAACCATTTGACCAACAGAAACTAGGTTCTTGGTGATGTTTGGGACATGAAATACATTAGACAGGTATTTCTTTTTCCCATCCTGCATAGACAAAGGAATTTTACCAATCTGCACAATAGGATGTGTAGTATCATCACCAGTCTCCACAAATCCTAGTTTTTCCATTTTCCTTGCATCCTGCATCCATTCTGCATGACCTGTCATGTGGTTTGACACACCTGAGTCAACATACCACACATCATTTCGTTCTTCTGCACTTGTCACAGAATTGGTCATATGCTGCACCATAAATAGATGCTCATTTCTGTCATCACCCTGTCTACTGGAAGATGCATAATTGCCTTGCTGCAATTTTCCATTCATAATGTCATTCTGCTTTTTGTAGCAGTCTTTAGCCATATGTCCTATTTTTCCACAGTAGTAGCATTCAACATTGATGTTTGCATTTTGGCCTCTCTGCCATCCACCACGGCCTCTTGGCTCCCCCTGCCTCTAGAGTTACCACGTCCTCCTGCATAGGACTAGTTTTCTTGAGTTTGCTGCATATTTTGATTTCTACCACGGCCTGCAGATTGGCCTCCTCTACCTCTGCCTCTACCTCTTCCAGCATTTGAGTAGAAGACATTTTATTTTGAAGTTCCGCTTGAAGAAGATGCACCCCCATTTCTCTGCTCTTCAGAAATTAGAAGAGCAAACAACTCTTCAAAATCAGGAAATTTTTCACGGATGGCAATGGATGTCCGGAACTGTGCATAATCCTTTCCTAGACCATTCAAGGTCACAGAAACTAGATCATCATCTTCCACTGGCGACCCAATGGAAGCAAGTGCATCTGCAATTTTCTTCACCTTCATGTGGTAGTCATTTATGCTCAAATTTTCTCTCTGCACATTGTGCAACTCCTGTTTGAGCTGCATTTTCCTGGCTTGTGTATTTGTGTTGTACATTTTTGCCAAAGTGTCCCATGCCTCCTTTGGCGTACTTGCATCCGGAATATGCACAATCATAGAGTCCGAAATACTGATAGACAGCCAATACATAACTTTTCTGGCTCTCTCATGCCATCCTTTAAATGCTTGCATTTCCTGTTGATTGGGAACATTAGGAAGAACTGGTTCTTCTTCATTTCCTGTAATGAACTCCCAATAGCCTTTTCCCATAAGGAAATTTGTCATTCTAAACTTCCATGCCTGGAAGTTGTTCTTGTCAAGCTTTTCAGTGACAATCCGTGAAAGAGAATCAGACGCCATTACAGAACACTGCAAAATATTCTGTCACTGCGAAAAACACAGCTTTTGCCTCACACGGGCAGATCTGCAAAACTGACGAATGTGGTATTTGACCACACAGTCACTTCCTAGTGACAATTTTGCATCAACAGGCAACAAGCATGATTCTGCAACTTCCAATATCTCTGCACACAGGCATACGATGCAATTTCTGCGGTAACTTTTCACCGACCAGCCGAGCAGTGGTCGCACAGTAAAAACAGGGCCTTTTTCTGAGTGCCTGCGAAGAACTTCCGCCTTCAAAACGGGCCTCGAAATGGCCTCGAATCAGAAAAATAAAGTCACTGCGATCTCGCAGCATAGACTGCGCTCTCGTCACACCGTGAAGGGCGTCTCAATCTGAGACAGTGCACTCTTGCACTTCTGGCTGTGCTACCTGCAGAGATTTGCTCCCAAACTCGAAATAGGAAAGCAACACTGGTCCTCTTACCAGGACACCACAAACTTGGTTTGCTTTCTTGAGCTCCTTACCATGAACAAGGCTCTGATACCATGTGAAGATAGTGGGAGAGAGGGAAGGAGTCTCACTTGCAGCTTTCTCACATACACAATGGGGGAATACACACAAAGGTGGAGGCTGAAAACAGTTTTCCTCTTCTTAGTTGTAAAAGCCAAAAGAACTCTAGTACAAAGAAATAGAAGAACCCTATATGTGGGTCTCAAGCCAAACTCAACTAACTAAGGTGGCATACTAAGTGAGCCACAAACTAGAGTAGATAAGGATAGCTGTCATCCAGCTATTATTCGTGTACCAACCGCATCTCCAGCTAACAAGTCGGTGACATAAATGCACAACGGTCACCCTGGCATATCGCGAGTGGAGCTCGATATCTCAACATAGCCCACATGGGAGACTTTTCCACACACACCATGCATGTGGGAGGATACATTAATTGGGAGAGACCCCCTCTTTTGGCTATAAAAGGAGGGGGCTATTCCTTGATGGGACACGCTCATTCTTGTAAAGCCACCTAGCTAGTATTTTGATATTTCCCTCTCATCCTTTCTTTCAAATAAAGTATGGTTCTCTTCCCTTGATGTTTCCATCTCTACATTCCTCCTCCTATCATGTACATGCTTCTCTTCCCCCTCTCCTTTTGCCCTTGTGTCATAGTCTCCCTCTTCCTTCCCTCCACTTCTAATTCCTTTTCCCTCCCATGACAATGGTTTGCCCTCACGATCTCCTTTTTTCTATGGCCCTCGAGCGTCGCCATGCTTAGCCTCTAGCCTCTGGTCTTGATTTCTTTTTTGGCTAATAGTGTATTAGCGTGTTTATTTATGCGTTTACACTGAGAATTAGACGCGCATTTAGACACGTAGATAGACGCAAACTAGAGAATACAGAAAGTGAGATTTTGGTGTACACCATTGCTTTCCAAACATTGCCCATGATTACCAAAGCACATAATTTTTTGCAAGCCCACATATACAAGAATTAAGTGAGGTGAGGAGAATGAGACAATATGTAAAATAGTTTTGCCAATATCAATGATGGGTCTACGGTTCAATCTCATCCTCAATGAGATCAACCCTTGCCAAACTATCTACTTCAAAATCCAAACAAGTGCTTAGATCTACAAATACATTCAACCCACTACTACTTGTGCTACTCATGTGCTCATCGAAATCAGCATCTCGAATGGTAGGCTCGTCCTCACGGGTAATGGCCTCAATATCTGTATCTCCTATCTCATGATCATCCTCCTCTCTCGTATCACGGTCATCATCATGTCCATGGCCATGATCATCCTCCATATGCTCCATATTAGTAAATGTACTATACATCACTTTGGAACGTGGCATAATAGGTATGACATGCCACCATCTATTATTATCCACCATTGGTTGATAGACAACCTAATTCAAACACAAATACAATCACGTTATTTTTCTTGCATCAATTTTTTAAAAGCGAGTATTTTTATATGTGTGCACAGTACCTGTTCACATTGTTGCGGTAGTACTAGTGTGTCCTTCCTACTTTTCCAAAACTTTGTGGAGTCAATAGTTACAAAGCCACTTGCATGGAGTTTTATTGTTACATTAGGGCCTCTTTCCACCACATCCTTAAACCACTTTACATCCAAAACATACACAAAGAAGCGTCGAAAGTCAAGCATAATAATATCTTGGATTATGCCACAATAATCATCCATGGCTCCATTGGCTCCCTCAAAGCTACCAATGATGCCGCAATCTTGTGTGTTTCTCTTATCATCAATCCGTTGTGTTCGAAAATGCTTTCCCTCACACCATATAGCATTGAACATAGTGCACTACACCAAGAAAAAATCAAATAAATAAGCAATCTAAATTATTGAAAGCTCCTAACTTATGCATAAGATTCTATATACCGACCTTGCTCATGCATCCCCTAGCATACTCCCATTCTTCCATTGTGATATGCATCCCCTCGTCTTTCTCTGCTTTCTCCATTTCATCAAGTAGCCAATCCACATGAATATCCTTTGGAAGTGCTCTTAGATACTGAGGGTATGGCACACGAGATCCGTGGTGTGCACGAAAGAGGGCCCTTTCTTCTTGTCTTCTTGCCTTTGCATCCTCGTATCTTGTCACCCATCTTTTCATCACATCACTATTAAGCACGCAAAAGAGGTTGATACTATTATGCAACTTTGTGTCTATTACTTTGTTGCGTCCTTTCCCTTGAGGCACAATAGAGGTCATCCTTAGGTCTTCATCATCTCTCCATAGTCGTGGGAGAGAGCTATCCACATCAACAAGAAACTCAGAAATATATACAAGTGACTCTTGTACCAACCAACCCTCGGCCATGCTACCTTCGGGTCTTGCATTTTGTCTCACGAAGCCCTTCAAGGTCTTCATGAAGCGCTCGAGGAAGAACAACCATCGTGCATGTATAGTACCGCATATAGCAATCTCATCCACCAAATGCACTATAAGATGTAGTTGGCTTGTGAGAATAGAATGTGGAAATATCTCCTCCACTAAACAAACCACCTCCACTGACATAACTCGAGCATTCTCAAGCGTGGTGGGATCTATTTCCTTTGAGCTCACATACCTAGAAATGAAAAAGTACAGCATATTAGCAATATGCATTCAAACTTGCATGGAGCATTGATACGCATCATATTTTGTATCATGTAAAGTACCTCACAAGCTCGCCCATCTTATAAATACAATCTTTCACATCCTTCGATGCACTACGTGAAATGCTAGTAGGTAGTATGAACTGAACCCACGAGGAGGTGGTTGATTAGTTGCTTATAATTATTCACTCATAAATTTAAAAGGAAAAAGATATTATGCACATAAAATACTTACTTGGAGCAGCTTGTGCCAATCATGAGATTTCAAGCCATATAATTGCTCTACACCTCTTTTCTTGCTCTTTGTAAAGGCTCCCTTCAAACACCTCATGCATCCAATGGGAGTACGAATTGTAGTAATAGCGCGCTTCACCATCGCCATCTCTAGCTTTGATAACATCCACGGTGCACGAGGTAAAAAAACATGCCCATTTGGTCTCTCTTGTGGCCAAGCTTCACGCATCCTCCCTGTGGTACGTAGATCCTCCCTTATGCCTACGGAATCTCGTGTCCCATTCAAATGCTCCCAAATGGTAGATGCCACATTCTTGAAGATATGCATGGGATCAAGCAGGTGATTGATCTTGAGGTGGGACCAATATGGTAAACCATAAAAGATGGAGTATCTAAACAAAATAAAGTGTTAGCGGGCAATCTTTACTTCCAGCCAATATAGCACACAATAGTTACAAACCCTTACCGGCTCATGCCAAGTGGTGGAGGAGTCATGGAACCGTCCCAAATTCTCATCCAATCTCCCACGGTGAGTGATTGTGGGAGAACTTCATTCCAAGGGGCAACATATCTAGGATGATCAGGTGGGAGAAATCGATGGTGATTCTCATAGATGACCTTATTCAATGCGTTTGCCCGTGAGGCAACTAGCGAAGGACCACAAACAGGACATGCATGGTAACCCGCTGTAGTGAGACCTGAACAATAGATGCAATTAAGAGTTGAAGGTGGGTTTAGGGTGCCACATCCTTTGCCTATTCATAATTAGAAGTGCAATGCTTACCTGAACACTCGCCATAGCTTGGGAAGTCATGCATCGTCCACATCAAGACTGCTTTGCAGTTGAAGTCTCGTGACGAGGGAGGCCTACTCACATCATGCACCTCGATACCTCTCCAAAGTATCTCTAGCTCGTCAATCAAAGGCTCCAAATAAACATCAGGGTTTTTGACTTTATGTTTCCCTGGAATTAGAAGGGACAGCATAACATGTCCTTTCTTAATAGCCATAGAGGTTGGAAGATTGTAATTCACCAATATCACTGGCCATACACTGTAAGACGTGCTTTTGAGACCAAATGGGATCACACCGTCCATACCCAATCCAAGTCTCAAGCTCCTAGGTTCTTCCTTGAAGCTTGGCCATGTGTCTTCAATATGCTTCCACGCAGGAGAGTCCGCGGGAGTTCTCCACTTGCCATCCCATTCCCAACCGATGGCAGGAATGCCATGACATGAGCTCTGCAATAGATTTGCACTTGAACATATGTTGGATGCGAGGGATTATGGGAAAATGTCGCAGAACCTTACGAGGCACGTCCAAAGTTTTGAGATCTGCTCTATATCTTGCCTCTCCACAAGTAGGACACTCTCTTGCATCCTTATGTAGTCCATGAAACAAAACGCAATCGTTGACACATGCATGGATGCGCTTGTAATCTAATCCTCCAAGAGAGGTCACATGTTGCCTTGCCATATCTCTTGAGGTCGGTAATTTATTCTCACTTGGAAGCATTTTACACAATAGCCTGCACGTGAAGATCATAAATGAGGAAAAGCATTCGAGTAATTGACCCACTAGCATAATTCACCATGTTTGCAAAATAGACTTTAAAGCTTACTTGAGTAATGCATTCAAACTTGCATTGCTCCATCCATAGATGGTTTGCAAGTTTAGTAATTCAAGGGAGGCACGTAGAACATAGAATGTGCACCCCTCAAACAGTGGAGTCGATGTTGCAGTAAAAAGATAATCCTGCTCCATGCTATCATCCCTCCCTTGATGGACATATAAATCCCACACCATATCATCAAAAAGCTCCTCTTCCACGGCTTCATGAGGTAATGGTGGAGGGCTACTATCACCATCACTCCATGCATCCATAACGGTCCCTCCTGAAGATCCCACCTCATATCGCCGACGCTTCGCCTCCTGACGGCGAGCATAGGGCAACATATGCGGGTGTGGCACTGCATCCTGTATCAAATTAAAATGGGATCATAACTCAAACATATGAACACCCATAGGTATCTCAATCAACCTTAACTTACAAACCCTTACCCTGTTTACGGTCACATCCCATTCTCCATACTTTGAGATGTGATTGAGTGTCTTCCTACGTGCACGAAACATGTTTCCTCGACATCGATCACACAGACATTTGATTTTTTGCTCCAACCACATTTCGCGATAGTGGATACGGAGGGATTCATCCTCACTGGAGCTACTTATTGAAGATGAAGACATCCTACAAACAAACAACCCACCAAATTTTCTCTTCTTCAAATGTTTAATTTTAAACTCTGTGGCGCATCGAAAGGTGCCTCTAAAAGCGCATTTAAAAGCGCGTATAAAAGCCCATCTAAAACCGCATCTACTCTATGTATTTAGATGCGCCTATAGATGCGCATTTAGACGTGCCTATAGATGCGGCTTTTAAACCTGCTTTTAGCGTGCTCGCTTTGCTTTTCTTCACATTACTTATACTTCGAACGGCTTGCTTGCTTTCTTATTAGCAGATCCGCAGTTTTGATGCTTAAGAGGAAGGCTCCCACACTTACTTCCAAGCTTACACTTAAGTGGAAGGCACCCACACTTACTTCCAAGCTTAAAGGAGAGGAGGACGAACAAGGAGGAGAAGCAACTTTGAAAAAGAAGAAGAACCTTCCATACCTCTATCCAAGGTAAGTCTTTTTGCAGTTGATCTTTTTTGGAAGTTTGCTCTCTTTGGATTTGTACTTTCTCGTATCCAAAAAACGCATGATCTGGGTATCAGTGTCATGTTTGTGTGTCGGGCGCAATGTCCTTTTCTACTTTTTAGAAAAGTCCGTCTGTCAGAGCGCGTCTATAGGTGCATATCAGAGCGCGTCTAAAACCACGTCTACATGCGTATCTAAATGCGCATCTAGCCTATTTGCAGACACAAACAGACACGTCCATAGACGTGGTGTTATACGCAAAAATAGACGTGCTAATCAGACGCGTCTATAGACGCCCTCTGACAGTAATCCTCTCTTCCCTTCCCCTTTCTTCTCAGCTCATCAGTAATAGATTTTTTTTCTTTTTTCCAGTTCAACATGTGGCCAGGAAGCGCTTCCAGCTCACCTGATCCCCGGGATTCTATTTGGAGGGACTTATATAACCTTTTAGGGCACCCTCCTAGTCCTACGGAGTTATACAAGTATATGACGGGTACTCTAAACATCCGCCAGGAGTCGGCACTACAGACTCCAAACCACCCCACACCAGCTGAGATCACCCCAGCGGAGTCAGCACAGCCCAGTCGGCTACATAGTGCAGGCCCATCTCCCATGCCGTCTTATGCCCCTTCCCCCATGCCGTCTTATGCCCCTTCTGCCATGCCGTCTTATGCCCCTTCCCCCATGTTGTCAGGAGGTCTTTCTGTCTCGCAAAGCCATCGACGTACTCCTGTGCAGTCGAGACTCGGTTCTCCAGCTACGAGTGGTCAGCGTAGTCCCATGCAGTCTCTAGCTACGAGTGGCCAACGTACGAGCTCGACATGACACGGTAGCAGGCGTAGTAGCAGGGAGAGCGGTGGGGGATGCATGGCACAATGCTTTGGGAGGGGTGGGAGTGGAGACGATGATGATTCAGATGATTTAGACGTGCCTCCGGGTGATGGTACGATATTCTATGACATCACTCAGACAGGAGGCATCTTGATGGATGCACAGGGGAAGGACATCATGGCCTTCATGCGCTCTGTAATTGCTAACAATTACAGAGATTGCTTTATCCACTTCAAAGACCAGCCAAAGAGGTTGGCTGATGAGACCCTCGCTACTGTTCGCTCTAGGTATCCTAACCCCCCCAATCGCCAGTTCATAGATAAATGGGCCAAGTCAAAGATTGTTACGATACTTGGCAATAAAAGATCTTCGCTTAAGAGGCAGGCACTAGCGGAGCTTGCCAGGCTCGAGGGAGGTCAACCACCAAGGGGCCCACCCCACACCGCTCACAACCGTGAGTGGAAGAAAGCAATGAAGTCAGCAAGGGAGGACCCCAGTCTGCAGCACGTGGAGGCACGAAGGATCCAGATGGAGGAATATGGAAGCGCACATTTTAGAGCAGGGGGTGTTAAATCATTGGAGGCCCAATTTGTAAGTATCGATCTCAAATTATATTGCTTATATAGTTTATTAGGAGGTTGTTTCTTTGTACTAATCCCTCCGCAAATTGTGTCGTCTTGCAGCTTGAGATCGTGGGCAGATACCCTACTCCTGTGGAGACAGCCTACCACCGCCACCATCGCAGAGGAGATACATGGAGGCACTTCTATGATGACGGGTTGATTACTGAGGAGCAGTATACCCGGGCTACTGGAGGGGCCCTCGAGGTATTTGAAAGTAATTAAATAATGCCAAAATTATAAGTAAAGATTTGATTTTTCATACATTGATATATGTTGTCCCTTGTTTACAAGCCGGTGCATAAGATGATGAGGAAGACGAGGAAGGAGGCACAGAAGGGAGCGCCGAAGGGAGCGTGGAAGGCAGCGAGGATTAGTCGTAGAAGTACTGCTAGCTACTCTTTTTTGTACTTAAAGCCACTGGCTTGGCTTCGTGCCTCTTGTATATACACTCCTCTTATTTTTTGTACTTGAAGCCACATGAAATGGCTTAGCTTCCTTATTTTTTGTACTTGAAGCCACATGACGTGGCTTAGCTTCGTGCTATATGTACATACAAGCACTTTTTGAGCTTTCAATTTTATTGCGTTTTGGAGTTGTAATGTTTTATCTAGAATTGTAATTAAAATGCGGTTGGCTATAAGAATTGAATACACAATGTGGAAATGGGATTCTTGTAACTATATAGCATACACAACATACACAGCATTCTGTAAATTTAAAAAAAATATTATAAAGCGTGTTTATCAGTGTGTCTATAAACACGTCTATATACGCGTCTGTCTGTTCGACAAGCGTCTATTTTTGTGTCTATAAACGCATTTATAAGAGCATCTATTTAAGCATCTAAATGCGCGTCTATACGCACATGTGTCTGCTATATAGACGCACTGGTAGACGCGGGTCTCCAGATGCAAAAATAGACGCGTCTGTAAGTTTTATATTTAGTTCAGTAAACATGTCTATGTGCACATCTATGGGTGCTTTGTCTTGTTGTGCATGTTTGATCTAATAGAGAATAAAAATATGAGAGCATGTACATCAAGCCTTGAAGCTCATATATTCATGTCCAAGTTTGAGATTAAAAAAATCAATTAAGAGCATTTACATCAACTATTTCATCTTGAGCCAAGTCTAAGGCACCAAACAAGTCTATCTCTAACTCTATAGCGAGTTGATCTCCTATATCATCATCGTACTCTAGCATCATACGTTCACCTAAAAGTACTTGATCATCTTCTTCAATAAAGTGTGGTGATTCTTGATGATCGTTGTCTTCTTCCTCAATATCGTGATCTCCATCTTCTCCCGTGTGATGTCATTATGTGCATCTTCCTCTTGGCTCATATTGTGATCTTCATCTTTTTCGCTAGATTCATTGGGAGTTCAATGAGGACTATATGCGAGAGTGCATGGGTTTGGTCTTGAAGTATCATAGATCAACCTTGCATACTTCTATCACAAAGGGGTTGGCTAAACCTAGCTGGGCAGACAAAGCTGATTGGAAGTTCTTCAAGAAGCAGAATAGGGACCATCCCGAAATGTTCGAGGGTCAGAGGAGAGCGGCGAAGAGACGGGTGGACATCGTTGGTACTTCGCACTTTGGTGCAAGCGGATGGTTGGCGTTCGAGACAACTGTGGTAAGTCTACTTCTTCTCATTTAATGTATTGTTCTATTTGTTTTACTACATATTACATGCACTTTAGCTAAATCTAACTCTTGTAAATTGGATCCACAGCAAGCTGCGATGGGTCGTCTTCCTACAGATGCAGAGACGCGACGTGCATTTTGCATAGGAACAAAGCCGTGGTTTATTGAGCAAGAGGCAATGGGAGTGACGATCGATTGGGCTGAGGTGGTTGCTCGCATGGTATTACTTGTAATCTCACTTTTTAAATTGTTTTATTCTTAAGTTCCAATCTAATTTTCAATTTATATGGTTCACTCTTAGGGTCAAAGCTCAAGCGTCCCATCATCGGAGGCGAGCAATCACCAGGGCCAGGGATCAGACGCACGTGACGAGGATCAGGAAGAAGGCACAGCTCATGAGGACCAAGGATCAGGCCAACAAGACGAGGACGAGGACGATTTGGACGAGTAGTAGTAGTAGTGATAGTAGTAGCAGTTTGCATTTTCTTCGCCATGTATGTCATTTTGTATATCCGCTCGTTTGAGCAATTTTGTATCACTCTTTCAAAAGGGTAATTTTGTAACAAACACTCTTGTATATGTTCGACATGTATATGCTTTTGTTGCTCAATCATTTCATTTGAGCGATTATGTATCACCCTTTTCGAAAGGGAAATTTTGTTATAAAAAACTTTTTTTTGTAATTACAAAAAAAAAAGGATTAGTGGGACTAAACAGGGCCATAGCAAGCCCTATTTAGCCCCCCTAATCCTTTTTTTTAAGTTCTATTAATCGTCGCTGACGTTTACCAGTGTCGCTATATAGCAATGATTATTAGTGTCGCTATATAGCGACGATTAACAGCGTCACTTTATAGCGACAATTCTTTTTCAACGCTTTTAGCGACTTTTATAACGACGTTTGCGCCCGTGAAAAAAAAAATTTTAATGTAAAAAGCGTCGGTATTTTCGTCGGAAAAGGGCCTATGCCTTGTAGTGTCAGAGCGAAGGATCTAAAATCCAACATACAATGGTCTAGATGAGGTTCTCTATTGCAAGATATCCATCACTAGATCAAGATCGATGGTTGCATCATCACATAACATAGAGACCAAGATGCCTAATCGACGGTTGTGTACAGATCTATGGGCTGGTAGTTTCAGTGAATAGCTATGGGCTAGCACACAATCATCACAAATGACACAGCTAGTAGTAGATAATCATGAACTGAGGGCTTTCGTGATGAAACATAATACTAGGCAGCAGGGCCATGTAAAAAATCTCTGTCAAGCAACTAACTCTTTCAGTAAGACGCATGGCAGCGATTTCAAGATGCATGGCAGCAATTACAAAAAATGATTAGACGGTAGAGGAGATCTGAGAGAGCATATTCTCTCCAACACGTTAACTTGGATTGAGCCTAAGCCTTACGTAGATCCAACTATGTTAAGTGTGCCTTCAGACAACCCTTCATCTCTGAGGGACCCATTGAAGGAACCTGGAGGGATAGACGAATGTATATGTATCTACTCTTGGCTATCCAAGAGTGTGCAAGAGATTCTAATCTATACCAAAAAAATCCAATGCAGTTCATAGCAATCTCCACAGTCGATTGCCTTGGATGCATATCATGGATTAACCATGCTAGTATTTGTTACAGTGAGTCATGGAAGGGGTACCGAGCACTTTCTAGAATCTGGCTTTCCATTACAGCCAAACGTAGGGAGTTCTACTTCACCAGCCGAGCTGCATTAATACTATCTCCTCCAGACTCTGGCCAAGCTACACGATCGAGTGTGCTGAGTTTTCTCACCATAACAAAAAGAGCCAAGTTTCATTCCGAATATACGTATAGAGAAGAAGTAATGTTCGCCTGTCATCCCGTGGCAAGCTAACGTGCTATGTACTTCGTAGCAATAGACAACGGCAAAGCCTCTGACTATCAAGAAAAGTTCTGCGGTCACGTAGCTTGGATGATACTCGAGGAGATCTCACAATACAAAAATGCCTGAACCCTGCATCCTTCCCATGACAACACAGGTAGACAGACCTGTTATTGCCGACTTATATTATTCCTCAACAGCGAATAAACATCCGTGAACATCGAGTTTTGACAAGGCTGTGTGATCAATATGTGATAGTGTGATGCATGAAGGTTTGTGAAGCTATGGGACTAGCAGAGGCCAAACTTGTGGAGTTTTTTGGGGGCACCCCTGGCTCCTCAGTGCAATGTAGTAGAGCATGGCATGCTCTATTGCTATCGTGTGTCCACCAAATGCTTCCCTTTGGGAAAGAAATCTAGTATGGAAGCTGCAGGGTCTCGGGCTTGGCTTAAACTACGAGTATTGTCAGGACTTACTTGGCTGGGGCTTTGTATCTCGTGCCATGCCTGTTCCCAAGTTAGAGTATCCGTTGCTTCAGCCCTGCAACCTCGCTTCCCATTGTTTCTTTTGAGCTTCTTGAGACGTGTGGTCATTCCTTGAGTTGTGTGGAGCCTTTGGGTCTTCATGCCTCCCTCGACCTCCTCCGTGTTGGAGCTCCCCAGCTAGTGTGAATGGACTGCAGCTCCCTGTTGGGATATCTCAAGGTGTATGCCTCAGGCACACCTTATGTTTCTATGTGTGAGTGCTAGAGGCACAGTTAGGTGCCCACAAGCACAGTTAGGTGGTGGAAGAGCCACATAGGATGATTGAGAGAATCTAGGAGTAGATTGAGGAGATGATTGTGGAGCTTTGAGGTCATCAGTGATGTCAGTGACCTTGTATGAGGTGCCTACTTAAGGACCTCTTTCTTCTTCATTCTATAAGCAAGTATTCTGATTTTGTGTCAACTCTACTCTCTCCTTTCAGTATTCCAACATGGTATCAGAGCCTTACTGGCCACCTTGATCCCTATCCAAGTTTGCCTTGAACCTTAGCTAGTTCTGCCACGTGTCACAACCTCCTTCATCTTCTTCCCCCAACTTCATCTCGTGCAATGACCTGCTGATCTTGAGAGACTCAATCCAGCACATCCATTCATCCATTTCAGCAATGCTTCTGGGAGCTTCCTCCTAACATCAGGTCGAACTCACTGACTAGAGGAAGTTGCAGAAGAAGTTGCAGAACTGCCCCGTTTTTCTTTCAACTATCGATTCCTTCTCCAACTGTAGCTGCTCATCCACCAAACTGTTGGCAAAATGCTCTCATAGGAGCCTGCGCGACTTCATTACGATCCTATCTGTGGAGTTTGGAAGCCTATCTTCCAGTAAACAAGCTGCTAGAAGCATAAAATCGTGTTTTTCTGCTCGGATTTGACGATTTTCTGCTCGACGATTTGCGTATCCATTTCGCCTGTCTTTTGGGCTGCTACTGGGTGACTTCATGACCTTTCATTTCATGCCAAAGTCCCCTTGAAAGCTTGCTATAGTGGCTCGAATCTGGAGGTCAAAGATTGCTGCAGTTTTCTTCACTTGCTCAAGTCAAAGTTTGACTTCAAAGCTGACTGCAGCTTGACTAAAGTAAAATTCCAGCTAGTTGATGCCCGTTATTCACATGTCTTTGGTTGCTATCGATTTGGACTGAGTATCTCACGCATTGATAATTTGCTTTGAGCCATTATTATTCAAACCATAGTAAAAACATAGTCAAAGTTCATTTTTACTTCTTGATCAAGATGCATTCCAAGGATAATGATTTAAGCTTCAAGTTTTCTGGAACATCATTTCATACATGGCAAACTAGGATCAAGTTGGTCCTCGTGAAGAAAAGCTTATGGAATATTGTAAAAGAGAAGAATCCTCGGGATACTACTCAAGCCACTGCATCGGAAGTTCGCAACGACAAGGCAAGAGCCAAAGCAAAGACAGAAAATGCAAATCTACTTACAGTGAATGAGCCTCCACAAGATGAGGCATCTTTTGAAGATTATGCATTTTGAAGATCATCTCTATGTATGCTCCAGATCTCTCTTTTTATGTCAAGGTACTCAGCCTGGATAGTCCTCCAAAATGAATGAAAATAAATTATTGTGTTGTGTGTTTTGTAAACACCTCTGGTCACCTTATGATGTAGGCCATGTGTATGTTTTGTTCCATGGTACCTCTTGCAGACATTGTGTGCATGTACATGCAAGGGAGATAACCATTGGAAGGTCTGTTTGTATCCCTTTCTGTTTACCTTACACCCAAGGGAACCCTCGCTAGCATGAGAACCTAGCCATAGATTTATCCTTGACCACCATGAGATGGCATGAGAAACTATGAGACTAGATGTATCCTTGACATAGCCTGAGGCATTTCCTTGAGGGGGGGTTTGTTGGGATATCTCAAGGTGTATGCCTCAGGCACACCTTATGTTTCTATGTGTGAGTGCTAGAGGCACAGTTAGGTGCCCACAAGCACAGTTAGGTGGTGGAAGAGCCACATAGGATGATTGAGAGAATCTAGGAGCAGATTGAGGAGATGATTGTGGAGCTTTGAGGTCATCAGTGATGTCAGTGACCTTGTATGAGGTGCCTACTTAAGGACCTCTTTCTTCTTCATTCTATAAGCAAGTATTCTGATTTTGTGTCAACTCTACTCTCTCCTTTCAGTATTCCAACACTCCCTACTCTGTCCATCTCTCAAGGTGTGGTCTTCATGGTATGTCCTTTCCACTTTCTTCACTATCAACTATTAACATGTGAAGGATGTGGACAAAGTGGTCCTTATGTGGATAAGTGCATCCTTCCATTATCCCTCTATTACTCCTCTTCATGACCATATATCTAGTGATGGAGGGATATCCCACTAATGGAGTATCCATGTGGAGTGTGGATCTTCTCACTTTAATGTATTTCATGGGGGTCCCTCATTTAACTTCACTCCCCAATGATTATAGAAGGCACAAGGAATCCAAGGACATGGTCCCATTTCCTTGTGGTTCGAACAAGTTTAGGCTAAAGAGAGAATAAGAGAAGGGGGAAGAAGGAAAGAGTTTGAGGGGAAGAGAGGGTTCCTATGCCCATCACTGCAGCTAGCGCTTAAGGCGCTAGCTGCAGGCCAATGCAAATAACAAAAATAATAAATGGAAAAAAGAGGAAGCACTTACTTGAAATAGTATACATGTCCCGCTCGGTGTAGTGGACTGGCCCTACAAAAGAGAGAAAACAACCCATTTTTTCAAATAAGATGTTAATGGAAGGAGAAGATTACAAAAGCAACTTCTTGAAGGGAGGAGATTGAGGAGACAAGGAAAGGAGGAGATTGAGGAGACAAGGAGAAAGAGAAGGAAGAGAAATACAGAAAAAAGAGGTGAGTTTTCTTTCTTTCTTGAAATCTCGTTTTTTGTTTCAATCCTTTCAAAACAAGCATGAAAACTAGTTTACAGGTTTAGCAATACAAGAAGAAACACTCACAAAACTAAAGCTAACATACAAACAACCTACATTGTTGAAAGAAACTCACCTCTTGAAGAACTTCCTTTCAAGAAACCAAAGAGGGAAAAGGATAGAGAGGGAGTACAAGAGGTAGGAGAAGGGTGAGGAGTGGAAAATAGAGTGGGAGGTTGCTTAAAATAGGTGGGAGGTCGTCAAAAATAGGTGGGAGGAGATATTGGCTTGCTTACTTGAGAGATTAGGGAATAGTATGAACAAAACGCCGCGCGTTTAGCATTTCGGGTTTTAACCCACAGCGTCGCTATATAGCGACGGAACAGAGGAAAAGGTCGCTATATAGCGACGCTTACTGTCACTTTTTTAATGTGGCATCAAAAGAAGCTCAAACATGCTATTTTATAACTGTTAATATCTCCTCTTCATGCTTATGTTGTGACTTTATAAGTGTAGATGGAAGGGACGAGTGGAAGCTCGTCCGATGATGCGCCAATGCCCGAGAGCACGAAGTGGCTTACGGAGAGGTTATACTGTCATTGCACTCATTGCAAGCGAGAAGTACGACATCAATGTCGTATTATCATGTGCCACTTGCGGATGTATGGGGAGGAGCCGGAACCAGTACCCCCCGTTGGTGTTGCACATGTTGATGGATCATCGGTAAGTCAAAGCTATTTAAGTTCGCAATCTTATTGTATACCAGGAAATAGAAGATCTTATATTTACACGAAATCTTAAAATAGGATGAGGAGGGTGACGAGGGTACACATATACCTTCTCACTTTCAGCAAGACTATAGTCTCCCGGATGACGACGAGGGTATGGTCGACATGATGGATTCCATTTTTAGGGGCACTACATCCCACATACACGTGATGTCAGAGTCTGAGGTCAAAATGCGAGAGTTGCAATCAACACAATTGTACGAGGGTGCTAGGATGTCTAAACTACGTGCTTGTCTCTCAATCTTGAATCTACAAGTACAGTATGGGTGGTCGGATACAAGTGTCTCGGCCTTAATGAGGTTAGCCCTTGCATTAATTTGACTCATTATTTGGATATTGTTTGTTTTGAGAATCATCATTTGGATAGTGTCTTTGTCATAGGTTGCTCCAGAAGATGTTGCCTGCACCAAATACCATGCCCGCATCAAGAGATGAAGCGAAAAAGATGCTAACAACGGTGGGTATGGATTATGATACCATCCATGCTTGCCGTAATGATTGTATTCTCTTTCGTCGTGAGCATGGAGATTTGGCTAGTTGTCCAAAGTGTGGGAAACAACGATATAGAGATGACTTGCGAGGTGAGCGGATACCGGTAAAGGTCTTAAGACACTTTCCCATCATTGCAAGAATACAACACATGTTCTGATGCAAATCCATAGTGGAGTTGATGACATGGCATGCATCTCATCGGTCCACTGATCACACATTGAGGATTCCCGCAGATTGTGCAGCTTGGAAGCACATAGATAATCAGTGGCTGGACTTTGCGAGAGAGCCACACAACTTACATCTTGGGCTAGCCATGGACGGCGTGAATCCTTTCGGGTTATGCTCGACATCTTGGTCGACATGGCCCATAGTCGTGGTGAATTACAATATCCCACCATGGCTAACAATAAAAAAGGGACACCTCATGCTTGCACTACTTGTGCCAGGAAAGTACAAGGCAAAAAACATGGACGTGTACATGGCACCTTTGATAGAGGAGTTACAGATATTATGGAGAGGAGTGCAGGTCTTTGATATTTCCAGAGCTCCTAGACATACCAATGATATTTTGGTCAGGGGTATCTTGATGTGGACCATGCATGACTACCCAGGATATGGAGAGTGCGCAGGTACGTGGTTGTGTCTTTACATGTACAATGAGGGATTATGCTTTTTTTACTCTCTTTTGCACACATGTCTTGTACTAACACATTCATGCACGCGTGCAGGACTTGTTACAAGTGGGTATCATGCTTGTCCTGTTTGTGGACCGGCTCTGAAATTGCTTGCACGCTACTCCAAACATATGAGGAAAAATGTTTATGAAGGTCATGTTCGATACCTTCCGCTCAACCATCTCGCACGTGGAGGTCAGCTTGATCCACCACCATCATATTTGAAGGCAAGTGATTGGATACAAGCTTGGAGGGCGAATGGAGAGGAACCTCCTCCTGATATGAAGAGGCTATTGATATTTCACGAGCTTCCTTATTGGGGTCAGTTACAAATCAATCATCTCTTGGATCCCATGCATATCTTCAAGAATGTGGGGGCTACTATTTGGGCACACTTGGTTGGTTCCAAGGACTCGAGAGGAGTGCGAGAAGACTTGCGTGCTATGAATAGGATGTCTCATTTGTGGCCCCAAGTGCATGCTTCGGGAAAAGTTGTCCTCCCAAAAGCAACGTGGATCCTCTCTATGAGGGAGGAGGTAGCGGTCAAGGCAGACATTGCCTCTTTTCAAACACTGACAGGGTACATGCGTTGCTTGAAAGGAGCATTTTTAAAGAACAATAAGCTTAGTGGCCTCAAGTGCCATGATTGGCACAAGGTCTTACAGGTATTCTAAGTAGAATTAGTGTACCGATAATCGTGATGCGTTAGCGTAATTATTATTATGTTATATTGTTGACATGACTTCATTGTTGCTTTGATAGTTCGTCCTCCCAATTACAATAAAAGGGTGCTTACAAGAAGATGTTAGAAATGCTATATTCAAGATCTGTGGTATTGTGAGGTATGCTTACTATCAAATCACATTATGTATTTTCTTCATGGACATGTGAAATAGGTGGATATCTCAAATATCTTACATATGCATGGACATGTGAAATAGGTGGATATCTCAAAAAGAGATCTCTATATCGAGCATCGAGAAGGCTAGGGTGGAATCCATCAAAGCCGTATGCTTGCTTGAGAAGCACTTTCCCTCGAGCATTATGACAACTCAAGTCCACTTGCTTGTGCACATAGTTGATGAGGTGGCTATAACAGGTACCGTTCATAGTCGATGGATGTTTTTTCTCGAGCAGTTTATGAAAACTTTAAAGGGGTTTGTAAGACAAAGAGCAAGACCGGAAGCAAGCATGGCAGAGGGATGGCTTGTGCAAGAGTCATTAGTATATATCACAGAGTTTCTTGCATCCACGGATCCTGATATGCCGCAAGCTTGGCACAACAAGGATGATGATCGCATCGTTGGCGAGGTTCCCCAACAAAAAGGGATTGAAAGAAAGATGAGCGAAGAGCAAATGGAGAAATTCAATAAGTTTTGTATCCTCAATAGCCCTGAGATGCAGAAGTGGATTGAGAGATATGAAGTGGCCAAAGCAGAAAGAATAAATGCAAGGATGAGATTCAGAGTAATGTACAGGCAATCACAACCATATCCACGAGATCTGGCTCTTCTCCCTACTCACATGTCACTTGATTGGCTACAACTGGCTCTACATAAAGCCGAACGTGATGGAGAGACAATAAACGAGCGCGAGCGAGAGTTATCATCTGGATGTATGGTGCATGTAAGTTTCTTACCTCTTGACGTAATTAAGTAATTATTTGTGGCAATATATGCTATAAAATAGATGCATCTTAATTGTTTTAATGATGCTCTTTTACAGTACAAAAAGTACAGTGCATTATGGTCATATGGATGACATTTTCGTGTGGAATGCATTGATTCAAAGAGAGTCATGTATGATTGTGGAGTCATGGCTAACTACACACAAGATAGCCGAGCAAGTGCTTCAGATACCAATCTTCTCTCCTCACAATTGGATTATTGTGGAACCATACGGGACATCTATGAAATTGATTTCAGGCAACTTACTATTTTCATTCTTGATGTAAAATGGTTTAGAACTACTTACAACAGTCCCCATGCGACAGTGAGAAAAGATAGTAGTGGTCTCTTTGCAATAGACTCCACCAAACATTGGACCGATGACAGTGATACTTTTGTTCTTCCCGAGCACTGTGAGCAGGTGCATACTAATGATTTAATTAGTCGAAGCTTTCGTTTTTAAAGTCCATTGATACATGTACTTGAGCATAATTTCATATATATAATTGACGACATCTGGCACCCATCTTCAATATAGGTGGTTTTTCATCCGAATCGTTCTGATCCAAGATGGTGGTACGTGATCCAAGTTGCACCACGAAGTAAGCAAATTTTTGAAGATCGAGATGTGGATATGGAGATGCCACTACCAATGCCGGATCCAATTGATGAATCTAGCGAAGAAGATGTAGATCACCATATGAGCCAAGAGGAAGATGCGCATAATGACATCGCACGGGAGGAGGATGGAGATCATGATATTGACGAAGAAGACAACAATCATCAAGATCAATCACCACACTTAAGCTTTATTGAAGAAGATGATCAAATACTTTTAGGTGAACGTACGATGCTAGAGTACGATGATGATATAGGAGATCAACTCGGTATAGAGTTGGAGACAGACTTGCTTGGCGCCTTAGACTTGGCTCAAGATGAAACAGTTGATGTAAATGCTCTTATTTGATTTTTCTCATCTCAAACTTGGACATGAATATATGAGCTTCAAAGGCTTGATGTACATGCTCTCATTTTTTTATTCTCTATGAGCTCAAACATGCATGAAAATTTAAAAAAATTTGTCATTGGAAAAAACTAACTTTTAAGGCCTATTAAAAAAAAAAAACCTCTCTGTAAAAATGTCGCTATAATATTTTGTATCAGTGTCGCTATATAGCGACTTTTAAAATTCGCTATATAGCGACTTTTAGCAACAGTCGCTATATAGCGGGGTGGTAGCAAGCTAAGGGTGTCCACTTTTTGTTCACTCCCCAATCCTAAGGAGGTGGAAAAACAAGCTTTTTAGCACTCAAAAATGCAAATCTCACCTACTTCCCTATGGATCTAGTCTTTGAAGTCTTCTGACACAACATCACACTTGCTATTGTGCACACAATCGTATAGTCTGATCGAAAATTCGATGCACACACAAAAAATTTCTTTGTGTCACACGGCATGGTTCCAGGGTGGTCACACGTTTGTCACGAACAAAGAGTGTCATATAAAATTCTAAATTTCTCACTCATTTTAGATTAAATGTTATTGAAACTTTGTAAGTGGTCTCTTTGCATTATGTAGAGCTTAACTTGATTTATTGGTAATTTTTTGAATGATTTATCTAATTATAAATAATTATTTATAATAAATAAAGTCATAAAATACATGCATTTTAGTAGCACACCACATTTTTTTAGTATTTTGAATAATTAAGCAAATCCAATTCGGTGGAAGGTTAGTAGGCACATAAGGGTGTGTGGTTGAATCATCAAATCCCCAACGGTTAGATTTAGGAAGATTGAAGTTTAATTTTTACTTTTACTCCTCAGAGGATCAACAAAGAATATTAAAAATAAATCTAGTAATTCTCAAACATAACCAAACATTTCAAAAATGTCAATATTTTTAGTCCTATGCATGATGAATAAGGGGAAAAATTTTTGGTTAAATTTGAGTAAGGGAAACGTACGATATGGCCTCCAAGAGTTAAATCTCCCTTTTGTGGGGGAAAAAGGGCCACCCAAGCCTAATACCAAGACAAGGTAGGCTTGGTATTAGGCTTGGTGAGGTAGGCTAGGAGCATCACCGATCCTAGTGGCAAGCCTTTGGAGTTTGCATGCTGCCCATGTGGAAGGCTGAGTCATCAAAACCATGCCACGTTGTTAGACCATGTGGTGCCATCTCATCAAGCAGATGTGACATCACTCCTTGCCATGTCACCTTACATTGCCACACGTGCTGCCACATGTGCCACCTCATCATTCCACATCATCAGCCATGTGATCACACAATGCCACCTTGGCATACCTCCTCTCCTGGCCACGTCACCAATCCTCCACCTCAATTTGCCATGTCATCTACCACCTCATGAATGCCAACTCATCATGCCACATCATGCCCAGTACCACATCATGACCATGCAGGAAGAGACTATATTACCACATCATGACCATGCATGGTGCCACATCAGCCAGATGTATACACATGACGATGTGCGATGCATACAATACCTCGATCGAGGTATGTATGATGGGGGAGGCATAGAATACCTCGTTCGAGGTATGTGACCGAGGACACATAGAGATACCTCGATCGAGGTTCATACATACATGCATGCGCAATGCACTAAATACCTCGATCGAGGTATACCTCGATCGAGGTATAAGATCTGATCGCGGCTCTGGGCATAGCAGACCTCTCCACCAAAACTAAGCCAATTAGTATCAATCTTAGCACCTCTCCACCAATAATAATGAAGAGCAATCTAAGAGCAATCTAGTGGATGAGTTGAGGCTCTCTATAAGACACCACGTTTTGGTTCATTTCACCCATTCTTAGCCATTCTTGCCTCCTCATCACTTTGTCACACCTTCCATCCTACTTTCATTGAGAATGGGTTCTCAAAGCCGTAGAGCTAGTAGACGTGAAAGATGTAGGAACCCCCCCCCAAATCTCATTGACGAGGAGCGCAAGCGGAAGGCTCGTGAGCGCAAGAGAGCCTCTAGAGCTCGAGCTCGCGCTGCCACCACTGATCCACCTGCAGCTCTACCTCTACATCCCACCTCCACCCCCACCCCCACCTCCATTGTCCCCCCATGCTCATCCGCTCCCCTACCTCTAGCCTCCACCCTTCCCCTAGCCACCTACATTTTGGCCTCCACCTCTACCTCTTCCCCCTCCACCCTCCCCCCTCCCCCTCCCCCTCCCCCTCCCCCCGCTCTGCTTGGCGCCTCCCTTCCCCCGTCCACCCTACCATCTCCCATTGATCCCGTTGCCCCACCTTGCAGCAGTAGTGTTGCTTCACGACGTGACTTGCTGAAGTCCACTATCCGTCGTCGTACTAGCAAGATCGTGCAGTCTTTTTTTTGTGACCTCACGCCAGCTTCGCAGTCTTCTCTTCTTACGTCCCTGATTGATCGCCCTGACTTGGTAGAGTGTAGGAGGCTTGCTGGTCTTGGTGCACGTAGAGATAGGGTTGTATCTAGCGAGGTCCTTAGCAGTGTTCGACGTTCCTATGCTTCTATTAAGCATAGGAACTCCAGTGATGCCTTGGCAGCACGTCGTGCTATTGTGGCTGCCATTAGTAGACCTCATATGATAGGCCATGTGCGTACCGCTTCACGTCTTCTTCAGATTGCACCGCGCACATTTTGCGAGCAGGCATTATTAGGAGGCAGAGTCTAGAGGATAGTGAGACTGATGCTCTTTGGGCTTCGAGTGGTCGTGCACATCGCAGCGATCGATTGTTGGATAATTCCGCTAGGTCCTTCATACAACAGTTTTGGGAGGAGCATTGCAGAGCATGCCCGGTGTTCAAGAAGGCATTGCGGAAGAGGGTGTCACGCGGTGTGTACATTGAGCATGGTGCATGTTTTTTGGAGTGTACCCAGACTGAGTTGTACACTCAGTTTGTAGAGGCGCACCCGGAGTTCAAGATTGGGCAGAGGTCATTTGAGTGATGCAGGCCATGGTTTGTGCGATGCTCTCAGGAGCGTGACACATGCTGTTGTCGCTACCATGTGGATTTTGGATTGATGTATGACGTATTCCGTTCCCTTGATGGTCATAGGGGAGTGGTTCCTACTAGCCCTCGCGACTTCATTCATTCCATATTGTGTACACGAGATGGTGATGCTTTATTCCACTCCCTTGATTGTGTGGAAGGCACGTGTACTTTGTGTGGTGACTTTGCCAGAGTGCCACGAGTTGCACTAGATACTTGTGATGTGCAGATGGTTCGTTGGCAGCAGTATGAGTACTGTACCTTGACATTAGATGGTGGTGCACAGTCGAGGAGGTTGCAGCTTGTGGGGAAGGAGACACCACGTGTTGTATTCATCGACTGTTTTCGAGGGAAGCTGTACCGCTACATACGCCACTCGCACACTGCGAAATGGGAGGATCGTCAGTTTCGTGCATGTTTGAGGACATTTCCTATAGGGGTGGTTGTCTCAGTGGTGGACTTTGCGGAGAATTACACCTTTGCACCATAGCATGAGATCCAATCGGAGTATTATTTCTCCGAACAGGTGACGTGTGATTGAGTATTGATTTTTTCCCCGCCTCATTATATTGAATTATTTCAATAGTCATAATTTTTTTTCAATGCCATATTGCAGGTTGCTATATTTGTGCACATTAGCTATCGTCATGCACAGGCTCATGTGGATGGCATTGATAGCACCATGGACTCACGCATCATTGTGCGAGAGTATCACTTCTACATTAGTGATGATCGATCGCATGATGCCCATTTTGTGCAGCATTGCTTCACTTTGCATGATAGTTTCTTGAGGGATCATGGTGTCACATGGCAGCGGCGCTGGATCTGGTCAGACGGTTGCGGTGGTCAGTTCAAATCCGCTAGACAGTTTTATTTGTTCTGCAGATGGCACCGTGAGACAGGCATTCCGATCACATGGAGCTACTTCGAGACAGGGCACGGTAAGGGAGAGCACGATGGTGCAGGTGCTTGTGTGAAGCGTGCTTTGCGTCGATACCAGTTGCGTCACAGTGCCGATCGCTTCAAGGATGCACATGATGTGGTGCGGTGGTGCAGCCAGCACTTATCCACTAGTGCTACATCCTCGTTTCAGTCGCGTGACGATAGGGTGGTGAGCCGGTATTTTTGGTGCGTGGACATTGGGAGTCTTGATCGGTCGCGGCCTTTTGATTGTCGTTCTATGCCTGGCACTCTTGATTTCCATTCCATCAGGAGCGTAGGTGAGTCTCACCCCGCGATCTTTTCTCGACGGTTTGCATGTTTTTGCTCTGCATGCATTGATGATGATTGGGGAGGGTGCTCCATGATACCATGGGCCGATCCATGGGTACGGCGAGTGCTTTCTCCCTTCCAGCCTTGGGAGGAGATACATGATGATCAGGATGCGGGATTCAGTTCCTCTAGAGATTATGACCAGCTTACAGATATTTTGCGTATTGGTGATATCTTCGCGGTTATTGCTTCGGAGGGCAATGAGGAGGGTGTGGATTATTACTTGTTGCGATGCTCTATGCTGAAGAGTGTGCTGAATGAGGATACAGTGGATGGGCATGGGATGCACTTCAATGCTCATAGCATGATCGTCGGTGGCCACTATTTTCAGCAGATACAGAGGCGTGGTCGCTATATTGAGTTCCAGGAGTACATGGCGGATCGGGAGGCATACATGTATTCTCATCTTGTTGTTGGGATCAAGATTACTTTGAGTCGTGTTCGCACTCGCAAGGCGACGTCCACTCCACGATGGCGCCTTGCAGTGGCGGATCACGAGAGCATACTTGCAACTATTGGCATGAGAGCTGATCCTGAGGAGTAGCACATTACATATCATATTTTTTGGGATCATCAGTTGATCAGATTGATTTTTATCGGGTATCACTAGTTGATTACACTTTTTTGTATTCGATATGTATAGGCTCACTGTGTGACCGTACCATTGTAATTTTCATGGACTCATATTTTGTATTTCACTATGATGGTTGTATACACGTTCATACACATCATTGTATTAGATTCTATTTTTAACATGATGTCCGATGTCTTCTCAATGGGATTTGTTGTGTTTGTAATACAAAAAATTGTTTATTAGTTGCAATGTTGTAATTTGTTTTGTGCATTAGGACATTTTAAAAACGTGAAACGCGCGTGTGGACTTATCTGTTGGGAATGAAACTTCGCACGACTCTTAGGCCACCCTAGACATACATCCACGCAAGATTTGGTCTCCAAATTATTTGGTATGTGCCACGTGGAAGGTATAATGCGTACATTTTTACAATCCCTACTAGCACGACTACATGTGAGAAATGGCGCACGTACTAACCAAATACGCGTGTGGACTTATCTGTTGGAAATGAAACTTCGCACGACTCTTAGGCTACCGTAGGCGTACATCCACGCAAGATTTGGTGCCCAACTGATTTGGTATGCGCCACATGGAAGGACAGTTGCGTACATTTTTACAATCCCTACTAGCACTCATGACTACGTATGAAAAATGGCGCACGTACTAATGAAATACACACGTGGACTTATCTGTTGGGGACGAAACTTCACACGCCTCTTAGGCTACCCTAGACGTACATCCACGCAAGATTTGGTCTCCAACTGATTTGGTATGCACCACGTGGAAGGACAAATGCATACATTTTTACAATTTCTACTAGCACGACTAAACCCTAAACCCTAAACCCTGGACCCTAAATCCTAAACCCTGTTGGGCACGAAACTTCACACGCCTCTTAGGCTACCCTAGACGTACATCCACGCAAGATTTGGTCTCCAACTGATTTGGTATGCGCCACGTGGAAGGACAAATGCATACATTTTTACAATTTCTACTAGCACGACTAAACCCTAAACCCTAAACCCTGGACCTTTCAGATTTTCTTTCTTAGTCCTACAATGAACCATGCCATGAGGTACTTTACATCTTGGCATGGGTCACATTTGGCTATTAATCTTTTCATCCTAAATCCTAAACCCTGTTGGGCACGAAACTTCACACGCCTCTTAGGCTACCCTAGACGTACATCCACGCAAGATTTGGTCTCCAACTGATTTGGTATGCGCCACGTGGAAGGACAAATGCATACATTTTTACAATTTCTACTAGCACGACTAAACCCTAAACCCTAAACCCTAAACCCTGGACCCTAAATCCTAAACCCTGTTGGGGACGAAACTTCACACGCCTCTTAGGCTACCCTAGACGTACATCCACGCAAGATTTGGTCTCCAACTGATTTTGTTTGCGCCATGTAGAAGCAATCCCTACTAGCACGGCTAAACCCTAAACCCTAAACCCTAAACCCTGGACCCTAAATCCTAAACCCTGTTGGGGACGAAACTTCACACGTCTCTTAGGCTACCCTAGATGTACATCCATGCAAGATTTGGTCTCCAACTGATTTTGTTTGCGCCATGTAGAAGCAATCCCTACTAGCACGGCTAAACCCTAAACCCTAAACCCTAAACCCTGGACCCTAAATCCTAAACCCTGTTGGGGGCGAAACTTCACACGCCTCTTAGGCTACCCTAGACGTACATCGATGCAAGATTTGGTCTCCAACTGATTTGGTTTGCGCCACGTAGAAGCAATCCCTACTAGCACGACTACACGTTAGCGTACCACCAAAGTCAAAAGAAAATAGTAAAATTAAATTGTGGCCTAACATGTCACACCTTCCTTGTACTCCCATACATGAGTAGAGTTTAAAAGGGAGAAGTGGGATTGTTAATATGTGTATATTTTTTTGGTGCATAGCCACAACAACCCTTTCTTTTTACATAAACCAAATACCAACACTTTTCCTTATACCAACCGCCAATCCTTTCTCTTGTACATAAACCACTAAATGCAAAAGAAAATAGTGAAATAAAATGGTGGGCTAGCATGCCACACCTTCCTTGTATTCACGTATACATGCATTAATTGCCAATTGTGTTGATTTCTCTTCTTTATGTTCATTATCTTTTATACATGCATAATAATTACATTGGTGCATTGGCAAATGTCATATTAAGGAAATTGAAATAGTCCTTAGAAACTTGGAAGGCATATGCGATTGTGATTTGGAAGGCACATGTGATTGTGGTTCGAATATGACAAATAATTAGGTCTTGTTTTCTTTGATCACCAATTAGCACAAGTATTGTTAACAATAAGAGACAAATTAAACACTGAGTCATAATAAATAACAGCAAAATCATGCAAAGGACAAGTCTAACTCCATTTTTGAAAAAAATCCCCAAAAAATTTATATTTTTTAAAAATTGTAGGGACAAAATATACGCTTCATGTCAATAATATTAAAAAACTAGAATTGTGAAAAAAGAATGCATAAAAGAATTTCTACACCCTACAAACTAAGCATGTCCACACATTGGTGATTTCTCGAATTTTTTCCTTTTGTCATGTTGTTTAAGTATCTCTAGATCACACATTCCCTCAAGTTCATTGGTGTTGAAAGAATTTTTTATCAATTGATTTACACATAGGTAACAACATTGCCCTCGGAGTCATGGATAAGTTTTGTACCAATATACATTTCTAGAATACTTTTTGTAAATAGCATAAATTGAAAGTTGGTAAAATTGATGTTACTTTAATATCTAATTTCATTTGATGAAACAATTTTACATTGGGCTATGGCATTGTCTAAAAAAAGTAATTTTCTTTTTATACAAATTAGTTTATCAAATGGTTGAATTTCAACATATTTTGATATTAAGATCGGAAGGCTAGATTTGAAAGCATGAATATGACAATAGTTGTCTTTTTGAAAAATTGATGAAAATTTGGATTTTGAAACACACTTTATTGACAAACATGAATAGAATAAAATTTTTGTTTAAAAAATAAAAAACTTTTATCAGCAAAATAAAAATTTCATCCAAAAAAAGATGAATTTTGATATGTTTAATGTTTAATGTTTGCAATTAATGTTTAATGTTTACAATTACTTCACATGGCATTCTTTTTTAAATACCTTATGTATTAAACAAACTATAAACTGAGATAAACTGAGATAAACAAAGTGTGAAGAACATCATGAAAGTACGAAAATGCTCATACATCATAAAAGTGGGAACAATATCATGAAAGTACCAAAATGAATCTGTACATCATCATCATCATGCTGCAAAAGTGCATCCCTATACAAGAAACGTGTGAAGCCTAAACAATCAATCTGAATCTGAATCTGATAACTCTACATATGATCCTCTAGTGGAACGCTGACGTGGCTCCTGTATGACTCGCTGCCCAACCGTCCGCTGTGTGCCCTCAGGCAATGCCGGCTCAGATGGGCCAGCCTCATCACCTGCATGAGATGGGCCAGCCTCATCACGATGAAGAGGAGGGCATGCTGCATGCGCCACTGCTGCCATCTCTGCCTCCCTCGCCTCCTCTATGTACGCGCGTCTCAGCTCCCATAGCCGTGCATCTGCGAATACTCGTGCCTCAAATCCAGCGCGAGTAATCGTCTCTACATGTGAAAGACGCAGGTCTCGGCCCCGCCCTAGCTGCTGCTCCACCCACTGTTGCAATGATGTCTGCAGCTCTGCCTCTCGCTCAATCCGGCGTGCCTCCTCCGCTCGTGCCTCGTCACCTGGCATGAAATCACCGTACGAAAAGCGTCGTGGAACGCATGATGCAACCACCGATGTATCCGCACCCTCCTGCATCAGCAATGCTCTCTGTGCCTCCTCCCTGTAGTGCTCTGTCAAGACTACACGGGCGAATGGATCAACAGCCTGACGATGACCATGATATAGATCATCCATGCCCAGTCCTCTGTATGTCGCCACATCAATGTCGGCAAAGCATACAGGGCACACTGAACGTGCCACCATGTGGCGGGTCATGCAGTGGAGATGTGCGATGTGGCCGCACCCTAGTCCAAACCACCCTACTGTGTCAAAGTCCTCGTGGCAGAGGACACAAGTGGCAGTAGGAAGCCTCGCTACGACTGCTGCGTCTATGGGTGTCCTAGTCGGCACATCTACAGGAGGAGCAGGGTATAGGGCCACACTGGGGTCGATCCTATGGCACGACGGATCACGACTAATATGCCTCAGCTGCAAAATATAGTGCTCTGCGCGATGGTATGCTATGCGTGTCCGAATCCTCTGCTCCTCCAAATTTGTCTGCAACAGTCGTACGCGAGACTCCATCTCCTGACGCAATAGATGTGCCTGCAATGCAAACATGTCGCGTACATGGTGAGAATTAACCAAAAAACTTCAGTTCAAAACACGCTACAAAAAAATAAACTAACATAATCAAAATAACTAACCTCGTCCCTAGACTCGGCCAACACAGCCTCCAACTCTGCAATCCGTCTGTCTCGAGCCTCCAACTCGTGCTGAGGCGCCGTAGATGTGGGAGGTGGTGTAGATGTGGGATGCTCCATCGATGATCGAGGTGGGGGAGGTGGAATCGCAATAGATCTCGATAGGGCCGAGACCATGTGCTGCAAGGATGATGCCACTGAATGAACATCCCCCCTAATCTGTCCTCCCACTGCTCGCAATGCCGGTGCAGGGATGGTGTGCAACTCTGGTCCCTCGCGTCGACGCCGAACACCTACAATCTGACGCTCCTGACGCCCCATCCTACCACGTCCCGCTCCTGATCCTGGACGGGTACTGAGGTAGTCCACCCGATGACCAAGGACAAACTCAGCGTAAAGCTGCATGGCAAACGACCTGGCTATCTGGCGGTTGTGAGGCAAACGACCACCATTCGCAGCAAGATATCTCGGATAAATGTGTGCTGCTATGATGGGGTGCCTACACCGTAAAATATGCAAGGGGAGCCATGATTGTGGTCGCTGGCCCTCGGTGTGACCATCCCAAAACATGTCGTCCAAGGCCTCCCTGTGATGTGACTCCCGCTCAAACAACTGTCGAATCGCTCTCCAATCCAAGCCACCACCAGTGATCTCCGCCTCGGGCTGTGCCTGAAAGCTATCCACAACGTCCTCAACTGTCTCCAATCGACTCAGAGCCTCAATAACTGAATCCAGGCTCGCAACCAAGTGAGGGGGTGCCCTAGCATCCTGCAGTGCCCTCATCTCAGCTCTCAGCATCTCTATCTGCATACGAATAGTGGTGCTAGAACCTATGCGCTGGCTGGCGCATGCACAAAAAAAACACATGGAAATTAATATTCTATTTGGGTAATGAAAATAATATTCTATTCAATATGACTTATAATCTATTTACGTAATGAAAACTATTTGTACGTACTCCTTGATGAGGTAGATCCTATGCACCTACCGGTAGATGGGCCAAATGTGTTTCTCAATATTAAGGACAGATAGTGGAGAGGTTTGGTTAATAAGACCTTCTTTGAATGCTTTACTGCCTTGGGTTTGCAATAGATATGGAGGAGATAGAAGGATACCTAATACATTACTTTGAACGATACACAAGCAAGGCGCATCTAGTATTTCTCGGACTACACATTAAAAAAGAGAGCGGGTTCACACTACAGACCTTTTAAAGCGAGAACTTTGAGAAAATAATTAAGCCTTTTCAATATTATCTATTTTGGTTGGGCAATCCAACTCAACTAGTGGCCATTCCTATAGATCATCACTTGGTTCAAGACATTTTGTATAAGACTCACTCGACTTCTAGTTGTAAAAATAGTTTTGGAATGAGATCATCCACATACGTAGCAACAACAAAGGGCACAAGATCCCTAGAAGAGGATTCAAAAACTTTGAAAATTAAATTCTTGGATGTCCCTATGCAATGGGAAGGGTTGCATACGATAACTAATGTTAATTTTGGTTGAGCTCAAGTAATAAGCGTCACCGTTGCCTATGGTTGGACTAGCAAGAAAGAGACCATCCTTGCTTACAATGAAACTAGCATATAATTCCTTGAGCATGTGGTTGACATTCCATGTGTGACATAGTTTCAAGGAGGGAAAGGAGATATGTAGCATCCGCACTATTTTGGTTATGAGGTGGTTCACGTGATTATTGATACAAAGTCTTTTTGGGAAAACATCTTAGTCATTTGTAAAAGACAAGATAAATGTTGTTAACATTAGTCATAGGTTTCCCTACGGTGCAAAAAGGAATGTATGTGTGCCACATGGCGAGCTGCCATGTAGCAAACAACATGGAATGGGATGCTTCAAATGTCGACTCTTGAAGGTTATGGAGTTCTCTCTCTCTTAAGTCCCTTATCTATGATCATTAAGGGATGATTAGGAGAGATTCAGTCATTAACAGGCTCTATTTGAACTTACGTCTATAGTTGATCAAAACACTTGCATATATTAGCATGAATGTGGAATGAATATAGATCCACTAGAGTCCCATGTGCAATGAATGTTAGGTATTCTAGTTAAACTTTCAGTTTCTCTATGGCGTATTTCTTTCTTCTTGTACATGGAACTAGACAACAAACATGATCAAAGTGCTAGATCTAAAGCATGCCATAGTGATAGCATAAGAATCTCAAACAGTTTATAGGCACAGACCGTAATATTCGAGTTCTTGAAGACCCATCCAAATATTCTCAATCTTGTAATATTCTTTTTTCAGTTATGCTAGAGTCTATGCATAACTTAGAAGAATTAGACATTTGCAAACTATTCCATGTCTTCTTAAGGTCTAAGCCACTATTTCATGTCTTCTTAAGGGATATTGAAGATTTGGACTAAGCCACTATCTAGGCATTTCCACTACTAAAAAAAGCTCTATTTAAAAAAAAAAATTAATTTTCACATTTTAAATAAATTTCTCGTAATTCATAAATTTAAGAAAAACATTAAAATGCATTTTATAATTTTTCTTATAAGCTAAAATTTTAAATTACGTTTTCTAAAATTAAAATTTTCACATTTTGAATTATAAATGTCGTAATTTAAAAATTAAAAAATAAATTTACAAATACATTTCAAATTTATAAATATTTTATAATTAATAATATGAACGTTTTTTTATTTACTCAAAAAAGCTCCATTTAAAAAAAAAATTAATTTTCACATTTTAATTAAAAAATCCCGTATTTCATAAATTTCAGAAAAACATTAAAATGCATTTTATAATTTTTCTCTTAAACTAAAATTTAATCAAATTCTACATAAAAGAAAATGCTACATAAAAGAAAATACCCTACCTGGACTCTCCCGCTCCTGCTCCGTCCATCTCCGTCGATGTCCGTTCGTGGCTCTCCGTCGCTCGCGCTTTTCCGTCGAAGTCTGGCAAATCCGAAATCGGTGGATGAGGCAGAGCTCGATCGAGGTGTGTGGAATGAGGCGGGTCGCTCTCCTTTTATAAGAAAAATTAGGGTTTACCTACCTCGATCGAGGTATTCTTGACATGCCCATACATCTCGGCACATATACCTCGATCGAGGTATTGGCATGCCACGATACCTCGATCGAGGTATTCTTGACATAACCATACATCTCGTTGGCATGCCACGATACCTGGATCGAGGTATTCTTGACATGATCATAGATCTCTGTACATCTACCTCGATCGAGGTATTGCCATGCCACGATACCTCGATCGAGGTATTGTGAAATGCCCATACATCTCGGTACATCCACGTCGATGGAGGTTTGGACATGCCACGACACCTCGATCGTGGTGTGTTGGCAGAAGCGGGATGCCAAGTCATGTGTCCAGCATACCTCGATCGAGGTATGTCATCCGCCCTGTTGGCTGCTTTGTCGGATGGCACATACCTCGATCGAGGTATGCTGGACATGCCACCTGACCTCGATCGAGGTTGAGCTGGATTGCCACAATACCTCGAACGAGGTAGATGTGGCATGTATAGCTGGCTTGCCAGCAAGCCTCGATCGAGGTAGAGGCTCGGTCCGGTGAAAAAGCTACGTACCTCGATCGAGGTATTGGCTAGGCTCGGTTGTGCTCGTGTGTGATTTTCATTGGAGCTTATACCTCGATCGAGGTATAGGAGACCGAAGCAAAACCTTTGTATTTTCACTCGAGCGGGTGTCACACTCACCCGAAAGTGGTCCGGAAGTGGACACCCTTAGCTTGCTACCGCCCAGCGACGATTTAGGAAACCTGCTTTTCATACCGATGATTAACGCTAAGCGGGCGCTAAACATCGGTACGTAAATGTCGCAATAGGATCCGTGTGTAGTAGTGCATGAGCATATGTCTACTTCTATTATGCTCATGCATAAGAGAAGGGAGAAAGAGAGAAAAAGAGGGAAAGGAAAGAGGGAAAAAGAGGGAAAGAAAGAGAGAAGAAGAGGGAAAGGAAACAGGGAAAAAGAGACATATGCTCATGCTTATGCATGAGCATATGTCTACTTCTCTTATGCTCATGCATAAGCATAAGCATGAGCCCTCTTCTTCTCTCTTTCCCTCTTTCCTTTCCCTCTTCTTCTCTCTTTCTTTCCCTCTTTTTCCCTTTTTCCTTTCCCTCTTCTTCTCTCTTTCTCCCTTCTCTTATGCTCATGCATAAGCATAAGCATGAGCATATCAGGGAAAGAGAGAAGAAGAGGGAAAGGAAAGAGGGAAAAAGAGGAAAAGAGAGAAGAAGAGGGAAAGGAAAGAGGGGAAAAGAGGAGGAAAGAGATTGAAAGATTGAAGGAGAGAGGGTTCCTACGTCCATCAAATAACAAAAATAACAAATGGAAAAAAGATAAAGCACTTACCTGAAATAGTACGTCCCACTCGGTGTTGTGGACTGGCCCTACAAAAGAGAGGAAACATACCATTTTTCAAATAAGATGTTAGAGGAAGGAGGAGATTACAAAAGTAACTTCTTGAAAGGAGGAGATTGAGGAGACAAGGAGAAAGAGAAGGAAGAGAAATACAAAAAAGGGAAAGAAGAGGTGAGTCTTCTGTCTTTCTTGAAATCTCATTTTTTGTTTCAATCCTTTAAAAACAAGCATGAAAACTAGTTTACAGGTTTAGCAATACAAGGAGAAGCACTCACAAAACTAAAGCTAACAAACAAATAACCTACATTGTTGAAATAGACTCACCTCTTGAAAAACTTCCTTTCAAGAAACTAAAGAGGGAGAAGGGTGGAGAGGGAGCACAAGAGCTAGGAGAAGGGTGAGGAGTGGAGAATAGTGTGGGAGGTCGTCGGAAATAGGTGGGAGGTCATCGAAAATAGGTGGGAGGAGAGATTGCCTTGCTTACTTGAAAGATTAGAGAGTGCTAAAGAAAGCGCCGTGCATAGTGTCAGGTTTCGATTTTAACCCACATCGTCGCTATATAGTGACGCTTTTCCGTCGCTATATAGCAACGTTTTTCATTAAAAGCATCGCTATATAGCGACAGAACAGAGCAAAACGTCACTATATAGCGGCGCTTTAAGACACTTTTTGTTCTAAGTTGAAGGGAAGCTCATAGATGCTATTTTATAACTATTAATATATTTTCTTGCAACTTATGTTGTGATTTTATAAGTGTAGATGGAAGGGACGAGTGGAAGCTTGTCCAATGATGCACCAACGCCCGGGAGCACAAAGTGGCTTACAGAGAGGTTATACTATCATTGCACTCATTGCAAGCGAGAAGTACGACATCAACGTCATATTATCATGCGCCACTTGCGGATGTATGGGGAGGAGTCCGAACCAGTACCCATCGTTGGTGTTGCACGTGTTGATGGACTATCGGTAAGTCAAAGCTATTTAATTTCACAGTCTTATTGGATAGCAAGAAATACAAGATCTTATATTTACATGAAATCTTAAAACAGGATGAGAAGGCTGACGAGGGTACGCATATATCTTCACACTTTGAGCAAGACTATAGTCTCCCGGATGATGACGGGTATGGTCGACATGATGGATTCTATTTTTAGGGGCACTACATCCCATGTACATGTGATGTCAGAGTTTGAGGTCAAAATGCGAGATTTGCAATCAACACAATTGTACGAGGGTGCTAGGATGTCTAAACTACGTGCTTGTCTCTCAATCTTGAATCTGCAAGTAAAGTATGGGTGGTCGAATACAAGTGTCTCGGCCTTAATGAGGTTAGCTCTTGCTTTGATTTGACTCATTATTTGGATATTGTTTGTTTTGAGAATCATCATGTTTGTTTTGAGAATCATCATTTGGATAGTGTATACCGAATCATCATTGTTCGAAGCCTATGTATGTTTGAATTGTCATAGGTTGCTCCAGAAGATGTTGCCTACACCAAATACCATGCCCGCATCAAGAGATGAAGCGAAAAAGATGCTAACAACGGTGGGTATGGATTATGATACCATCCATGCTTGCCGTAATGATTGTATTCTGTTTCGTCGTGAGCATGGAGATTTGGTTAGTTGTCAAAAGTGTGGGGAACAATGATATAGAGATGACTTATAGGGTGAGCGGATACCAGTAAAGGTCTTGAGACACTTTCCCATCATTGCAAGAATACAACACATCTTCCGATGCAAATCCATAGCGGAGTTGATGACATGGCATGCATCTCATCGGTCCACTGATGACACATTGAGGATTCCCGCAGATTGTATAGCTTGGAAGCACATAGATAATCAGTGGCCGGACTTTGCAAGGGAGCCACGCAACTTACATCTTGGGCTCGCCATGGACGGCGTGAATCCTTTCGGGTTACGCTCGACATCTTGGTCGACATGGCCCATAGTTGTGGTGAATTACAATATCCCACCATGGCTAATAATAAAAAAGGGACACCTCATGCTTGCACTACTTGTGCCAGGAAAGTACAAGGCAAAAAATATGGACGTGTACATGGCACCTTTGATAGAGGAGTTACAGATATTATGGAGAGGAGTGCAGGTCTTTGATATTTCCAAAGCTCCTAGACATACCAATGATATTTTGGTCAGGGGTATCTTGATGTGGACCATGCATGACTACCCAGGATATGGAGAGTGCGCAGGTACGTGGTTGTGTCTCTACATGTATAATGAGGGATTATGCTTTTATGACTCTCTTTTGCACGCATGTCTTATACTAACACATTCATGCACACGTGCAGGACTTGTTACAAGTGGGTACCATGCTTGTCCTATTTGTGGACCGGGTTTGAAATCGCTTGCACGCTACTCCAAACATATGAGGAAAAATGTTTATGAAGGTCATGCTCGATACCTTCCGCTCGACCATCTCGCACATGGAGGTTAGCTTGATCTACCACCATCATATTTGAAGGCAAGTGACTGGATTCAAGCTTGGAGGGTGAATGGAGAGGAACCTCCTCCTAGTATGAAGAGGCTATCGATCTTTCACGAGCTTCCTTATTGGGGTCAGTTACAAATCAATCATCTCTTGGATCCCATGCATATCTTCAAGAATGTGGGGGCTACTATTTGGGCACACTTGGTTGGTTCCAAAGACTCGAGAGGAGTGCGAGAAGACTTGCTTGCTATGAATAGGATGTCTCGTTTGTGGCCCCAAGTGCATGCTTCAGGAAAAGTTGTCCTCCCAAAAGCAACGTGGATCCTCTCTACAAGGGAGGAGGCAACGATCAAGGCAGACATTGCCTCTTTTCAAACACCAACAGGGTACATGCATTGCTTGAAAGGAGCATTTTCAAAGGACAATAAGCTTAATGGGCTCAAGTCCCATGATTGGCAGAAGGTCTTACAGGTATTCTAATTAGAATTAGTGTACCGATAATAGTGATGCGTTAGCATAATTATGATTATGTTATATTGTTGACATGACTTCTTTGTTGCTTTGATAGTTCATCCTCCCAATTACAAGAAAAGGGTGCTTATGAGAAGATGTTAGAAATGCTATATTCAAGATCTATGGTATTGTGAAGTATGCTTACTATCAAATCGCATTGATTGCATTTTCTTCAATTTAAGCTTATTAATCTATAGACTAATTATGAAAATATCTTACATGCACATGTGAAATAGGTGGATATCTCAAAAAGAGATCTCCATATCGAGCATCGAGAAGGTTAGGCTGGAATCCATCGAAGCCGTATGCTTGCTTGAGAAGCACTTTCCCTCGAGCATTATGACAACTCAAGTCCACTTGCTTGTGCACATAGTTGATGAGGTGGCTATTGCAGGTACCGTTCATAGTCGATGGATGTTTTCTCTCGAGCAGTTTATGAAAACTTTAAAGGGATTTGTAAGACAAAGAGCAAGACCAGAAGCAAGCTGCATGGCAGAGGGATGGCTTGTGCAAGAGTCATTAGTATATATCACAAAGTTTCTTGCATCCACGGATCCTGATATGCTGCAAGCTTGGCATAACAAGGATGATGATCGCATCGTTGGCGAGGTTCCCCAACGAAAAGGGATTGAAAGAAAGATGAGCGAAGTGCAAATGGAGAAATTCAATAAGTTTTGTATCCTCAATAGCCCTGAGATGCAGAAGTGGATTGAGAGATATGAAGTGGCTAAAGCAGAAAGAATAAATGCAAGGACAAGATTCAGAGTAATGTACATGCGATCGCAACCATATCCACGGGATCTGGCTCTTCTCCCCACTCACATGTCACTTGATTACGTAAAGCCGAACGCGATGGAGAGACAATAAATGAGCGCGAGTGAGATTTATCATCTGGATGTATGGTGCATGTAAGTTTCTTACCTTTTGACGTAATTAAGTAATTATTTGTGGCAATATACGCTATAAAATAGATGCATCTTCATTGTTATAATGATGCTCTTTTACAATACAAAAAGTACAGTGCATTATGGTCATATGGATGACATTTTTGCGTGGAACGCATCAATTCAAAGAGAGTCACATATGATTGTGGAGTCATGGCTAACTTCATGCAAGATAGCCAAGCAAGTGCTTCAGATACCAATCTTCTCTCCTCACAGTTGGATTATTGTGGAACCATACGCGACATCTATGAAGTTGATTTCCGATGATTTAGTATTTTCATTCTTGATGTAAAATGGTTTAGAACTATTTACAACGGTCCCCATGCAATAGTGAGAAAAGATAGTAGCGGTTTCTTTGCAATAGATTCCACCAAACATTGGACCGATGAAAAAGATACTTTTGTTCTTCCCGAGCACTGTGAGCAGGTGCATACTAATGATTTAATTAATCGAAGCTTTGATTTTTAAAGAGCCATTGATACATGTACTTGAGCATAATTTCATATATATAATTGACGACATTTGGCACCCATCTTCAATATAGGTGATTAAATTTCATCCGGATCGTTTTGATCCAAGATGCTGGTACGTGATCCAAGTTGCACCACGAAGTAAGAAAATTTTTGAAGGTCGAGATGTGGATATGGAGATGCCACTACCAATGCCGGATCCAATTGATCCCAATGAATCTAGCGAAGAAGATGAAGATCACAATATGAGCTAAGAGGAAGATGCGCATAATGACATCGCACGGGAGGAAGATGGAGATCATGATATTGAGGAAGAAGACAACGATCATCAAGAATCACCACAGTTTATTGAAGAAGATGATCAAGTACTTTTAGGTGAATGTATGATGCTAGAGTACGATGATGATATAGGAGATCAACTCGGTATAGAGTTGGAGATAGACTTGTTTGGCGCCTTAGACTTGGCTCAAGATGAAACAGTTGATGTAAGTGCTCTTAATTGATTCTTTTCATCTCAAACTTGGACATGAATATATGAGCTTCAAAGGCTTGATGTACATGCTCTCATACTTTTATTCTCTATGAGATCAAACATGTATGAAAATTTTAAAAAATTTGTCATTGGAAAAAACTAACTTTTAAGGCCTATATGAGTAAAAAACCTCTTTGGAAAACATCGCTATAAAATAGTATCTGAGTGTCGCTATATAGCGACACTCATAAGTCGCTATATAGCGACTTTTTTAATAGTTGCTATATAGCGACGTTTGTCTAGCATCGCTATATAGCAGCGCTTTATGGAACATGCTTTTCATACCAACGATTAGCGCCTCGTGCGCGCTAAACATCAGTACGTAAACGTCACAATAGGATCCATGTGTAGCAGTGACGGGAGCACATAGCACTTTTGGCCGAGAATGAACGAGAAGAGTATCTATCAGGGAGGCAAAAAATGAAAGCTTCAATGAGACAATGCACCTAGAATGGAAGCCCTGTTGCTGCGCTTCCCTCATTTTATAGCATTTAGATTCCATGGCAATTGCCAGACACTAGTAATTCTCGAACGATGTTCTGCAAGGTTTGTAGCCTAAAGCACCATTGGACTCGAATTTTAGAGCTAGCACAAATAAATTAGAGCAAGCTGATGCAAGTGTGATTTGCAAGCCAAGACAAGGTAGGGCATGGAATGTATAAAAGGCTTAGATCAAGTTACATCGACACTCCTATCACAATATCAACTTAAGAAATAGATCCTATTGAAGTGGGTCTAGATTCTTTATTGCAAGAGTAACGAAATGGATATGGAGGATGTGAAAGCAATCACACTAGAGTACTTTTCTATGAGAAGAAAGACAATGAACTCCAGCAAGAATTGGGCAAAGAGCATTTCATGAAAAGGAGAAAGCATGTAAGAAAGGGAGAGCAAGGAGCATAAGGAGGCAAGAATCTTTCGAGGCATGTAGAAGGACCCATATTTTTAGGTTGGCTAGATTTTTATGAAAAATGATAGAGCAACCTTATTTTTTTGCATGAGCTTAGGTCAATTCAATGTAGTCATCATAACTGTTAGAAATGGACCTTGGTATGCATTCCTCTCATGGTGGCACCTCGGTATAAATATGTGAAATATTAGAGGGGATAAGAGGCCCTTGGCAAGCATAGGTGACACGTGGAAATGGAATAGAAATCCCATATATAATGGTGACACTTGAGGAACCTTGGATATAAAAGAAGACCTAAGACTCTCCAAAATCCCAGCCAGCTCTTTTTGGGAAGTGGGGAGATGTGCATGGCTAGGAGCTGAGGGGGGTTTCCATTTTTCAAGCAAAAACCCCTGAGCGACAAGCAGACAAAAGGTGGGAGGGGTCAAAATATATAGGCTCACGTCATTTTTGGGCAAAAAAAAATTCTGAATTATTTCAAGGAATGTGTAAGTAAATATGAAATATTGATAAATAGATATAGATATAAATATACCTTTATATAATATACATATATAATGTCCAACTTGTGACTTATTTTATGACTTTCAAAAATCTTTTCTTTTCCTTTCACCATTGGTTGGATCATGAAATTTTGAGCAAATATCCTCTTTACAGTTCCCTAGGATGACCTAAGAAAAATATATAATAACTTTTTAATAGACCCTCTAAGTGTATTTTGCCAAATGAATATGGTTTGAAGAGCTTGCCCCAACTCTATTCCACTGGCGGAATACCCTTAGAGAGCCTATGCAGAAGGGGTCATAACTTTTGCTCCTTAGCTTAGATTGAGGAGCTGTAAAAAGAAAAGATGTTCAAAATTTCATGACCTATGCAATGGCAGGCTTAAAATTATACTTTTTATAGTGTATAAAAGAGAAAAATTGAAAATTTCATGATATATATGAGAGTTACAACTTCACCCTAATTCATATTATGGTAGGAAGGAGTTCAGTAGAGACCGAATTTCCTTAAAAGTACTTAGGTTTGAAAAATTGGGGATATTTTGAAAAACCCTCCCTTGCCTTCCCATATTTGATAATGTATTAGAGATTAATTTATGATCGATTATAATGGCTTCAAGTATGAGGTTTCCAATATCGTTTTCCTACTCATCCAAGGAATATGGTATACATTGCTATATGAGAGATTTAAATATGGGATTGCTAAAGATTAGGGAAACTATTTTAAATTGATTGAATTACCATAATACTCAAAAGAGAGTATGATAGGGAGGTATTTATAGGAGTTTCTAAAGTGTTCATTGTTTGCTCATATATAGATGATGTTCTCTAAAATGAGGGTTATAATGAAAAATAAGTAAGTATATGGTTCCATAAATGAGAAATTAAGAAAGAATTGTATATTCCTTTGAGAAATATACAAGCATGGTTGGTGTAAAAAATTATCACTCGGACTTTTCTGCTCGTAGGTTTTTTCTCGAAAACTGTGCACATTCGAGGTGGGGGTGTGGGACCCCCTATACTCGATGCTTCCCTTGTACATGTGGCAGCCATGTAGAGGCTACCTATAATAACTTAGCTTAACCTCATTGATTCATGAAGGAGAGGAGGGATCTAATTAATTGAATTATTATTAAAAGTTCTCTAGGGGACATTTAACCTCATTGATTCTTGAAGGAGGGGGGGGATCAAATTGACATTAAAAGTTCTCTGGGGAGACATATACAAAAAGTGTTACAAAATGTTATTCTGTCGATACAAGAAACTCAGCTTAATATGTCCCTCTAGAGAACTTAAAATCAAAATTCCTATTATAAAGAAAGCTTAGCTTATGTACAAAAATATATTTTGTGACCTTCATCTTGTTCTAGTTGCCGTTGACGTCGCAAAAACTCCCACAAGATCATTTTCGTGGCTTGGTCAACCTAGCTATGTGGCCCATATAGAATCCACAAATAAACATCAATGGTGTAGGACTCAAATGTAGTTCTCAAGTGGACTGAATTAGTCATGCTTCCTGTCTAATGAATGTCCATTAGCATCTCAACCACTCCATGATTGTGGGAGAGAACTATCACTACTTTAGAGACAGCTAGGAATAAGAATGAAATCAAGTGAAGGTGGGATATAGCTAGAGGGTGCAGACAAAGGTCGAGCAAGAGGAGGGTGGAGCAGGAGACAAGGCTGGAGCTGTGTGAAGTCGACGAAGGTGGTAGAGACGAGGGTAGAGCAGTGTGAATTCAGCAAAGGGGGTGGAGATGAGGGTGGAGCGAGACGAGGGTGGAGCCGTGTGAAATCTACGAGGGTGGTAGAGATGAGGGTAGACAAGCGTGAAGTCGACAAAGGTGGTGGAGATGAGGGTGGAGAAATGTGAAGTTGATGATGTTATATGGCACTTAAATAGCTAGTACCCATCGAGCCACCTCGATGAGCTTGTCATCCTTTTAGTTAAGCTATTTTGACAAATTGCCAGCAAATCAACTACCTGATCACTTCATAAGGGGAATCATAAGAAATGTTTTTCCAACATGGCACTTCATTTTGACGAGGGGAAAGCACAAAACCCCAAATCCCCTTTGACTGAGCGGCCAAGCATGTGATTAATTGGCGGCTTGAATTTTTATTGATTGAAGATGGCTCATGATTATTTGGATGGCACCATCGGGCCTCCAATTAGGCTCCAGTCTTAGCGTTGGCTCAAATTTTGATTAATATAAGATGGGTTATTAAGATGGCTCATGATTATTTGGATGACACCATTGAGCCTCCAATCACCACACTGGCTTAGATTTTGATTAATTTAAGGGGCTTATTAAAATGGCTGATTGATGGCACCACTAGGCCTCCAGTCACCATGGTGACTTATTTTAATTAATTAAGATGGCTTATTTTGATTAATTTAAGGTGGCTTATTAAGATGGCTCATGATTAAATCTAAATGGCACCACTAGGCCTCTAGTTGCCCCGTTGCCTCGTGTTTTGATTAGTTTAAGGTGGCTTATTAAGATGGCCCATGGTTATTTGGATGGCACCATCGAGCCTCTAGTCACCATGGTGGCTCAAGAGAGTTGCAAAATTTGTTGATCAAATGGTTGTTCCATCATGCAAGCGAGTTGGCTATTTAATTGGTTACAAGCCCAAGCATTACATTTAATCCTAATTGAGCTCCAAGGGCTACCACTTAATCCTTACCACACCATCATTTTGCTCTCCACTCCATCATTATTATAAGTCTCCATTTCTTGCCTATTGAATGATAGCATGGTGGCAATTGATGACCAGCCTGATGGTATTGTTTTCCAAGAAGTCAACTTAGTTTAGTTTATGAGTAGCTAAACTAGCTTAGTTTAATTTTGGGCTATTCACTAGTAGTTAAGTTATTTTAATAATTAGTTTATGGGCTGTTTTGGGTCATACATGAGCTGGCTTGGAATTTGATAATCTAAAACCTGTCCGATGGTTTTCACAGCAATATATAATTGAGCTGGTTAAAGTGATTATGGAGTTTTGTTATTGTTTGATTATAGAAATTGAAAACAAAAATTTATTTCGCAATTGAAATAATTGATGACTAGCCCGATGGTTGAAATTCTTTCCAAGTAGTTAAATTAGTTTATTTTAATTTATGGACTGATTCTCATGTGAAGGAAATACATTTTTCTTAGTTTATGATTAACTTATCAGCTAAACCCTATAATAACATAACGTATCCGTTAAATTGTATTTGTGAACAATAGGAGAAAGAGACAATTTCAAGATCAAGCTAGCAATATATTTGAGAGATTATCTCTTTTGGAGAATGCTTTTTACCTTCAATTTGAATAAATTTGCAGATTTGGCTTTAGTTTGACCTTAGAATTATCCTCCCATAACATACCCCACTTGGCCTATCCCATGATGTCTCTTGCACCTTCCAAATAGCGTGCATAAAGATTATCGCACTGCTGGTTTTTAAGCATAGAGCTGTAAACATAACAATTGATGATAATTAAAACTACAAGAGGAGGTGTGGTGCAAAGAGGCTGGGAAAAATAGACGTCTAAAAGCATTGCTCCTCCTCTCACAATGCCTATTACCATGGATTGATATGCTTGCAGTCCTATGTCTGGCTTTTTCTTGTTAAATAACCTCAATGTATGTTGTTCAAGAGGCACAAGAGACATTATGGAATAAGAAAAATACTTATATATTTATGTAAAGGGAAAATACTTCACATGAGGATAATTTTGAAGGCTAAGCTAGATTTGAATCTATATATTCATTCAAACTGAAGGTAAGAAGCACGTTCCACGGTCCACTAAAAGAAATAATCTCTCAAAATGCATTGCTTGGGTGGTGCAATACTAAGAAACCCAACGTATCACGTGCGTTCAAGAGGTATTAAAAAAACCCTCAACTAAAATTTTTACCCCAATAAAATCACCCCTCTTTACTTATGAACTAATGGATTTTTTCCTAAAATTGAATTAAAAAACCCCTCCTGTTATTGTAATCTTGTTAAATTTTTTCTAAAAGTTGAATTAAAAAACCCCTCCCTTTGAATGCACATGGTACACTAAAATTTGTTGAGGTGAACCCCCTAAGAATGCACTGGTATCTTGATCCTAGGATATAAATATGTGGCATTCCACTGCACAAATGTGACATGTCTATATGGCCTATGTCCCTAAAGGGGACTATATCGAGATGAAAGGGGGACCCTCGATGCGAAATATATGAACAAAACAAATTTATCATTGTGGGACTCCAATAGGGGTCTCAGGTGTCCCAGCGAATTAGGGTAAATACATTTTATTTGGTTTAATAAGGAGTGGCCACATAAAATAAATCCAAGATCCAACGCGGTGGTCTCACCAAGCCAATGTCAATGCGGTGGTTGCAAATCTAGATCACTGTTTGCGAAAAAGCTATGCGTAGATGACAGGTGGCGCTCGGGTAGATGACAAGACAAACTGTGGGCATTCTAATGCACAAAGATAAAGCATAGAGACAACACGAAGCAATATGTTTAACTTTGTACAACCACTTCACTAAAATAGAATTAGCATGGTGGTTGCAAAGGAATACATTTTCCTTGGTTTAGGATTAAGTGCAACCCACACTAAAATAAAACCAGTGCGGTGATTGCACAAGAAAACACATTTTCCTTCCTTTAGGATTAACTTTTAACCACTTGTTTTAAACTCGATGTGAAATATATTCATGAACAATTGTGGGACTCCAATGCGGGTCTCACGTACCCAGCCAATCAACGTAAATACATTTTCTTTGGTTTAATTTTTATGAATAGCTACAGCCACCTCCAAGATCCAACGCGATGATTGCACCAAGCCAATGTCAACATGGGGATCACAAATCTAGATCAACGTGGGAGAGCTATGTATAGATGACAGGTGGTGAGCTGCGGGTAAATGATAGGTGGCGATCTGCAAGTAGATGACATGATATGGACAGTCTAGTGCACAAAGATGCAGCCCAGAGACTGTATGAAGGAGGGCGAAACTACTCATGTAGTGACATGTGTTGAGCTCTGTAGTGTTTAGAACAACAAGTTTTGATAGATTGCATCTCATGATTATGCCAATAATGCAATCATTACGTTAGAAAATTTTTTGTCGAGAGCACAAGCCGACCCAAAATTCAAAATATCACCCACCAGCACATCATTTTATGACCCCAAACTGCCCCTAAAATAGTTCCATGATTGGCTACACCCGATTGTGCATTGACCATTGTTTGCTTCTTTCTCTATCATTTTAGCTCTTCTTGACTTCATCTGTTAATTTTATTATGGCTCTTCCATTACCTCTTGATTGCAAGGGTTGTTACTCCTCCTTTTGTTTGCTCAACCCTCCTCTCAGCCCTTGACTCAAATGTTGAATGTTTCCGGTTTGATTAAATGGTAAACAATTTCATTTAGTTTGGTTAACCCAAATCCATGGTTCCACAAAATCATGTCCCAAAACCATGTGCAACAAAGTGTGGACTCCTAATTTGATGTGTCCAAGAGAGCTCTATAAAGAGGAGACCCCCCCCCCCCCCCAATGCCCTCTCTTTCAAGCACCTAGATGCTTCTAGAGTGCCCTTCCGTATAGTCATTCCTCTCCTCTTATCGTGGGTGACCCCTCTTATGCACTTTCCACCTAGTGTCACTCCGACATGTGCTCCCCACTTCCATTTCTTCTTGTGGTGGATGGCGAACATGGCCTGTAGGCAAGAGGGCATTATTTTGGAGCTTGCAAAGTAGCTAGATGTGTAGAAGAGCCTCTCTTTTTCTAGGGTGCTTCTCCATCCATTCCATGCCTTGGGTGCATGAGGGATACATGAGCATAGATTGTGGGTGGAGTCTTCTTCAAGATACAAGGGTTAACATATGTTTTTCTTGTATTGTTACTCTAAATTGTGTGTCATAACACCAAGAAGTCATATGTATACACCACCTTGCTGATAGAGTACACATCTTTTAATATCTCCTAGGATTACAATCACCTATCTAAGTGAGTATTTAGAGCTTTTGGTTTAATTAATTTTCTACTCCCATTTGAATCTTACGATGATTCCTATCATCCATATGTATGCATAGTATTAAAAACAATTTGGTTGGTGTATTCAAATCCCAAAATGGTATATGTATACAACTCTTCTTGTAGAGAGTAGTCTTTTATGAATGCATCTTTTGATTAAAATCACATTGTCTAAGTTTGCTACTCCCATATCTTATGTTTAGAGATTTTGTTTTGAAAGAGAGCTTACAAAATAATATTTTGGAAAGTATGAACTAATTTTGGACTTCTCTCTAATCAAAATTATTGACACAAGTCTAAAATGTTGAATAGTGTGTTACGTGTTTCAATTTAAAACCAATTCCACTAGTGGTCATTGAGAAATGTGTAACCTTGAAATGTGCAAAAAAGTGTGTAATCTTAGAATGTGTATTCAACAACAGGGGTTGGACTTTTCACATAGAGTTTACAAGCATAAATGGTTACTTATTCACACTACAAAAAAGTCAAACTTTTTAGTATAAAAAATAATTGAAGGATCATATGGAAAGTAGGGTTTTTTTGAATACTCACATGATATAGTTGATTTCTATATAGTGACTACCATATGATGAAATTCTTTTGATATTTTTACATCTCTTCATACATATTTAGAATTCGCCTTGTTTTCAACACCCGCAAAATAGTGTTTCCTTTACTTGACCCCCATATGTTGCATTTGTTGTCCCAGTTAACCGTTGCTCCTTCTATAGTGTCATCACATGCCATCATAAGAGAAATGTCAAAAATTTTGATTTGTCATGCATCTAGGGGAATGTTGATGTTTCCATTAATGACATTATCCTTGTAACCTTAGAAGAAATGGCACATTCATTTCATCGCTTGTGTATTTTAGAAGCCTTGCAAAATTACCCCACCTCTTTCTTGAGTAAAAACATTACTCGCTTTACTAGGCCATTTGATGACTTTCCAACAACCAAAAATCAATTTCGATGTAATGGGGTCTGTAATTGGCTACCTCTTTCTCAACTAAAAACTTTACTCTCTTTGCATGGGCCACGGTTGATGACTTTCCAACAACAAAAAATTAATTCAGTTGTGATGGGGGTATGCAATTGGTTGGTGGGTGAGAGGGAACTTCTTAGAAGCACCTTGGTGTTATATGATCAATCTATTATTGGTCCCATAACATAGCTAAAATCCGCACCACTCAAATGCTATTCCACATCATGAAAAAAGTTAAATTGTTGTCATGCCAACCATCTTCAATGTCTATGTGGTTAAAGAGTCAATTTTTAGTCATGTCCACCATCTTCAATACCTCTTCTCAACCAACATAGGCTCTTCTTATCCATTTAACCTCAATTTGCATAACAGATTGCAAGTTCCCTTCACTCTACCTTTTGCTAGTTAGCATCGAATTAGATGGTTGGCCCTTAAAAGAGAAAGAAGACTAAAGTGCAAGCAATGGCCACTTCATGTAGGCACATGGCCCCTAGCCTAAAGTACAAATGTAACTTGTCATTCCATGCCTTTCTACCCTTTTTTTTTGCAAGAGGAAAGGTGGTAATTATATAAATGGAGAGAAGAAAAATACAAGAAAATTGAAAAATACATCTTCTAAAAAGAACCAACCCCGACAAGGTTTTAGCAACAATAGCAACAGTTACATCCTTGGTTGCATAGTACCAAAGAAGAGCCACAACTTCATCCTTAACCTCCATTTGAAAGTTAGGAGATAGAAGGATGCGACGGAATACAATTTTATTGCGAGCCAACCAAATGTGCTGAGGACCTGTAGCACGAATAAGATTGCACACTTTTACTTGCATCACATTAAGGTCATGTTTGTCTTCAAACAAAACCATTTTCTAGGTGACCTAGATACTTGTAGATGGATCGTGCCTAGCCATCTCTGGATGCGAGGCCATAATCCACATGTGATTAGGCAATTCCTGACCACACTCTATGTGTTGCATCCTTCAAACCTCTATGGAGTCTCTAGGAGCACAAGCTCTCCAAACTAGGCGAGAAGAGAGAGGGATATTAATTGGCAGCGGGAATGCAAAGGCTTTATGGCTCAGCCGATGCAATTCCTTACCTAACGAGTTAATTCAACCCCTCAAATCCTTTGACCATCTGAAAGTTGGGCTAGTGGGCCATTGGGGACTAAGGCATTAGAATGTAGCGAATATGAACCTACTTTCCTTAGGGGAAAGATGAAAGGTATCTGCGATGACCTCTGGTGAGAAGAGCTTATGCGTATTCAGATTCTAGCCTGTCAACCACCTAGTGCGACCTTGTTCATATACACCCACTTTGACACCCAAATATTGAAATGAAGCTAACGATCGGCTGCTAAATGATCAACTCCTTTCCAATCTTAGACACCATTCCAATCTTTGATTGGGCCTTTCACTACCCTTCAACGTCGATGTCACCTTTTCTATCATACTACACGTCAAAAGTGATTTGCCCACTAGGTGTTTGAAGCATAGAAGCTCATTTGGAGGTGGCGAAACTATCTCCATGTCTTTCAAGGCTATGAGGGGCCACGATGAGTCCCTCCTATGAGAGGCTCCCGGTTGCCAATGGTTGGTCACTTATCAGGACTTGTTGTGAAGGGACACCTTTTTCTTGTGAGAGCTCCTTGGCTACTAATGGTTGATTGCTTGTCATCGAAGGAAGGGACATGTCATGAAGGGACACGATGAGTTCCTCTTGGTTGCCAAGGGTTGATTGCAGAAAGGGACTCCTCGTGGCACGTAGGTTTGGTTCAAATGAAGCGACATATGTCCTTTGCAATGGAGTTGGACCAACCATAGAGGTGAACTTTACAGCACATGGCCATACTTAGGCGGCATTTTACACGAGCATGTTTGTTAGGCTTTTGAATGTGGGGGAATTTTTTGTTGGTTCTTGAAACTTTGCCAGTGTGTCCAATCACATTCTTTGCTTGTGTGAACAGCACACATTGCTTGGCTAGTTGTTTGAATTGGGCCTTAAGATGCCTTTCTATATTTTGGGGATGAGGACAGGTCTATGCACACGAGGCAGTTTGTGTGTGGCTGGATTGTGTAGCAGCTGCACACTGGTTGCCCATTTCAAACGTTGTTTTATGGTGATAAATTGTTCATGTGGTTTTTAGGGGTTGTCTTGCCACTCGAAATTGCCAATTAGTGTTTTTCACTTCGCCCCCTGCCCCCTCACTCGGGTGGCATAGAGGTGGTTTGGCTAACTTTGGCACCTTTGGGGATTGATCACCTGACACCAAAAATTCATTGAACTGAGAATGGGTATTACAGTCATGCCATACGGGTGGATTCTGAAGAAATCCAAAGTTCATTGGCTGATTGTTTTGTCGGAGACTTACATTTTATTGCTCCTACATGAGGTGCCATTGGATGGAGTTGATTTACGATAGGTTTGTCGAGCAACCCCTCCTCTCACATCCTTCCCTCTGACAAGCAAAGCAATTCGCGTGTGGTCATTCCGCAAATGTGTGAATGTGAGGAATGGTGTGACAAGGCTCTTATGCCCCATCCATACTCTTGTAAACGGTCTCTTTAATACTGCCTTTATTTTTTTTTGGGTGTGAAGTTTGAACTTTGAAGGGCTTGTCCTTGAGGCGTCCCTTGTGTACAATATGCACTTTCACAGCAAAATATGCACATTTACAGCCTTATCCAGTAATAATATCACCATACACACAGATCACGATCATGACGCCATTGATGCTACTGTCTACAGTCCCCATTGCACGAACTAGTGTTCCCCAAAAACTTGCAAAGCCTTACAATGACACTGAAATTTTTTGCAATTTTGGATTTATTGCATATGTGTGGAAGTGTATTAGTGCCCTGAGAGTTATATCGTAATGAAAAAGCAGCAGCAACATTTGCCACTTATATTAGTGAGTCTATCTTGCACACAACAATAGAGAGGCTGAACAAATTACCTTTTTTTGGTCTCTTAGTTGATGAGTCTACGGATATTTCAGTCATGGAGCATCTCATTGTGTATGCCACTTACATCTACGATCATGAGCCTCGGGTTTCTTTCTTAGGTTTGCTTGAAATACATGATAGGACAACTAGGGGCTTGGAAACTGCAATTATAAAATTCTTTAGAGAATATGGTATAGATGAGAGAAAAATGGTCAGCTTTGGGTCTGATGGTGCATCTGTAATGATTGGTTCTACAAATGGATTGGCTGCATTATTGAGGAGAAGGAGTCCTTTCATGACATCGATACATTGTGTGGCACACCGAACTCACTTATGTGTTTTTGACACTTTTAAACAAAATTCTGATGCACAGCATGTGGATTGTGTGTTGAATGAAGTTGCTGGAATTTTCAAGAACAGCTCTAAAAGGTAATCTAGATTGGCAGAGTTGGCTAATCATCTTGATTGTCCAAGCTTCAGGATGGAAAAGATACACAAGATGAGATGGTTGAGTAGATTTAAGGTAATTTCCAAGATTTGTGAAATGTATGAGTGGCTTTTGGTATGCTTACAAGAGGAGAATACAAGACTTTTTAAATTGGTTGCAAACTTTAAGTTCATGTACATGTTGCATTTTTTGGGTGAAGTGATGGATATCTTGCAAGCTTGTCATCTGCCTTTGAGAAGTATTATGTGGATGTTACAACTATTCCTAGTTTAGTGGCTTCCACCATCACTATGCTAGATATGGAATTTATGGGGCCTCAAGACATCAACATCAATATGCAAGGGCATGATGGTTATGGATTTCCTTCTATTCCTAAGTTTGGTGGCCAAGATTTCTCATTACGAAACCAAAAATATTTTTGGGGAACACTGGCACGAACAATTCACAGAGATGAGGAGGACGCGATTGATCGAGTCATCAATGAGGAGGATGCCATTGATGGACGCAGGATTTAATGGGTCAGCGCGGAGCATCAGTCCGGGGTACCCCAGGAGGAGGGAGAGCCCGCGCGGCGGCGAGGCAAGGACGGCGGGAGATGAAGAAAGAGGGAGAGAGAGAGAGAGGGAGAGAGAGCGACGCGCGCAAAATGCGATACGAGGGAGATTGGGAGGAAAGGCGAGAGAGAGAGAGAGAGAGAGAGAGAGAGAGAGCGAGCTTGGGATTTGGGAAGAAACGTTCGAAGCAGCTGCTGATGATGGATCATGGTGGAGAACTCCCAGAAGGCGAGGTACGCAGTGATCGCTGATCAATGAGCAGTCGAAGCCGAAGAGGCGTGGTTGCTTGGCAAAGCATTAATAAGCAATTAACAACACGGCTCTTGTTCAAGAATCAACGGTGACGGCAAAGCTGACGATCGTGCAGGAGGAGGATGGACGTGGTGGGAACTCGGAAGGTGCTGGGGAGCGAGAAGAGTCAAGGCCCGGGGGAGGGCGTGCCATGTCGCAAGGGAAGAAAAATGCAACGTACAAGCAGCAGAACAGAACTCCGAAGAAGACGAATCAACACTGAGCAACAGCAGCAGAATAGCAGATGCTTTTGCAGCCGTCTCGTTCTCCCGTTGCCGACAATCAGCAACGGGCTCAGGTGTCAGCACTGCGATAAAGAAATTCAAAGAATGAGCTTGCATTGATGATCACGCCCACCGCAGACGATGAATTTTGGAACTCGATCGTTGAAGACGAAGACCAATTCAATCGGATTTTGCTATCGGAGCTTGATCCACGACCTGCCGCCGCTGCTGGCTATGGCGACGACAATCACAGCTCTTCCTTCATCCCTGCCGGCCTCGTGTCGATCGTCTCCTCGGAACCGCCGGAGCAGCCGGACGACGCCAGCCTCGCGTCCGTCGCGATTGCCGTTCTTTAATCTCCTCCCTCGCCTCGGCATTCGAGCCTCCCGTAAACTCCAAACTTTCCGACATTTCCTCCCCCCCCCCCCCCCCATTCCTTTTCTTGCCTCCTGTCCCCGCTCTGACCTCAGCTAAGCGCTCTATCCCGCACCAATTTCACCAAAGAGAGAGCTTCTCCACCTTGCTCCATCGCGCGACTACAAATCAAAGCAGTGCTGTTGGAAACAGGAGAAGCACGGTTCAGTTCCGCAAAAGCTCAAGTTGCCAAATGCCTTCTCTTGTCTCGGCCGTCGTAGCATGGCCGTAGGCACTCTACTGCCTGGATGAAAAATGGACGCACAGAAATTCCGGAAGCGATCGTACTCTTCCAAGAGTAGGCTGTGCTCCAGCCGATTTCTGCTGCTGCTTTTCGTCGCTGCAATTGGGTTCGGTTCACTGCTTTGGAATTCTAGGGGCGTTGTTCCTCATATTATACTTCGCCCGATTGGTCGGCAGCTCGACTTCATCCCGGAAGACTCTACAGTGCTCAAGACTGGAAAAGTACGCATAAACGTCCCGCCAGATTGGAACCGGGTATATAGTGAGCACGTTCAAAAGTCAAGCGCGACGAATGGAGTTATTCGTAAATTGGATGACAATTCAGGCGCAAGAGATTACTCGAATGAACTCTTTCCTGAGAGGGATCAAAATTCAAGCGCAACAGATTACCGGAATCAAGATTCAAGCCCAACAGATGACGTGATTCGGGTCTTTCCCGAGCTGGATCAGAATTCAACCGCAACGCGTGATTTAAACCCCGTCGAAGACAAACTCTCTCTCAACCACACAGGTCCGACTCTACCCGCGACCGCTGCTTTGAGAAAGAATATGATCTGGCCATAGAACTAAAGCAAGAGAAGGCTCACGTAGATATCTGTTAGTACGAGTTTGGAAGGAAACGATGGTGTCATGAGATTTGAGCGAAGGATTGTTTGCGTCAGTTTATTAAGTTTTTGGCTATTGCATAATGCAATCTGCAAATTTTGCTGTATGCTTGCACTGCTGCATTTTTTATGAGTAGGTCACTTAAATCATCCTTCGACGTTAAGTCTGTCTTGCATTGTTACCTTTTTTTCACGGAGATGTAGAAGTAGTGTGTTGAGGACTACAGAATCAAGGACGGTCGAACATCTCTCTTTTTCATCTACGATTACTATTTCACTCTGTTTCAGTTGTTTCTGTGGAATCCAACGACCTATTCTGTTGATCGTCAATGCAGATGAAATAGTGAAAGCCGCTCTGTTCGGTGACCCGTATCTCAATCGATCAATTTTCAAGCAAGACTATGAGGAGATGATGCGCACATTCAAAATCTATGTTTATCCTCACAAGTACAATGATCCTTACAGCAATATATTTCGCCCTTTGGATAGTGAACCTAAAGGAAATTATGCAAGCGAGAGCTATTTTAAGAAGGCGCTTATGAGCAGCAATTTTACAACGAGGAACGCCTCGGAAGCTCATATGTTCTACCTTCCATTTTCAATCGCGAGGCTGAGGAACGATAAACGCGTTGGTGTGCGCGGCCTTCAGAATTTTGTCTCGTCTTATATCAACAACATTAGAAAGAACTGGCCCTATTGGAACAGGACAGCTGGGGCAGATCACTTTTTTGTATCATGCCATTCTATCACTAAAATGGTATCTGAAAATGTTGCATATCTTCGAGTAAATGCCATTCAGGTGGTTTGCTCCTCAAATAGTTTCGCGCAAGGCTATACTCCTCACAAAGATTTTTCAGTACCTCAAGTCTGGCCCAGAAAGGGTACACCTGTCGAGGCAAAGCTCATCAAGCAACGGTAAGACACTTGTTCATGCAAATGCTTTCCACAATTTTAGAAGGTGAAATTATTTGCGAAGTCTTTGGAAGGAAAAGAGACTGTACGATTATGTTACATATGTTAGAGTTACGCATACAGATAGTTTGAGACATTTCCTATATGTAGGAGTTGCCATCATGGAGGACCATAGAAAAGGAACGTGAATGTATAAACAAGACTGTTAAGCAGGCCTCTGTCCCTAATGTTGGTTTGTATTTTAAACTGATGGTTTTGGTTCATCCAAAAAGCACTTACAGAACGAACAATATGGGCTTGTGATGGAGCTCAGGAATGGGGGCTGAATGGGGCCTGGGCAGTACCTTTTAGAGGCCTGCTGCAGGTGAGCTAGACGGACCAGTAGGCCAGGTCAGAGCAGCTGGTTCGAGGGCCTCCCCACGTTACTGCCAAGGCCGAAATTCTTCTGATGATGGGATCGTCAAAGCTAGCGTTTCAAAAAGAGGTCCCCGTGAAGGCTTGCCAGATTCCAGAGTAGTAACTATGAGCCCTGACAGATTTTGCAGGCTGGTTCAACCAATCGCATCATAGTCCTGGGCCAATCAAATTGTTTGGGTCTGCAATGCTCTCTTTAGCAGACCCTCAAATGACGCAGCTGGGCTAGCTTTCAAGAGCTGGAAAACTGGACGCTGCAGCAGGGCAACCACGATGGGGCCTTCAAAATTCGCTGCCAGTGGTGCTGCAAGAGCCCTACTAGCATATGCTTGGGAAAGCCCTCTTAAAGGACCAGCAAAGGGGGTTGGGGCAGGCCATGGAGGTCGGCTAGATCTAAGGTTTGGTGAAAGCCAGCCCCTCATCTATATAAAAGGCTCTTGGCTCCGTTGTTCAGCATCCAATCCACTAGCCACTGTAAGCGTTTGTTTCAAGGGCAGGCAGCAAAGGAGAGTGGTGCAGCATAGGGCAGCAGGAGACCCTGTTTTGGTGTCCAGTGGAGCAGCCCACAGGCTGTCCACTATGGTTTGTAATTCAGTTCTTCTTTTGGATCGAGCAGTATTTATTCATACTATCAGTTGTTTAGATGGCTGTGCAATACTTTATGATTCTTAAGTTCTCGTGGACTCATTTTGTCCATCTTAAGGTATTATCTTCGGAAGAATCCCTCCACTGCATGGTGCAGGCTGTGGTATGAAGGTGCTGCCCCCGGTAGATGATACTCTATGGGGTTGCTCTGTGAGTTTTGACCTTGTTTTCCCCATGTTCACCTATAATGTGCTGGCTTGGCAGAAAAGGTAAGTCAATCAACCGTTCGGTGGAGGTACCAGAAGGTGTCGTCGAACCAGCCATGCTAGATTTCATGAAGAGGAACCCCAAAGAGGTCGTTGGAACAGAGGAAGATTGAATCTTCCTTCAAGGAAGATGGAATACAAGCATCCCAAGTTTTATGGGAAGAATTTGAATTGCTTGCAACTGTGGAGGACCTTCGTCTGGCCAGGCAGATATAAATCAGTAACGACTCGGAAGCTGGACAATAACTTGGGGAGAGATCCACACCTCCCAAGACATGTACAACCGTGTCATGGATATTTTGTGGGTTATCTGAAAAAGCTCTTCTCGATTATGAAAGGGTATAAGCTGTATGTAATGGGTCCTAGTGCTCATGAGGGTGTTGCTCAATATGATGCTACTGAAGCAGGGCGATGACATGAAGGAAATGTAAATGATAATATATACACTGAGGAGACTGTCAGTGAATACAATCGTCAGGCAGTCCAGGCACTCTGTGTATCGGAGGTCCAAAAGGGAAAAAGTAATAGGCCTGCAAAATTTGATGCATTGTAAGCTCAGATAGCTCAGCATGAGCAAGCGCACGAGGCCAAAAAATCTGCTTAGGCGTTGGTAAATGAGGGACTTAAAGAGAAGGTGGCTAAAGCCTCATCTCAAGGGTTGAAGTCGTTAAGGTAAAAAATGTTTCCCAGCCCAATGTTGGAGGTCAGCATCTCCTGATGTACCTTGGTTATTAGGTTAGGTCATGTAGCCTAAGGTTGGGGCAGATGGATCCAGCCATCTCAGGCAGATCTGCCCGTCTGGAGCCTCCACCAGGGTGGTGTGCATTGCCTGCTACCTGGGCTCAGTTCACAGCATGGATCGGGGTCTTGAGGGTTTGCTGGCAGGCCACTTTGGAGGAAGGTGTATCCAGGAGGGGTTGCAGACCAGATCGCAGGTTTTCAGGGCTGGCAAAGGGCCTGTTGCTATGGCAGCCCTTTGCTCCGCCTTTTGCAGGCCTGCATGGGGGCCCAGTTAGGCCACCCTCTGGGGCAGCAGACCCGCGGGTTACCAGGCCCTAGCAGGCTGTTTTACAGGCAGAGTGGCTGGTGCCACCTAGGCTCCTTGGTCAGTCCAGTTAAGGCCGGGAGTTGGCCTATATACGGCTAGTCGGCCCCCTAGAGGCAGGTGGGTCTGCCCACACGTACCAGCTGACTGGACGGGGAGAGGCTATCTATAAGCCCCCCCTCCCAGGTTTTGCCCAGCAGTGCGGAGGGCTTTGCTGTGAGATTCCTTGCAGTCTCTCTCATTCTTTTCAGTTCAGTTTGTGTGGTGTGCTTTGCTCTCTCTTGTCTCTCCAGTTTTCGTTGAACTTCTCACATGGTATCACAGCCTACATGGCTAGAGACGTGAGACATGGAGGGAGCCTGACGCCAGCAAACTGTGTTGTTTCCTGATTCGAAAGGAGGTGTTCTCGAGGGACGAGACAGTGAAGGGGTGAAGGTACCTAGGCCCCAAGCCTGTTCACTATCTTCTCTAGCCCTCTCCTCATCGATCCCCGTCTCTACCTTCTCTTCTCAGTTCGACTCTCTCTTCCCTTCGAGTCTCGACATGGCTACCCTGTCTGAGTTGACGATAGCAAGCCCGTATTACCCACCTTCCCCCTCAATTATGGTGTGTGGCGGGTCGTGATGGACTTCAGTTGTATGATTCAGCGGACTTCATATTGGTGGGCGTGATCCCCCTGCAAAAAATCTAGGGATCCTGCAGCAGGAGGCAGAGGCCACGGACCGAGTCAATGCGAGGGTAAGATCCTAGGAGAGGAGAAAGCACAAGAGACTGCAAGGGATCTCACCCAAAACCAGTGGGGAAAACCTCTGGGCACCAACTGGTCCAAACTGAATGCAAACAAGTGTGGGAGCGGGTGCTATATATAGGCAGCCACCCGCCCTCTAGCATGCTGGTCTGTGGGCTGACAAGGTGCTCCTCCGTCCTACCGCTCCCCCGTTCTAGGCAGAGGGCTGTACAAGGGGGACCCCCGTGGCTGCAGCCTTGTAGGGTGCTGCCACCCAGCCATAAACGGGGCTGACCCCCCTCCCAACAGGCTGACCAGCAAGACAACGCGGCCCATCATCAGGTTGGCCCACCTCAGCCTACAAAGGCCTCCAGAGGGGCAGCTAGCTACCCAGCTCCGGGGACAGCTAGCTACCCAGCTCCGGGGACAGCCACACAGACCCCCAACACTGGGCTGACATGTGGCAACCATCAACCTCGGGTGGGGCCTCCAGAGTGGGCATGTCTGCCCTCAGTCCTACCCTACGGGGGATGGACACACCCACTGCCAAAGGCCCTCACTCAGCCTACCCTAACCTCTCACGGGGTGGGCACACCCACAAGCAAGGCCCTCTCTCTACCATGTGACATCAGGAGATGTTGACCTCCTACATACTCCAATCACGCGAAGCACATGACGGTGACCAAAAGTATCCGAGAACATTTGGCGTTCTTGTACAACAAAACCTCTCCCATGAAAGGGTCTCTTTGGAAGTTCAGATGAGGTTGTTGGATTCCACGAAGCCTTCATCGATGCGGGAGCACATCAACAACTTACAGGAGCTTCAGCAAGAGATGCTCCAGGTGGGGAAGTGGATAATCTGAGGACATGGCCATAACATTGCTGTCCCACTTGTCTTCCCAGTACTCTGCATTTTTTTTGTCCTTGATAACTAGTGGAAGTATGGATACGTTGACCTGGGAGGAGTTGGTATCCCTGGTGCTGTCGGTTTGCCCGCCTCTCTGCGGGTTAGCATACTGTAGGGTAGGATTGGGGCATGTGTCTATGACAGATGGATCCAGCAGTGAAACCAGATGCAAAATATTTTGGTCCGATCTCATAGTGATTGAGGGGCCCAAACTTGACATGGGTTCTGAAAATAGACAGTAGCAGATCTAACCCTGACATGTTTGGCTCATCTGAGTTCTCGTATAAACCTTTTGTGTGGCCTATCGGGACATCAAAGCCGATGAGGCCTTCTTGCTCTCGCGTTCCTTGGGGTTGAAGCTATTCCAAAAACACTTTGGCTGTTGTACAGGACAGGAATACATTTGCTCTAGAGGAAGCTTGAAGACTTTCCAGAAGATCCTCCAAGACTGTGCATACACATGCTTGCCACTCTCACGGGGGACTAATAGGCAGCGCCATGTCTTCCCATGCAACCAATGGTATGACCAGGATCAGCAAGGATGCTAGGAAGAGAGTAAAATTTGCAAAGTCAGGAGGAAAGGGAAGTTGCCATTAAAGAAAGACTCATATTGCAAGTTTGTTTACAGTCTAGTCAGGGCTTGAGAGTTGTGGTCTTCTGCTATTATGAATGTATAAATATAAAATACTACACCTTACATGGCAGTTCTACTTTCTGTTATGAGGCATTTGTATGCTTCTAAAGTAGCTGCGCATTTAGTCTGTTCGTTCGTGACTAAACCAGACATTCCGTTGCTTGATTTGTACAGAAAAGTACTGGCCTTCTTCGCAGGAGCAGCCAACTCACCGGTACGGGCAGCAGCTGTCAAGGCATGGTCACATGATCAAGATATACGGGTGCACTCTAAGCGGCTAACCACTCCTTACTCCCAAGCTTTACTCACGAGCAAGTTTTGTCTTCATATTAAGGGTTTCGAAGTGAATACTGCAAGAATAGCAGATGCCATGCACTTCGGCTGTGTTCCTGTCATTATAGCTAACCACTATGACCTTCCGTTCAGTGATGTCTTGAACTGGGATAATTTTGCCATGATAGTAACAACTCTAGACATTCCACTTCTTAAAAAAGTTTTGCAAGGGGTTACAGCAGAGCAGTATGAAAAATTACACAAAAATGTCATGGAAGTTCGCAAACATTTTCAGTGGAACACCCCATCTCGTGAGTATGATACTTTCCACATGGTAATGTATGAATTGTGGTCAAGAAGGCATGTTTTGAGACCTATGTTCTAGCACTAAAAGAATGATTTGTAAACCCTTTCATGTGGCAAAAAGCCATGCAATTGTATGTTATTTGGACTTGATACTCAGTAGTCTTCCTTCGATGATTAGTGCAAAGACATCTCGAAAGGTGTAATGAGCCAAAACAATGGAGACATGAGGTGTAACATGAACCCATTCTCCAAGTCAAAATGTGTAGTTGTCGTGAATCAAGTAGAAAGAAAATGAAAGAAGAGTGAAATATTTGTCCATGTGACGAATGAGGGTAACCCATGTTTTATGGCCCCACAGTTCCTGAAGAGAAATGACCTCGTCTATACTGAAAGAACTTGGAAAGGGGGCTCCATGTTGACAAACTATTAAGAACAAGCCCATATCCCACCCTTCCCTGCAATGATTGTTGTTGACCATTTGTTTTGCAATTATTCACTTACATTTATTGCAACTCCTTAGAAATTTTAGTTAAAGGACCATGCATTTTCTCAATACCAGAATTTGATGCAAAATGATGCAAGGCATATGTTTCTCATAGTTTACCTTTGGCATATTTGTTTTTTAGAATCTCACATGTTAATTCTTTATTAAGTATTTTGTAGTTAGTAACTGTTTTCTTTTCTTTTGTGTTGGTATTGATGATCGAAATTCTCTTATTAATCTATGTAGTGGTGATGATAGGTCATAAGTTTTGATAAGTTGTAATCAAAATTCTCATGTTAATCTATGTAGTGGTGATGTTGTACACTTGCTTATTGTACACAAGAAAATTTACTCAATCTTTGTGTTTTTTCTTGGTAGTTGTGTTTGATTACATGTAAAGCTTTGTGTGATTGATTTGTGTTATGTATGAAGTACCATATATTGTTGTAGGTTGCAACATAGGCTTCCATAATGAATTAAACATATACATTTGATTGCCAAGAAAGGCTTAACTTCTTATTGAATGCATTATTGTAGATATCTCTAGGTGCTCTTTTCAAAAATAAAGGTTCTTTAGATATTTGAAAGTCACAAGCATCCATCTCTGTGGAATTCATCCAATTGTGGATATCCATAATTGTGTAGGATATTAATTCATTGATTTTTTATGGATAGACTCGTATATCCTTTGGTAAGATCCCTCTTCCTAAGGTGTTGTGACTTGTTTTTCTATACATTGATGTGATTATGCATTTTTGTTTCTCTTATATGTTTATCTAAAAGTCTTTGTTGAAAGCAATACTATTGTCCACAACAATGCTATGCCTTTTTGTTGTGGTAAATGGTAGCATCTTGTATCCATGGAATACCATGCTCATGTTGGATACCTTGAACTTAGTATTCAATCACGAAAATATAATAAACAATATTGATGAGGAATAAAACCGAGCATGAACATATGGTATCATTTTGGCATAACACATGTGCATTTTTTTCCATTTGAGAATATAGTTAGATATTATCCTTTTGTTTAGTACACATCTTGCAAAAGCAAAGAATAAGGTTAAGGTTCAAAGTATAGCTCTTTACTGTGCTCTTGTTGAATTCGATGGGTTTGCATAAAATACAAACAAAAAATTTCCTACAACCCTTGCTTTCAATATTATAATGATTGATTAACACCATATTAGAGAATTTGGGAAAATCCTGATAATTTGGAAACTTTTGAGGGGTTGTAATTATGTAACATTCAATGTTTTTCATTGATTTTTCCCATAGATTTGGGAGTCCATCCAAATCTTGCAAATGTGCATGGTTTGCATCAACATAAGTAAAATGTATGTTGAGGTTTCGACCAATGCATGGTATTTTTTGAGGGGTTACAATTACAATGCATTGAGTGCACTCCATTGACTTTCTCCCTGGATTTGGCCGTGTATATGAAACTCACAATTTAGAGTGTGCTTGTTCTGCATTAGCCGAGAAAAAAACATCATATGTTTGAGTTTAACGAAGCATTTTTTGCCTCGTCTAAAAAAAAGGTGGTGTTCAAAAACACCATTTTAGTTTAGTTGGAGAAAAAGTAAGAATGCAACACTAGTCCTTGATATTTTGTCGAGTGTGCAAAACTTGCAACCACAAAGCAATGGTTTGCAAAAAAAAAGATAAAGAAAAAAGATCAATGTCATACCTTCCAAATATTTGTTAGTATTCAAATAAATTATTGTTGTGCAAGGAAAAAAAAGTCATGCTTTTCAAGTACCTTCACTTCATTGTGGAGTTAGCATCAGAGTCGGAATCTGTTCTATGAGCCAAATTAGATAAAGCTCGCTTGCGTGCAATGGTTGGTATCTTCACCTTGATGGGGAGGTTGCTGCTCTTCGAGGAAACCTTCTTTGAGAGGTTACATTTTGGAACCCATGACCATACAATAGCATCAACAGATTCCCAACGTGGAGGATCACCTTTATTGCACATCCAAATCTTGTTCCAACAATCTGCATACACATCCTCAATTTCTGCATTGTGTCTTTTGCATATAGGTGCCCAATATTGTATGAAAACCTTCTTGAAATTTTTAGATTTATTATCCTTCTGTACATCAGTTTGAGCAATGCCTAGCCAAATTGGGTAAATTTTTTCTGCTGGTCGGACCAAAAGAAAGTGTCCTTTTTGTACATCAACCATTGGATCAAATGATTGTTTTGGCTTTTTCCTTTGAGGTCCACAGTAATGATCATTCAACTCTTCAATTCCTTGAAACTCATCGTTTTCATTATCAAATACTTGCACACAATCAATATGTTGCGTCTTTGGCTAAAATCTCTCGTACATGCCCTCTACACTATTGTTTGGTTTATCAAGCTCATCAATCATGTTCTTCCAGTACTTCACTACTGGCTTGTAAAACTTTGTGAAAGATGCATCTGGACCTTGCAGGTGTGCCCATTTTTCCCAAAAGCGTACATACTCCTTGATACCAACTATCACATCTAAGTGATCCTTCACATACTTGAACATGGTTACATAAGGTGGCTCTCCACTTGGTAGCATTGGATGACCATCCGGATGTCTCTTCCACAACTCAATGCCACCTCACTTGGTTACCAATCTAATGATCGTGGATGCACTTTATATTGCATGATAGGAACTTCATTTCGCATAAAGAACCGAAATTGGAGAGGCTTTGAGTGTCCCACTAAAGAATCTTTCCCATCCCATAGGCATCCATCAACATAGCTCTTGAAATCAGGGACTTCCGTTACCAAAAATGGCGTTGGAGAAGACTCCTCACATTGTCTAAAAGGATCCATGAGATGTGCAAATGTCAATGTTTGGCTAGTTCTTAACCTCTCTGAAAACCTGCTAAACATTGCATCAATATCCTCATGTGTATGCCCAACCATCAAGAATCCCAATTGAATTGACTTGAAAATCCCTCGAGCAACAAGTAATGATAGGTATGCAAACAAGTACCTATTCTTGTTTTCAGAACCACAATTATCCAACTGCAACAATAGGTGTTCGGGTAGTTTCTTATAAGGATTTTCTTGATGGGAACTTCCAAGTCCAAGGTCTTTGAATGTTCCACCCACTGCTCCAAGATGAAGTTGTTGCTTGCCATTAGAAACATAGTGAGAATCCAATGCTTCTCTTGAGGTTAGTGCATTTAGCAGAGCGTTGTCAGACCTTGGCATCCCATCATGTACCAAATCTCCAAGTGCATGGTTATCAAGTCTTTCAAGATTTCTCAAACACAAAGCCAATGAACCAATTGTGAAGTTAGGATCCGATGGCCACAAGGATAAAGAAAAGTGACCATAACGTCCTTGACCATGTCCATGTGTTATCATGCCAGTCAAAGCCACTGGGAGCTGAAAGGACTTGTTTGTGTCCTTTGAACGATTGCGTAATCTAGGGATGGCTGTCTTCTTTTGGTCCATCTTATCATGGATAATGCATAAGTATGTATGAGGATACATTTCAGAAAATCTGCGCCAAGTGTAGTACACATTTCTACAACTTTTTTGTTGTAACATGTGTTTTCTTCTATCTTCCATCAACTTATTACGTTCATTTGGGCATTTTGTCGCTGCAAGCTGAGCCTTGATTGCACTACATAAACCACACTTAGAGAATTCACTTGTTTTTGACAAAGTTACATGCTTGAATTCAGAGTTCCATATGTGGTTGAATGTGGAAGTTGACATCTCCTTACAACCCAAACTATGCTTTAATTGCATGTTAACTTCATAGAGAATATCAACCTGCTTGTATACATCCGGTATCACCAACTGTGTTTCCCTTGATCCATCCTGAAGTGTTCTACTTTTGTGTGGCATACGCTCAGAATTGTTATCCACAAAATCTTGGATTATGGCTCTACCCAGTTCTGTGTGGTCCCAACCTCTTCGCACGATTCCTTTATTACCATGTATGCACCTTCGTATACCAATTTCAAATTGCTCCCTGTATCGATAAAATGTTGTTTTTGGAATACCATGCATTTCATACCATGCTCTACAACAAACTTGAATACCATTCAATGAAAAGACATATTTGAACTGCCCATTGTCATCTTTTCGACAAGCAACCCCAAGAGTGTCATGGCGCGAGCCTCCAAACTTTGGCCCCAATACTCTATGCGTAATTTGGATATCATTTGACGATCGGAAAATTGACAACAATTTTGTTTACAACAATCAATCATAGATACTTTTATGACTGCATCCCTTGTGAGTCTAGATGATGCTAATGGCATATCATGTTTTTTAGCTTTTCTCTTTATCATGCAGTAACGCCTCTTTTTTGTGGATTTTTCCATTGGGTCCTCATCTTCCATGTGCTTTTTCCTAGAACCACTTGAAGAATTCATGGTGTCATCGATTCTTAATGAAGTTCCATCTAAAAAGGTTATTTGTGCAATGGGCCATTTTATTAAGTGGATGGTATCGATGCCTGATACATCACTATGATACTTTTCAATTCCCACACCTAGATTACCTTCACCAAGCATCTCAAAATTTATAGGTTCAAATGGGTAGACATACAAAACAACACCCTCTGCAATGCTCTTGGTTTTCTGCTCATCCCATATTAAGACTTTCTTATCCTTCCATGATTCTTGAATGGAAAACTCATCATATTCACATAGAGGTTCAATGTCAATGGTATCTGATGTTATATCATTCATTGGTACAATAGCTCCATTGACATTGTCCACACAACTCATTGATCGTGCTTTCCAACGAACAACACTACCCAAAGCCTCATAGACTAAGAATGCATCCATTGTAGGAAATGGAAGAAGTGCACTTTCATCCATACAAATATCGATCGCCACCAATACATTGTTTTCTCCCAAGGGCACACCTTGGCACATGTCATCATGTGATGTAGAGAATATTGTCCCAATGGCAACAATCTTTCCACTGACAAGCAAGTTGACTTTAACCCCCACTTTCAATGTGGCACCTGCATAGTACATAGCATTTGTTATAGTTCAATATTGATATCTGATGGTGTGACTTAGGATGAAAATGCTTTACAAGATTTCATTGCAAGACCAAATCTTCCTAAACCTTGGTGCTTTGAATTTTAGGCAGCAAAATTTGGCTACATGGCCAAATCTTCACAAACCATGGTGCTTTGAAAGGGAGATAGCAAGATTTGTCCACACAACCAAATCTCCCAAGACGCTGGTGCTTTCAAGAAGCCATCAAGATTCATCCACACATCCAAATCTACTTAGACCTTGGTGCTTTGAAAGAAGCCCACAAGATTTGGTGACATGGTCAAATCTCCCCAGACCCTGGTGCTTTGAAAGGAGCCAACAAGATTTGGCCACATGGCCAAATCTCCTAAGACAGTAGTGCTTTGAAAGAAGCAATAAGATTTGGCGACACGGCCAAATCTGCTCAGACCTTGGTGCTTTCAAAGAAGCCAGCAAGATTTGGATGCACGGCCAAATCCTTCGAGACCTTAGTGACTTCTTTCAAAGCACTGAGAAGATTTGTTTGTGGCATTCTTTCAAACTTGGGGAGATTTGGTCGTGTGTCCAAATCTTCTAGGCTTCTTTCAAAGCACTAGGGTATGGAGAGTTTTGGCCATGCAACCTCCTCTTGCATGCTTCTTTCAAATCACCAGGTTCTGGGAGATTTGGCCATGTGGCCAAATCTTTCAAAGCATTAGGGTTTGGGAAGATTTTGCCGTGCTACCAAATGTTTCTAGCTTATTTCAAATCACTAGGAAGATTTGGCCACATGGCCAAATCTTCTTTCAAATCACTAGGAAGATTTGGCCACATGGACAAATCTTCAAACGTTAAATTTAAAAATTGAAAATCCAGATTTTAAAATTTAAAATTTAAAGTTCAAAATTCTAAATTCAAAATTTAAAATAAAAAATTCAAATTTCAAGCGTCAAGTTTCAAATTTTGAAATTCAAATCTAGAGATCCTACTTTCAAAAAAATCGTCATGATTCACGCTATTACACTTTAAAATCATACTATTACTTTAAAAGCAAACTAGAAAATCTAAAACTATTAAAAAACCAAAACTTTAAAAGGTAAAGCTAAACAAACCTTTTAAACCAAGCATAAAAAGTAAACCTATGAGAAGGAATTGAATTTGTCTTCATGGGGGATCAAGTGCTAGGCTCACCTTGTTCTCTCCCTTCCTAGATCTCCAATGTGTACGTAGGGTGGTTTGAGAGCTTTAGGACAACGTCTTAGATGGGGTAGTTCTTGGAAAACACTCCTCCACCCTTGTTTAGCTAATTGCAAGCAAAAAAGTTCAAAACTATGTCAAAATGAGAGGTCCCGGGAGGCTCCCCTAACAATGTGTACTTAACTATGTAGGTTTTAAACTTCCATTACCAATTCAACTCTCCATAGATTCCACACACAATAGTTGGATTAGAAAGAGGTCTTTTTTTTTTTTTTTTGCTCTTCATGCTTTTGGGTGGATTGCTCCTTCCCCCCAAAACATGCTTTTTTGGGGGGGATTGCTCCTTCCCCCGAACTATGCTTTTTGGGCGTATTGCCCATTTCCCCCCAAACTTTTGGCGGTATTTTCTCTCTTCCTTTTTTTGGCCATACTTTTTCTTCTTCTTCTTCTTCTTCTTCTTCTTCTTCTTCTTCTCCTCCTCCTCCACGACTTCTTTTCTCCTCGACCCTCGACATTGCTGTTCGACCCTTTGCGTCTTCCTTCCTCCCCTCCGCGCCACCGCTCGACGACTTCCTCGATGAATTCCCTACTTCCTTTCTCCCCGGCCCTCGATGCTGCTCCTCGACCCTCCGCAGCTTCCTTCCTCGACCCTTGACGACTGCTCCTCTCCTCTGCGACGACCCTCGGCGCTGCTCCTCCCCTCCGCGACACTACTCCACATTGCCCTTTCCCTCCGCGACGCTGTTTCTCCTCCACAACTTCCTTTCTCCTCCACGACTTCCTTTCTCCTCCACGACTTCCACGCTGCTCCTCCCCTCCGCAACACTGCTCCACGTTGCCCCTTCCCTCCGCGACGCTGTTCCTTCCTCCCACAACACAGTTTTCGGCCTGCTTCTTCTTGCTCCTTCCCCCCACGACCCTGTTTTTGGCCTATTTCTTCTTGCGGAGCACTGCTTCGAACTGTTTCTTCTTCCTCCGCATAGTTTCGGCCTGCTCTTGCCTTCAGTGACAGGTTTCCTTTGCTGGACGACGTTCCTTGGGTAGGCACAAAGGACAAATCTATTTCTTCTTCATAGCCCTCAGGAGGCCACTCTTTCTAAACGAGATCTCATCTTGACGAAATCCAAACAGCACAAGCTCACAAACAACAATGGCTACTCAATCATCCAAGTAAGAAAACGAAAGAAATCGAAAGTGTACCTAATTCATGCATGTTCTCCATTTTCTCCATTTCAGAACACCACGATTTGAAAGAAAGACTCTTGTAAAAGTAGGAATCTCGAAGTGTGATTTGAAAGTAGGGTCTTTAGTATATGATTTGACTTTCAGATCTTCAAATTTAAAATTTGAATTCTGTATCTAAGATTTTGAATTTTGAATTTTGAATTTTGAATTTTGAATTTTAAATTTTGAATTCTTCAGATTTGAAATTCGAATCTTAAGATTTGAATTTTAAATTTTAAATGGGGAGATTTGGCCATGCGCCCAAATCTTCTAGCTTCTTTCAAAACACACAAGATTTGGCCGTACGGCCAAATCTCCCTAGACCTTGGTGATTTCAAAGAAGCTATAAAGATTTGGCATCACAACTAAATCTTCCTAAACCTTGCTGCTTTGAAAAGATTTGGCCACACAACCAAATCTTCCTCGACACTCGTGATTAGAAAGAAGATAGCAAGATTTGGCTGCATGGCCAAATCTCCCTAGACCCTCATGATTAGAAAGAAGCTAGCAAGATTTAGCCGCATGGCCAAATCTCCTTAGACCTAGGTGATTTAAAAGAAGCTAGAAAGATTTGGCATCACAACCAAATCTCCCCAAATCCTGCTGCTTTGAAAAGATTTGGCCGCACGGCCAAATCTCCCTAGACCCTTGTGATGAGAAAGAAGCTAGCCGCATAGTCAAATCTTCCTAAACCCTCGTGACTTATAAAAAGCTAGAAAGATTTCGCATCGTAGCCAAATCTCCCCAAACCTTAGTGCTTTGAAAACTTGGTGCTTTGAAAAGATTTGGCTGCACGGCCAAATCTCCCCAGACCTGGCGCTTTGAAAAGATTTGGCTGCATGGCCAAATCTTCCTAAACCTGTGCTTTGAAAAGAATTGGCCGCACGGCTAAATATCCATAGACCCTTATGATTAGAAAGAAGCTAGCAAGATTTGACCACACACAAATCTCACCAAACCCTGGTGCTTTGAAAAGATTTGGCTGCACGGCCAAATCTCCATAGACCATCGTGATTAGAAAGAAGCTAGCAAGATTTGGCCGCACGGCCAAATCTCTCTCCCTAAACCTGGTGCTTTGAAAAGATTTGGCTGCACGGCCAAATCTCCCTAAACTTGGTGCTTTGAAAAGAATTGGCCGCATAGCCAAATCTCCCTAAACCTGGTGCTTTGAAAAGAATTGGTTGCACGGCCAAATCTCCATGGATCCTTGTGATTGGAAAGAAGCTAGCAAGATTTGACCGCACACAAATCTCCCCAAACCCTGGTGCTTTGAAAAGATTTGGCCAGACGACCAAATCTCCATAGACCCTCCTGATTAGAAACAAGCTAGCAAGATTTGGCCGCACAGCCAAATCTCCCTAAACCCAAGTGATTTAAAAGAAGCTACAAAGATTTGACTGATTTGAAAGAAGCTAGCAAGATTTGGTTGCACAGCCAAATCTCTCCAGGCCCTAGTGCTTTGACAGAAGCCCACAAGATCTGGACACAAGGCCAAATCTCCCCAAACTTTAGTGCTTTGAAAGAAGCCCATATGATTTGGCCACACATCCAAACCTCCCCTTCCAGTGCTTTTAAAGAAGCCCATAAGATTTGGCCGCACGGCCAGATCTCCCTAGTGCGGCCAAATCTCCCTAGAATCTAGTGCTTTCCAAATCTACTACTATGTCTAGTGTCAATTCTAGATTCTATTTCAGATATGTTTATCGATAATGTGTTTTGTCTAACATTAAAGATTATAAAGATGATAGTTTGTATATTGCTTGGGTTTTTTTACAGGAAAGACACAAATGTGAAGAAGGTTGAGAAAGTTGTAAGTGGATTTGCAGAAAAAAGCATACCTTGGTACTTTGACATATATAGTATTGAGGGAGCACAGTTGACACGAGTTCACTTATTTGTTTTGTTACCTAATAAAAGTGCATACACTTGTGTTGGATCGGTACATCAAATCACTGAAGATGTGGTTGGAAAAGAGGGAGATATTGGATTGTTGATCATTATAAATCAAAATAAGAAGTTTCTCTTGGATCCCAACGATTATGAAGCATCTCGTATGAAGTCTGATGTAGATGACAACATGCACTCAAGAGGCTAGATAAGTGTTGAATCAATTGATGGAAATGAAATTGACACAGTGACAACAATCATTGAATCATATCGCAAAGTTTCAGCAACATTAAAGAAGCGTAAGAGTGGGGAAGATAGTGGGGAAGGAACAAAGAAAGGAAAATCGGCTATGGTTCAAGCACCAGGTGGTAGCGGAGAAGGGGCAAAGAAAGGAAAGCTAACTATAGTTGATGTACCACAAGAAGGAACACCTCCAGAGGGTATGCTAGCAGTTGTGGAAAGAAGCAATGGTAGTGAATTGGAGCCAAGTGGAAAGGTCATAGGAAAAAAAGGGCAAAAGAAACCATCAGGCTTGGTGGAATATGAAAAATACTACCCATTTGGGTTGCATGCAACATTTTCAATTCCAGTTACAAGATGTCAAAAAGCTCCTCCAAGCTATGTATATAGAGGGTTGAACAAAGAGCATGTGGAGAAGCTTGCTGCAGACTTCGGTTATAACTCTAGGCCTCCTGCTACTGTAGCGGATTTAATGCCTTTCAATCCTGAAACAAAGCAGCCCCTGGAAAGGGTAGATAAAAAGGATTTAACCAAGTGCCACTACTGGATACTATCTGGACAACATTCAATATATGCTGCTAAAATATTCACATCTAATGATGATAATAGCACGGCCCAAAGAAAGAACTACTACCGCACCCGCCAAGTGAGGATTGTAGTGAATTGTCCCGCATGCTTTTGTGTGGAGATATCAAAGATGGCAAACCTGGAGTCTCAAAATATCTTGAGACAATCTCCATACATTGATATACTTAAGCAGGTGAGGGGACAATGGATTCTCTTTAACAGACCCAAGAAAGCACAACAAGGGCTTGCAAAAGGACATCCAGATCGTGAGAATTGGAATGTAAGTACAGATTTTTATTATGAATCATTTTTTACAAGTCAGTTTTCATAATTATTGCATTCTAATGGATTCATATATTTTGCAGGCTTTCATTGACACTGGCAAGGTAACATTGGGCAATAGCTTTGCCACGAAGGATGTACATATGATAATCACAAGCGATGCCATTTATGATGGTTGGATCTCCATCCTTGAGGATTACATTGCAGGCAAATATTCACAAGATGGAAAATGCCGTAGGCAACCCACAGTCTCAATGTTTAGATGCTTGCGTGGATTGAGTGATGATCAACTTGGTCAAATTCAAAATGACATTAAGGAAGGTAGAGTAGTCATAGCTAAAACAAAGACTGATGCCATGATTCTTGATATTGAAGGACGAGCTATGCAGATCAAGAGAGATGCTGCACTACAAGAAGAACTTTATATGTTTATATCCGCAGAACGGCCTTCTTTAATGTTAAAAAATTGGGATGAGTGCAGATTACATTTCAAAATTACTCCAGAATTGTATCATCAGATTCGTGGTTGCTCTGACTCATGGTTAAAAGTGAAGCTTCAACAGGGCAAGGAAACTCCACCATTGCCTGATGCTGCAAAGGGGTATCTGAGGTGGATTATGGGACAAAGTGAAGGTGCAAGTCATGGACCGAATTGCACCCGGCCTTGGAGGTTCTACACAGTCGGTTCAAACATGGAGGGAATGGAATTTATACATAATGTGTACCAAGAGCCAATGGCAATAGGGGTTGCCTTTTTGGATGTAATGTATGGACCAAGTAGAAGTAGAAATTGGAATGAGGATCGCTTTGGGTGAAAAGCTTGATGACAACGCTTCTCCCCCAGTGCAATTCCTTCTTGTGGTGTTCTTGACCATGGATCATGTATCATGTTTGAAGAATGCATTAAATAAGACATGCGGACAATATAAAATACACTTCGGTTGCCTTAATTTTGAAACTGCAAATATATTTGTCACTGGATCTATGGATGGCTTAATTGCCTGTGTACTGGTAAGCAAGGAAAAGCATTTCAACGATATTGAGCGCTATACCAATGCACAATGTAAGCCATCGATATATGTTGCAGATGAAAAATATGAAAAATCAAGTGGTGCAGAAGAATCAGGTGATGAGGATGATGATGATGAATTTGACATTGAATTGTCCTTGAAAAGAAAACGTTCAAGTATCATGAAAGACATGATCATGGGTTTCTGTCGAGAAGATGAGTATGTATTGGACTTGTTAATTGGACTTGTTCTCTGAGGGGCTTGCTGCAATAGAGTCTCTTTCTTGTAAGAGGCGTGTTGTTTCAGTTGTTGAGACTTATGAGGAGTTGGCAAAGGTTGAAAGTATATGTTGCACGTATGCTTAGAGTAATCATGAAATTCGACAATGGGCTGGCTTGCAAGAACCAATATTGGCAATAGAGGGGGTGCCAAAAGAAGATGATACAATTGAAGGTGGAGGGGATAAAGAAATTGATACCATACCAGGACAAAAAGAGCTTCAACCGTTCAATGAAGAGCAGCGTGAGCATTTACAAAAAAACGCTTCAAAGTTTTGGGAAACAGAAGAGGAAGCAACAGGTCCTTGAAATTGTCCTTTTATATGGTGTTCGTGTTTTCCATATGTTATCTTGCTATATTCTCCATATGATGTATTAATTTTGTTCCAAAGATCTTTTAATATTTCTTGGAAATTTCTTCTATCTCATTGCCATAATTCAAACATTCATATGTATTCTTGAATATGTTTAATTTTCTATATTTCATGAAAAGATGTGTTTGCATGTTGTAATACCTTCGGAGTGTGATACACATCCAAATTTATTTATGAGTTCATAAATGTTAAAAAGTGTGTTGAGTCTTGATTGTGATGAATGAATTAGTGTAAATTGTTGTTTCTATCCTTATTCACTTCATATGAATGCTCAAATATGTTTTGGCCGCTTGGCCAAATATTTTCTTAGTGGGAACACTCGGGCAATGCTAGATAATGTTGGACTCCACTCTATCTATTACGCAAAGGTTTTTGGCATTGTAAGGATATGTAGTTTTGGGGATTAAAATAACTTAAAAGGGTATAGATTCAACAACTTTAGGGGGTATACTAAGCATATGAACATGAATGCTTTCTTTTTTTTAGTATTCCAATTTTGTTTTGAAAAAGAAAAACATGAATGCTTTCACACAAACAAATTGCATTGAGAGCACACAACCTAAAGTTTGACAATTTGGTTTTCCATCTCAATCTTCAGTTTGTTTCTACTTATGAATTTCATTTCCTTGTTTATCAACAGATATTGGCCATCTCAATTTCTCATCGCTAGAAGCATTGCCTATACATGTGACACCTGATCCAATGATTCATTATGTGCCTAATTTGAACATTAGCATGCAAGTTCCAAGCTCAAAATGGTTGATTGAAAATGTTGAGGATGCAATGTCTGCAGTTAATGTTCCATTGAAAAATGTGAATGCAAGCTTAGAAGGTAAAGGAGAAGATGCAATGTCATTGTATGAAGCCAAGGTGCAGGAAGAAATCTTAGAAGGTAAAGGAGAATAATGTCACCCTCAGAAATAATGTCAAAAGAGGTGATAACAAAAAGACTAGCAGTGATAATAGATTTGAAAGGGTTATTGCTCGAGCATTGTTTTTTGAAGTCAAATAAACATATGAGCTTGCACAATGGGAAGCATTGGCTTGTTCTCCATCCTGGGTGTTTAGAGTTTCTACAATGGTTGCTCGATCACTACCATGTTGGCATTTGGTCCACTGGAGGAGAAAAGGGCATGGTGCAACACATGCTGGACACTTTGGAGCATCATGTTAATAGAAAGTTACATTTCTTCATGGTTTGGGGTGCGATGGCATGCCACAAGCATACAAAGAGTAGAATCATTCGACCAGATAGGATGAATGTGGAAGCGGAGTTTAAACCATTAATGAGAGTGTGGTGTTGTTTTAAAGAGGAATGCAAACCAGCAAGAACAGTGTTCATTGATGTTTCGCCTTACACGGGTTGTGTTAATCCAGTAGAAAATTGCATTTTCCCTACAAAATTTGATATAGATTGTGGTGATTCTATTTTGCTTCATGAGTTATTATCGTACCTACAGATGCTAGATGATGCAGTAGATGTGCGCAGTGCCATCTCTTCTAACAGATTTGGTCAAGCTCCGATTGTCGAAGGGCATGATATGTTCTATTATTTTTAACCAGTGATCCTTGAATTCAAAGAAAAAAACAAAGAAGTTCTCGAAAGGATGAATGTCGAATCTCATATGTCTACTCGTAGTTCAAAAAAAGACACAGAGAAAGGTATTACTTCACCTATAACCAAAACTAGAGTGAGAGGGACTTGTCCTACTACAAGAAGTATGGTGCATGCTCATCATGTTACATTGAATGAAGAGGAAGAATGCTCGAAGAATGCATGCTAGGAAAAATTGCCAAAATGGGGCCATTGAAAGATAGTGAGGCAAAACGCTTTGCTATGGTTCTTGGATGCAAGGAAGGGGAATCACTGCCGATGCTGCAAGGGCATTCTTAGCCAACTTGATTCGATTTTATTGCATAGACAACCCTTAGGGAATGTGAGTGATCTTGTTAATTAGAGTTGCAAACACAAATGCTCAATTAAAACATTTGTACCTACATTCTGATTTATATTTGGACTTTATTTAGATCTGATTTGCAAAACATTATGTTTCAATTTGTTTTGTGAAAGAATTAATAGACATTGAGTTAGTACCTTGTCCAAAAAATGCTATGTGCTTTATGATGTGAGTTTGTATTCCTCCACTAAAAGAATGATTCTTTGATTTTAAACATATGATAGGTGTTGCAGATTGTCTTGAAAAGTTGAAGAGCTATCTTATTACAAATTTTGATCCTGCATCCAATGGCTTATGGAAACATAAATTGCCCATACCCATTGAGCATGTGTTCGAAATGAATGGCATCCATTATGAAGTAAAGAAATCAACAATACCTAGGGTAGGATATGGTCTTTTTGTACATACGAGCATCAAGAAAAAACAAGATTTGATGGTATATAATGGTCCAAAGTATGATTATGATACTTGGAGATCTCTCCTCAAGTTTTTCCCAAGGATGAAGACTTATGGAATGTTTGAAGATCCATTCATTGAGCCATTGACAGATGTGAAATGTATTGTGGGAGATGTATTGTATGGAAACATTGCTGGATATATAAATAGCTCAATGTATTATAAAGAAAGAACAAATGTTATATTTGTATACATCCCTAAACTACCACCTTGGGCTCAAAAGTCACAAGGAAATTCGAGTGCCCATGGCTACATTACTGTGCAAACCATAAAGGATATCTCCTTCAGAGATGAGCTACTTTGTGAGTATGAATACTAGTATGGAATTGTTGATGATTATGTTAAACGATGTGGTGCAAAATTGGCTATGTGTCAATGGTTTTGATTATATTTAGTACAAGAAAGAAATTAAAAAAAAGGTTTTTATCAAGACCATGTCTCTGAGTTTCATGAGCTCTATTGTGATGGAGAGTTTCATGAGCTCTATTGTGATGGAACGGTGTTTTTGAACACCACATTTATATGATGGATGTCAAAGCTCTACCATAATCCTATTGCATATTCAATACTGCAATTTATCAACATAGAAACATATGCATTTGACATTAATTTGATACATCTAATATACCAAATAAAAATTGACAGTTGTTGCAAGTTTAATTTTGTTTTTGAAGACCACATTTATATGATGGATGTCAAAGATTGCATATATCAATACTCCAATTTAATTTACTCCAATGAATCTTCCTAATGCAACATCTATAAATTATAATTATAAACAAAATTTTTTTAAAAGTAAGACAAATAAATGGACAATCGAAATGGGAAACATAAGAACTCATTAGTATTTCTTGCTAAAAAAGTTTTAAATTTTCAACATACTATTTATAATGACATCATCTTGTGCATCTTCTTGATCTTTTACTATTTGGAGATGTGCTTATGCTCTTTTGATAAGCACTTCATGGTATTGTAACCTTGAAAATTTAATTGGAGCTTTGGCTTTGTTTTACCATAGGGGTTACATTATTAGAAAAGCTTGCATATAATCAATGTTTAAGAGGTGATATAAATAATCCTACTTATAGTAGATGTTCTTGTTTTCTACTCCACAATAGTCAACTTGTAGAAGTAGATTTCTTGGAAGTTGTTTATAGCATATATAAGGATCTTGTACGCTCAAGTCTTTTCAAGTTGTGATTGTGAATCTCATATTTTCTTGTGTCCCTTTGGTTTGCATGTGGAAATATAATACATATCTAACCAACAATGTATCTGTAATTAAAAATGCAAATACTTCTTGCAGTTTACTACAGAGCTTGCCATACATACTCTTTCAGATGAACCTAATGTAAAGTTAGGATCATTCTTCCAAAATCGTATTGCAGTTTTCAATACACTAAGTAACCATGCCCATGAGTCACTATCCCCAACAATAACATAATTGCATGACAGCTCATAAATCTTGATAAGGCTTGCAAGATTGAAGTGGACATCTCTATTTGCTCTATCCTATCATGAATCATACAATTTTGAGTCGGGTCTAGCTTTGGTGACAAATGCCATGCATAATATGGACTTAACAAGATATTTGTTATAAACTATGTCCTACTATTTAAGTCGAAGATGCTCCTTGTCACTTTGTATCTTTGTAGTTTCAAGTTTCATACTTTTCTTTTTATTTGTAGGTTTCATCTTGATTGCATTACATGTGTCACACTTGGTGAAAGTCAGAGTTTTTTATAGCCTCTTCTAGTATAAAGTTTACTTCTCGTAGTATATCCTTGTGCTTATATACCAAAGGGGTTGGAGCGTCCCATTCTCCATGCAAGAATGTGTGGTCCTTATGTGGCATCTTCTTTGTAGTTGATTCCACACATTGTTGAATGTTGGCTTATTTATCCCTACATGTCTCATTCTATTCTCCAATACTTCCTTAATCCCACACAAGTATTTGCATACACCAAGTGCATATTGTGGTGACTGTACCTTATAAAAGGTTACTTTGGGAACACCGTGTAGCATTGCAACAAGCTATTATGCCTTCAAGGGAGAATTTCAACCCATCTTACCTTTTCTTATCTCATTGTTCCATCAAAATGTTGTAGAAATATAGTTGGTGCCATCTCTCTAGTATTTTTTGCCATAGTTCCTAGATCCTTGCATCCTATGTGATTAAACAACTTTTTTGTAATCAATATTTGCAACTTTTTGGTACAAAAATTAGATTTACTATTGCTTTTTTGTTTTGTCCCCTTGCATTTCCATTAATCATCATATAATATAGGTTTTTGTTATGTCTTGTAGTATTACCAATGTCATAGTTAAAGCCAAGGAATACTTGCATGTGCAAATCTTAGAAATTATGTTGTCCAATCAACCAAACTTACTCCGATTATACCCATGATTAGAGGTTACTGCATATTCACTTTGTAGCATTCTTCAAGATATGGCTATTCCAAGATGATAGCTATTATGTTGATTGTGATATGAGGCCATGTATAAATTCTTGCTTGAGTGGGATTGGAGAGTTTGGATAGTTATCCCTCGAAAGAAATATATTTATGCAAAGTAGATTTTTGTAAAATACCTCTTGATTAGGTTGCATTTAACCCTAGTTTTGTATTTGACTATATGAGCCAACGATGCATAAGTAGAGATGTGAAGACTCTCTTGGATATCCATAAAGTATCACATTAAGTCCAAGCTAGCCTGGTTTAGAAACGAAACAAGTAAACTATCCCAAAGCTCAATCACAAAGAACCAATCGGTTGGTTTAGGCAACCACTGACTTGCATTGTATCAAGCATGTGTATGATGTGCTCTTCAAACATCTTACATCCTGTCCGCTTTCTACAGATGTCCTTCTTATTTGTGCGTTCTGTTGAAGCCCACAAACTTCTTGGATCGGGATAATCATGCATTCAACTGCTAGAGCCACGTCAGTCGTTTGTTTCAGGGGACACCAACATAGCTCATGTCACCCTCTTTGCAACGAGTTCATCCAAGCTGTGTGCCCCTTTCACTTTCTATAGGCCATTTCTTAGGTTAGAGAGCATCGCCTCTTGGGCGTGCATCTCCCGAGGTGTTGGTAGGATTTGTCACTCTATGAACTTTAGGGTGCAGGCTAAAACTTGTGAAGACTCAAGACTGGTATTTAGCTGAATGGCTTGATGTTGCTGCCTTGAATGCTCCCACCAATCGTGACACCACAGATGGTGTTCTTCACTCCGATGGCAATGATCGAATGCATGCATCTGCTAACTGCTTCATGTTACTACTCTGCAAGGAGTATTCTTTTGCCACGTTATTTCTCCCTCCACAAATGTTTCAAAAGTGTCTTTTGTTGCCGTTTCGATATCGTGCCATTGCTTTCCTTGACCTGGAATCAGCTCCTTGTGCCTTGACCAACCTTTTCAACTTTCTTATTTTGCAACCTTTGTATGCTTCTCTTGCAAGCTATGGCGAGCTGCATCTTGCCATTGATGCCATGGTGACAATCAGTGAACTGCTAGGAAGAACCCTCCTAAATAGAGAGAAGCTATCTTGTGAGGTGGACAAAGAATAGAAGACAACTTACCCGAAAGATGACAATGCTAAACGAAAGTCTATGCAAGGTCATGTCGAGGAGAGTGTGGGTTGCAAAGCGGGGGCAAGTTGCAAACTTAATATTCCAAGATTCGACTATGAGCGGCAGGTGTAAAAATTTAAAATTCATGAGAATAGAAAAAATTTCAACCACTGCGGTGATACACGTCCATCAATTTTTATAACATTTCACTTTGACATCTTAATATAAAACCCCCTTCTTCTGGGGAAAAAAATAGTTATGGAGTGTGCCCTCAAATGGGTGTGCACAATTTTAGCACAACATTGGAGTCCCATTAACCCATATTTAATATTCTCATTTAGTGTGTCCTTGGGTTGAGGAGAAGATCACGTAGTGTACTTTTGTATGATTACTTGGTTGCATGTATGATGTTTTTGAATAAATTGCTATATCCTAAAAACTCAAAGTTTACCTTCTTGTTGCTGAGAATGAATATAAATCCTGCTAAAACACTTTCTTCAGACTCCATATGAATGTTGTGGCACACTTGGGTGACTGTACATTTTTGTTAAGTGATGTAGCACTCATCAAGTTTCCATTCTCATTAACTATAATGTCAATTGATACATTCACAAAACCAAATGATTTTAGATCTTGATCTAAAGTCAACCATTTTTAATCTAGTGGAATAAGTCGGTTTCGAATCAACCTATTGCATTTATAGCATAAAAGGAAAATATAAAATTATGAGTTGCAATCATGTATTTGAGTTGTATTGAGCTGGGCACAACCTCATAGTATACAGAGATGGATGTTATCTTATCCCAACCATCATCTAAGAAGTTTAGAATATCTTTTGAGCAGTTGGCTTTATAACTGAGCATTGTTTTGTAAACTCTAATTGCCAAATGATTGAATAGCTTAACAAGAACTACGATTGGCATGCAAACGTTTATTTTGCAAATTGTAGTAGCAATCACTGGGTTTAAGGGGAGATGTGCTTCTGTAAATAACTTGGCTTTATAGGTCTTGGTCATATTACCTTGAGGAATTGGCTGGTTGATGGTGTTCCTTGCTGGGAGGTCTAGTTTTTACAACATACCTTGTGTGTTGCCCTTGTCCAGTATTTGGTAAAAATGTTCATAAAAATAGATACTTGATTGAGCTAGCTATGTTGTAGATCTATCTAGATATTGTCATTCCCCTTTGGATCCATGTAACACATCCATGAATCCTAAGATGCATTGCGTTGACTGCCACTGCTCATAGGATGAAGGGCAGTATCTGAAGCAAAAGGATAAACAAAGTGGGTCAAATATAAAGCAATAAAATTTTGGTTATGTTATACAAAGGCTCAAAGAACTCACTTACAATTTGGTATGTGTGGATGTGGAAGATAGTTTGGATGATCTAGCAAGATAAGATCTTTATGCATGTACACATGCAGAATCACTATTTCTATTTTCATTTTTTCCCCGTCATTTGTTCTAAAATCTTTCACCTTACCCTTCCAAGATGTCAAAAATTTATTTCCTAATTTTCTCTTCCTTGTTCTATCAGGTTTCATTAGCACCCAACTTCCTTTTGATATTGTCAATATTTGCTGATGACCTTCAACACTGACCTTGTTGGTAGTTTTTACAGAAGAAATAGAAGGCACAGGTCAGTAAGCTAAAGGGTTCTCACTTATTTCTTCACCACGGACGCTTTGATTGACACAACACTTTTTATAAGTATGGCAAATTGCCATTGAAAACGTAAAGAAGATAATCTAATCCTTAGACTCGAACACCTGAAAATTCAAAGAAGCAATAGGGAAGCAATTCGACAACACAAAGAGCAAAAGTTATAGCCTAGTCTGCATCACTTTTGATCAACACTCCATTTTGGGGCCTTATGGACAAAATGAGAATTAAATCTTCATTTATGGCAAGAGGGTCAAGATAAAGTTAGGAAACACTTAGATTTTTGTAGCATTTTTGGTTGTCATCACCACATGCACCACCACTAGCTCCTTCTTAGTTCCTTGAAGACAATCCAATAAACAAATGAAGCATCTAAAAACTCAAAAGAAGGAAACCTATAGAAGACAATCCAATTTAAAACTGAAGCATTTGAAAACTCAAAGAGACAAGTTGGCAAAGGAAATTGCCCATGTTTATACTTTGGTCCTCGATACCTAGGCCAACACAGCATTTCATATAAGGATGCATAGTAGTGATTTCTTGTCACCATGGGAAATTTGCAAAAGATAATCCAATTAAGAGCTTGAACATCTAAAATCTCAAAGATTAAAAAATGATGGAAAAGGAGAAATACAGGCGCCTGGATAAGTTTAGGAGGGAATGCACATTTGAGTCCTTGAAAGTTTCATGAAGCATGACTCAACATGCCAATAGGTGCAAGAGCAAGCGAGAAACTAGTTTAAAATAAAGAGAGAGAGAGAGAGAGAGAGAGAGAGAGAGAGAGAGCATTTCAATCCTTGATATGCTGAGGGGAGAGTAGTTTGGGAGGGAAACCACATTTTAGTCTATGATCTTTTTTGAACAAGACATTATTATACTTAGATTCCTGACTGGGATTGCATATTCACATAATCACATGAAGTTTCTTGTGATTACATCTTGTGATGACATATTCCATGCACTCATGGGCATAATCATGATTTTGCACTATTGGGTGGCCCTGATTTGGAAATCAGATATCGTCTCTTATCGATGGTAGTATTCATACTACCGCAGTAATTTGACACAATACTACTAGTGGTAGTACACACAATAATGCTATTAATATTATTACCTTCGGTAGTGGCATCATTTCCACCAGGGATTGTGTTGCTACCAATGGTATTTGATATACTACCATCGTTAGTACTACTATTACTGGTGGTAATAGATAAATTATTTTCAGTAGTACTGTCGGCCCAAGATCTATGTTAACCATTGGGCTTATTTTAACCAAAAGTGGATTTAGAAGAGATCAAAATCCTCCTCTCTCCAAGTCTTGGTTGAGGGGCCTAGTCCAGGAAGTGGTTCTTGATCCCACGTCCTGAATAGGATAGGGGGCTAGTTGGAACCATGACCTAGATCCAGGTTTCCTCGGATCTCCACATAAAATTCAGGATGCTTTTTTTGTTAGGATGTGCAACATGGAGGAGAGTGAAATTGAATCAACCATGTCTAGTCTAGAGGGAGTTAGCACTATGAAGAGGATGATTCTTGATGATGCTAAGAGGAGTTTGCAGTCTGAATGTCATGATGACCTTGCCAACTGGGTGCAATGCGAGAGAGATGCCATGCTTTGGGTTGACACTTTATTGGGAATGCAAAGACCCGCTTCAATGAAGCATACAATGTAGACCCTACCCTTCCACAAGAATTTTATGTCTTCAAGTTAACACACCAAGCACAAGAGTAGGGTCCTTGCATCATATCTCTGTGTCATAGTGGCTAAGAGCTAGGACAAGAAGGCTGCACTAGCTTATGGGCAAGCTATGTCCTTGGAGCAACCAGCCTCTACACCCTCTCAACCATTGAGAGGTGATGATATTCAAAGTGCACAACATGTGACTAGTAACATAGACAGAGCACTTGGCATATGTCATAGATAGGAAGATACAAGTTGGCGAGAAAATCGGCTCAGGCACCTATCATTGGCACTATATTTAAAGTGCAGTTGGTAGGAGTTGCAGGGTTGCCATACCACATGGAATATGCGGGAAGAAGTACAAGGTAAATGTTGGGATGTGTACACATGAACCAAGGAGAGAACAACTCATGCGGATTTTACACCCAATCCTTGTACATGTGATCGCAGCAACCCAAGAAGAGATAGTGTGGACCATCATGCCATACGTTAATAGGGGTAGCATGCTGTAGTTCCTTCAGATTCTGCCAATGGACCAGGGTAGGTTCACATGCTACTTCCGCCATGTTCTAAGGGGAGGAGCAAATTTGATGGCCACAACAACCAAGGGAGTCCAAGCTACATTAGAGAAGGAAGATATTTCCCAAATCAATGCCTTTTGTGAGAATCTCCTCCATATCATCCATGCACTTATGGATGGTTTATCAAGGCTACATGCTGGAAAGTGGATGCACACAGACCTACACCCAAGCAATATTGTATTGGGTTTTGTTGGAAAGTGTAGATGCCAAGTAGGCATCATAGATTGGGGGATGGCCATGGACTTCTCAGAGAGTTGAAAGGCATTCAAGCATATGAAGAAGCAATCTTTGGTGATAGATGCCGACTTTGTTGAGTGCTTTCGTAGGAAAGAGGAGGAGCATGGGCAAAAAAAATGGCTTTCACCTGAGCTACAAGAAGTAGCATTAAGAGGAAGATATACATGACATGCAAATACATATGTATTGGGATGGATCATTCTTGAGATGATTCAATTTTTTGAAGATGCTTGGGGTTATCTTGATGATAATCGAAAAATGCCTTCCTCTCATGTCAATAATGCCATTACTAATGATGCATCACATTGTCGATCAGAGAAAGCCACCTGGAGAGACTGTTGGTATCTTAAAGAGAGTAGAATGTGGGGGGGAATTGGCTAGGAGGCCTATTGAAGACATGAGCCTCACCCTTAGGCTTGCAACATAAGCCACATTTTTGTCTTGTAATATTTTTGAGATACATTGTGTCAAACTTATTGTTCAAAAATAAAATTTAATTTGTAACATTCAACGTAAATAAAGATTGCAACATGTACATTTTGTTAAATTAAAGTAATTTGTCAAATTACGGTAATTTTGTTATAACTTAATTTGCATAACATACATAACAGTTTGCATCTGGCATGGGATATGTAACATCTTCATCTTTCATTGAGCATATTGCATGTGACATTTGCATTTTGCATCCTACGTCGCACATTGGTGCCTCACAAATGGTGAATTTAATGCATGCAGACTTTGCATACTATTGCACACCAAGCATTCATTTGCACTTCACTCTCTGCAACAAGCAATACTTTCCTATGAGAATGTCACAAGGAAAGGATACTCCTCCTCCACCTAGGGAGGAGGAAGGCTCTACAAGAGTAGGCAAGCATCCATTGATGCAAGAAGAGGCTGAAGAGGAGGCTCGATGTGCCGAGCATCAATGCTTGGAGTTCGAGTGGTTGCGTAGGGTTGCCAACGCAATCCTCGAGCATGCGCCAGACACTATTGCATGTACATCTATGTATGCTTAGCTTGGAGGTCTATATGTTTAATAATTCAAAATTTGCATGCTTCTAATATTAGATGTATCATTTCTTAGGTCTTTTGTCAATAAGTATTACATACGAACTAGAAACTTGCAACACCATGGGCATTGGTTTTGCAGGCGTGCAATGGAAAGAAGTGAACAAGCTTGTCTTGAAACAAGACCTTTTGGCAATCTAGCCCTTAGAGGCCGATGAAGAGGAAGCCTTAGGCATCCATGCGAGGAGACATAGAAGAACATCAGAGGGAGGTTGAATCAGCCCAAGCCAAGCTTTGGACTAGCACAGGACATGGAAGATAACAAATTGCCGATAGGAATGGATTTGGCAAAATGCCACACAGACATATATCAAGGTATCTAGGAAGGCACCATACCATAATGAAGTGGTGATGTACTTTGCAAAATTCTTGCATGCACACTTCATTAAGGGTATCCAAGTGGACATCTCATCTTATAAGGACAAGCATACATGTGGTCGTACTGAAGTGACGGTCACCCAATCACAATTGTCCAGGGCATTGGATGGTGAACATGTACCACTGAAGTAACAAGAGGCATAGCTTCGTGAAGAGAACACAGCCCGGTTCAAGCAATCCAATGCCTAGAAATTGAAAGACTGCAAACCGAGCCGGAGCTACAGAATGAGATTATAGCTCAACATGCCCAGCTCAAGAGCCTAGAGGACCTCGACACATGGTTGTGACAAGAGGCCCACGATGCACATGCAACAATGATTGGAGATGCGAGTGTGGAGGTGCAGGTAGCTCTTTGTCGGCATCCATATTCTCAACCATATGATGTGCAACCCCTTCCCTCCGATAGCCCAGACAATTGTTTGTGCCCAATATGCAAGTGTTTGTTTGATAACTCAACTGGCTATTATGCTCTACCTTACGGCCACAAATTTCATATTTATTTTCTAGTAGATTATTTGCCGACTAGATCTATTTTTCCACTTTGTAAAGCCCAACTATCAATGGCATTGTACATGGTGTTGGAGGCTTAGGACAACATCTTTATTCGGGACACATGTCTTTCACCTCTTTACAATGTATACATTCTCTATGATAGAAATATATGACTTTGTTTCAAGCTATATGTTTTTTCAAGTTTATATGGTTGCAATGATGAATGAATAAAGTAATAAAGTATTTAAAATTTATAGCATAAAGTAGGTTGCAATCTAAATGGATGATCATCTAGCATTTGTAATTAAAGTGTATTGAACTTACATTTGCATTCCATCCAAATTGGAAAACTAGCAATCCTAAAACAATATGTAGGTTTCCACCTCACATTAAAAAGCTAAAACCTAAATAAGCATTTTCTATTTGCCATTGAAATATAAATTTAAGACTAAAGAATGAAGCATTTTTCATAAAAATTGCCATAAAAATTAAAGAATTGACGCAGTCATGGATAATTATACGCACTTTCATAACAAGATCTCTTTCTCTCTCTCTCTCTCTCTCTCTCTCACACACACACACACACACACACACAATTAAAACTTTGCATATGCTTCTTCTCCACGTCATTGCCACATAGGCTTCTATTGCATATGATGGTGAGTGGTATGCCAGTTGGCGTGCTCTTGAGCAAATGAACCTGGTCAAGAGCACTACAATGGGCATTACCCCCCAAAGCCCTATGCAACTGTGACACAAAAGAATCAAATCTTCAAAGTCCAAACCCTAAACACAAGAAATTTACAATGCACAATGCAACAATACCATACTGCCACCCATCGACAGCATGCACGACGTGACAAAATAAAAATTCTCTCTCTCTCTCTCTCTCTGTCTCTCTATTTCTCCCTCTCAATTAAAACTTATCTCGAAAGTCATCCAAAAAGAATGTTACCAAAGACAAGAAATATGACTTTCCATATGCTTCTTCCTCATGTCATCACATGGGCTTCTATTGCACATGATGGTGAGTGGTATGCCAATTGGCGTGCTCTTCAGCAAATGAGCTTGGTCAAGAGCATTGCAATTGGCATTACCACCCATAGGCCTATGCGATGGCAAGAAGAAAGAACCAACTCTTCAAATCCCAAACCCTAAACACAAGATAATTACAATGCACGATGAGACAATATCATACTGCCACCCATCGACAGCATGCGACTAACAATACCATACAGTGCAAAATTCTTATCCCACCCTAAACTACAACCTTCAATCAAGAAACAAGAACATAGTCAGAATATAATGAGACATTCAAAACCCACTATCAGCATCATTGCCATCATTACCACAATTCATGAGTCACTATCCTCATCATGTTTGTCATCAATGTCCTCATCTTCAGACCCATGTGGAAGGCGAATATTATTTCCTTCATCTTCATCTAATTCATCCTTTTCATCGCTATCCTCCTAAGATGTTGCACCATCAGCCCCTTCCTCATTCTCTTCTTGGGGTTCTAGAATTTGCAACAATGGGACTGCTTCAGGTTGGATAGCATTAGGTGGGATATCCTAGGTCCACTTTGGAACTTTCTCCTCATATCCCACATCTCCTAATGTTTCCAGCATTTTATGATTGGCATAGATGTACACTAACTTCTCCACCCGATCCTCTAGAAGTTTATTTCATAAAGTGCTATGAGTGTACTTGTAATGACTCCAATTTCTTTATGAGCCCAAGTTTGAGCATGTCTGAGAAAGAGACCTCATTGTAATCATGCATAGAAGCTCACAAGTGCCACCATTCATCATCCACCATTTCCAAGAAAATCTAGTTTCTGCCAATGCTTGAACATCTCTCAATGCAAACAACCCCTCCTTGCATCGATACTTGGCTAATTGTTATAACACCTTACAAACTCATGGTTTTGGGGATAATATTGTTGCATGACCTTATGAAAGTCATGCATAAAAATCAGGATCTCTTTGGGCTTCATATTCCACCACTTGGGATCTAAAAGGTACCCAACACTATGCAAGGGATTGTGAGCTTGCTCCCATCAAGGCCTAAATAATTGCCACAATGCCTTGTGCTTTGTAGCATTAAATGGTCTTCTCTCATTCTCTTGGCCTAGGTGGGTAGGGGGATTCCTCGCAATAAGAGTTTGCTCAATACTCCAAAAGTGCATTTGTGCTTTTCTAATCATTTGATCCTTTGAGTCCAAATCCCTAAGCACATATAATACAGGTTTCATAACATTAGCAGCATCCTCAAACCGTTTCCATAATGTAGGGGATCCCAATGTTTCTTTTAGGTCATGCATTTTCTCCTTTGTTGCCCTATTGGTCAACTCTAACATCCACCATTCAAATGCATCACAATGAAATGTCTTTATCAGAAAACTATTCTTCGCCAAGGATTGCAAAGTGTAGAAGTACATACCAAATCTCGTGGTTGATGGCAATTGCAACATGGTAGAACCATCACGAGACATAAAGATTGCTTGAGACGTTGCTTTGATCGTATTAGCTTCATAATGTCTCAAGCCTCACAAACAATATCTTTGAATGATGGCACTTGTTTATACCAATCTTTTGATGCAAGATTTAAAGTATGTGTACAACACGTAGATGCATATAGATTGGTATACTCCCTTTGCAATATTTTACCTATCTTTTTACAACTCTTGGCATTATCCATGACAACTTGCACAACCTTTTCAGGCCCTAAAGTTCTCTCTTATAACCTTTGATAATACGCCAACTATATATGTCCTTGATTTTACATGTGAGGCATCGATTGACATGTGGAAGGCCTCCCCATGTGGTGATACAACCATCACATTCAATAAAGCATGGTGTTTTATGCTTGTCCACCCGTCTAAGACAATTATGCATCCGGTGTTATGCAATTACTCGAAAATGCTACGATTAGAAGAAATGCAACTATTTATATAGATAGAGATATTTCATATATTCATATATAAACATGTATATATATTCATTGATTAGCCAGCTCATAAAAGGACTTCATACATTATCCATGCTCTCATGACATATCTAATGTATAGTAAAAGGTACATCGGATAAAAAGTAAAAATTTAAACAAATTAGAGCACGAATTTTCCATTTTTCTTACTGGCAAAAATCCAAAGATCTGTGAGAGTGAAGAGACACATTAGTGAATTCTTGAAGAAAAATGAACAGCCGAGCTTGAAACGGTCTCGGGGGGCTCACTCATCATATGTAACCCTATCACATGAGTTCAACATAAGGATTTTTTTTTTTTCTAAAATTTACAGAAATAAATATACATAAGGGACTATTTAAAATAGTTTTGGAAAAAATTTACAGATTTGTATAGAAAAGGGGTACATTTTATTAATAAAATTTTTTACAGATAAGGGACTTTAAATATAGGCCTTGAACGCACGTGATATAGAGGGTTTATACATAGTGACCCCCCCGAGGAAACGGTCTTCAACTCCAAGATCCAGCCCAAGAAGCTCTTAATCTCACTCGGGGGGGTCACTCATCATATGTAACCCTATCACGTGAGTTCAATAGAAGGATTTTTTTTATTTCTAAAATTTACAGAAATAAATATACATAAGGGACTATTTAAAATAGTTTTGGAAAAAATTTACAGATTTGTATAGAAAAGGGGTACATTTTATTAATGAAATTTTTTACAGATAAGGGACTTTAAATATAGGCCTTGAATGCACGTGATATAGAGGGTTTATACATAGTGACCCCCCCGAGTAATCTCATCGCAAATCAGTTCAACCTTCCCAATTCTTCTTGAATTATGTGGCCATAGCACGAGTGATTGAATCTATAAACAATCTTGGACTTTTCACAAAGTTTGGCAAAGAAAGTACATCCCGTTTTTGTAGTCCTTTCACAAGCAAGGATTAGTCTCGTAATTAATTCAACCCTTCTTGCTATCCTAAATCAGTTGTCTTCTTGAAGTAGAATATGGCACCCTCGCAAGATGAAATCAATAATGAAGGGATTCAAGAACAAGAGTCTTATCATGAAAAGAATACGCAAAGAAGCCGTCTTGGATATGAAGACTTTTATAAAGATTAGACTCATCGCGTGGCTCTTATGGTTTTGTAAGATTGCCATTCACAATATATTTATCTGGTACATGTTTGAGAGGCTTTTGGTGAACCGCTCGTTAATGGAAACTATGAGATAGTAAAATATCTTAAACGAGTAGGGCTGGTAGATTCATGGAAAAATGGCTCCAAGTTATGCTCTTTAACATTCATCTACATGTTGCAAGAAAGAAACAAGAGCCAAAACAGATCTTTTAACATGGAAATTGGCGCTTCATAGTGTGAGATGAAGATTGGCGCTCAATGTGGTTGGTCTATGGGGATTTTGGGGAGGGGGGGGTGGTTTGTGTGTGTGTGTGGAGGGGGTGGGGGGTTGAGGAGGTTTTATGTGTGGGGGGGTTGTGTGGGTTTTTAAAAAAAAAAGGGGGGGGGGGTGTTGGTTTCTATGGGGGTTTTGGGGAGTGGGGGGTGGTTTATGTGTGTGGGGGGGGGGGGGGGGGGGGTGAGGAGGTTTTATGTATGTGGGGTTGGGGGGGGTTGGGGTAGGGGGTTTTATGTGTATACGTAGGGTTGGCTAGAGGGGGAGGGGGGGGGGTTGTGTGAGTGAGGAGGGGGGGAAAAGGGATGTAGTAGGCTTTGTGGAGGCTCACTAATGAAGGCTATAAGTAGCACTACCTAGTAATTTTTTAATCATTTCAACACTCCCTACCTATCCTCCTCTCCTGTCTTGCTAGATTCTTGTCCCTTGATCTCTCCTTTCCTCTCTTGGTTGTCTCCCTCCCTCTCGTTTCCTTTCCTCTCCTTTTTTGTCCCTCCCTTTGCTATCATTTCCTCTCCTCTCCTCTGCTTTTTTCTCCCTCCCTCCCACTCTCCTCTCCTTTCCTCTCTTATTTTCTCCTTCCCCCCCCCTCTATCTCTCCTTTCCTCTCTTCTCCTCTCCTTTTTAGTCCCTTCCTCCCTCCCCTCTCCTCTCCTCTACATCACTTTCCTTTTTTGTTCATCTCTCCCTCTCCTCTATTAGTAGTTTTTGTACCTCCTTCCCTCTCCTCTATCTCAATTATTTTTGTCCTCCAATTGGGTCCTATTCCAAGTAACAATTTGGCTCATCCCTTCCTCTCTTTCTCTCTCAATTTGCATCATGGCTGCCACTATAATGTTGTGTTCTCAAACTAGATCCTCTTTTGTTATCCCACTAGACAATGGGAGAGCCATTGTTAGTAAGTCATACTTGCAAAAATTACTAGGAGTAGAAGCAACATTCACAAAATTGGTGGCAGTGCAAGGTGATTGGCCGGATCGACGCACGGTGTAGGTAACCCCATATCGTGATGTGGAAGGTAGGGATTCTTACATTCTCAAAGATACTATTTCGTTGGAGTACGAGGTAATGTCCATGCGGATCGAGAACAATCTGCTAAATTCAAGGAGATTCTCCCTGTACTTTTTTCTCTATTCTTTTTTTCATGTTAAGTATATCATTTCAATGTTTAAGGTACATTGTTGAATGAGTCTGAGATTGCTTAGTCTTCAAAATGTAGACCAACACACAATGGAGAGGATGCATATGGTAGTGCTCATGAGTTTGCAATAAGCATCGACAGTGGGACTTTGTCTTTAGAAAAGCGACCATCTGCCTCGAAGGAAGCTCCCACTTTCAAGGCTACTTGCAGTAGCTTCTCAAACCCTAACACATCTCATTGCAGTAATGTTGTGGGTGTCGACGATGTTATGAAATGGGTGCCTATGGGGATGATGAGAGGTTCATTGGACAATGTTCCTTCCAAGTTGAATGTTGTAAGATTCCAATTTGCAAGCATCAGTGTTTAGGGTGCCTTTAGTGCCAATGAGGAGCAAGGCAAAGGGTTCTTCAATTCACAACCCTTGAGTAAGGGCCCATATTCAGTGGGCACTCCCATCGAGCCAATCAATCTTGATAGCCCAGAACATGGTCCAATTGAGAGATCACAAAGGAGCCTAATAAGCATTTTGTTGGCCACCAAGCAATCAAACACTCTGACAAAGCTCTTGCAACAATCACATCGGATAAAAAGAGTGGTGGAACCTCCAAGGATGTACAATGGAAACATTGTCTTTGAGTACCAACATTTGGAAAGTTGGCTGGCAATGGATGCCATGGAGCACAAGTATGATGGGCACCTCTGGACAAAAGCACGCACAAGCAATGTAAAATTTGTAGGGGTTGTGCATATAAGCTATTTTGTGGGTGCTCTTGAGTGCCATAGGTTGAGGTGCCTGTGTTATAAGACATCAGGGAGGTATAATCGGACATGCTTCAAGGGGACCATGAAGAACAAATGCCCAATTGGACTACTAGCTAGCATCCAAGGAACAATTGCTTGCCATTACTGCAAGAGTCCAGGGATATTGATAGCGATGTGTGGGTGTAGGGTGTATTATTTCATGCCACATGAAAAGGGTATAACACGTCTCATGATTCATGTTGGTACCCACACTCAATGTGTGCAACATGGCACCTCCAAGTTGGCAATGGAGAGGACCCAAGACCTAGTCCAGTCAGTGGTCAACCATGACAAGACTGGCGGAGCACGAAAGTCCAAATGACAATTACCAAGGGCATACTGATGACTAGCTTGGTAAAGCCAAACCGTGACACCTCAAAGAATGTAGGAGAAAAAGAATTCTTCCACATCTTGGAGGAGCTCACTCCCTTGGTAGAGAGTGCAAGGTGAGGGCTACTTTTTAAGCATAGTTGTTTAAACAATTAATTATGGAGTTTTTACCCATTTCTAGAAAACAGGTTTCGAAGAATGGCCAGTAGGGCTCGAATGGAAGTAGGTGAAAGCATATAGGGATATGACAATATCCATTCGAATCATTCAAGTGGTTTTCCCAAATTTTTTGAATCACGAATTCGAATTTTTCTACTTAGGCCAAAACATGGTCACTGTAGCAATGACTTTTGCACTTAGGCTGTCTCTCCTTTTCTTGCATTCTGTTGAAGCTCACAGACTTCTTGGATCGGGATGATTGTGACATTCCATGATGTTTGTGAGTTCTTGTAGTCAGATGTCAGCTTATTGTCAGGTTGCACACATCTAGCTTGCATGAGTTTCTTACCATCGTGACATGTGAAATGAAGGAGGAGGACACACACTCACAAGTGTTGTTTTAGCAGAGGCTAAATGATGTCGTGACTTGAGCAGGGTATGGTACAGCTGATTTCTTTGGATTTATGGTAGATGAGGCACAAGAAAATTGGAATGCAATGCACATAGTTTACAATGATGGTGCCATAATGGAAGGTAGGGAGTAGTCTTGCCTTTTCCATTGGGAGCAAAGCTTGCAACTACACACCATCAAGTACGTGAGGTGAATAAGTCAACAAGAGCACAAAGGAATTTGTGAGAGCTGGAAAATAGCCACCACAAAGGAAGACGCACAATTGCAAAGCCACTTGATTAGACAATGGTGGAGGGCAAGTCTAGTGTGTGATAGTGACATTCCTACAAGGGACTCATGGTTGAGCTGGTGGGAAGTGCAGATAGCACATTGGGGAAACAATATGATAGCAGTAAGAAATCATCTTATAAACATCCATATGGGAGGAATTTTCCTTATGTGTTCTAACATGCAACACATTGATGTAGGTGGAGAGGAGCGAGGACAAGGTGAACACCCCATGCACAAAATGGTAGAGTCAAAGCATAGAAGCTGGCTAGTAGGGGAGGGATTTTAGAGTCATATATCTTTATATGACACTTGCATTTTAGACATGGCAAATGCAGTGCTCTAAATTGCAAAGAAATATGCTTATGGTAGAGGAAAGCATATTGGAGAAGGGCCTTCTATGGAGGAGCTCATTCAAAGATCAGAGGCACATGAGGCACCAACACCATCATGGGTAGCATGAATAGTGCAACATGATGTGTCTGGAACTCCAATGGTTAGAGGTTCATCCATGCTAGAAGGGGATCTTCAGGGGTTCACCTCACAAAATTTTAGTGTACCACGTGCATGCAAAAGGAGGCATATTTTAATTAAACTTTTTCAAAAATTTTAACATGATTACAATAACAAAAGGGGGTTTTTAATTCAATCTTATAAAAAAATCACTTAGTTCATAAGTAAAGAGGGGTTTTTATTTGGGGGGGAAATTTTAGTTGAGGGTTTTTTTGATACCCCTTGAACTCACGTGATACATAGGGTTTCTTAGTAGTGCACCCCCCGAGAAGGGGATAACGAGACAACATGACACAAGTGAAAACCAAACATTATTGATGTGGAGAATGACAGCACCCATAGACTAGAGTTTGTTGTGCATACAGTTAATCGAAGACCAAAAGGCCATCCAAGGTGAATACAATTTGAAGGGGAGGTGGATCCTACAAGGGACAATGATCGTATAGTAGTTGTCATAAATGGGGAGCTTGTAGTGGAGCAGTCGGTGCACAAGACATTTTGGGCACAAAGGAGGACCTAGATGAGAAGCCGTGTGAAATGCATAGGGTGGGTCGATTGTAAGAGGTGCAATACATTTGTTGGGAGCTCATCAAATACTATAGTTGCACCTTCCTTCTATGCAACAAGGGCACACCCAAATGGAACCCGTGCACAATTCATGTGGTTTGTCACAGATATGTGGCACACACTTGAAGTCTAGATCGGAGTATTAATCCCGTACTCACACCTATACCATCAAAATGGCCAATTGCAAGTGGAACTAAGATCACACAGCTCGAGGTAAAACTAATGATGGTTGGGGGATTCACTTTGGAGACATCCAATAATGGTAAGACTCAAGTCTCTACTCCTAAAGACCATGTAGACAACATTCATATGGACTCCGCTTCCAATAGCTATAATGAGCGTAAGGGGCATTGTGCAAAATATAGAAGTGGTATATCAGAAGCAACACATGAGCACATTCTTCGTGCATTATCTTTGCGAGGCATGGTCCTCACTGAGAAAGAGTTTGAGGAGACAAAGCACGAGGTGTTTTGAATTGAGTCTGTGGATGACTCATCACATGCAATGGAATAAGACGTGCACATATGTGCAAAGCCTATGTGTACATGTCCAGACTTTCAAAAACGCCTACAAGCCCAAAAATCGTACCTAGCATGCAAGCATATCTACTTTGTGTTTTAAAGAGTGATGGGACTCCACCAAGATGAGCATATCTTCATCCATCAACCTATGCTCTCAATGACAGAGTTGGTTGTGGCATTATCTCATGAGAGGACTTACCCCTGACTATGTCTGAATGATAATGTAAAATCACAATATGATTCAAGGAGAGTCTTTGGGTAGTGAAGGTGTGGCTTTACATATATGCAAGACTCCAGAGTCTATTTGGTCAAACAATTATAACTTCTTTTAGATTGCAATTTCTATTCTGCTCTAGAGTCATTTATGTGTGAAGGTTTCTTATTGCACTTCTTTCTTTAGTAGTGGTATGGTTATTCATGCAAGACTCCATACTCCAATAAAAAAGTTGAGTTTTCTCTAGTGTCAATTTCAGGTTTCAATCTAAGAGATGGTGAGAGACTAAAAGAATACCATAGTACAATAATGTTAAAAAGGGGAGAGAGGGAGAGAGAGAGAGAGAGAGAGAGAGAGAGAGAGAGAGAGAGAATGCCACACTGATTAAGCAGTGAAAATAAAAGATAATAATCTTCAATGGGAAAGTTACACACACACAAATCTATTTCATGTGTGTGTGTGTGTGTGTGTTTAGATTAGAAAGTCCCATTAATAATTGAGCCATACAAATAATTCCATCAATTATATAAAATGTTAAAAAAGAGAAACATATAAGGAAAAAATGTTTGAGACATCTAAGTTGAAAAATGCAACTAAAGTTTGTAAAAATTTCGATCAAAATTAAGAATTTTTAATAATATCGAGTTTGTCAAATATAATATTGAAAAAAGATGTCGAATCCTCAAGCAGTCCAGGTTCTGAGGTCGGGGTCCACTTACCTGCCACCATCCAAACAAACTAGGCGTTAGAACATCACAGTTACATTTGGGTAGACATGTAATGCCTATTTTCCCCGGCTTGTTATCGCTTTACCTAAGAATATAGACAACCATATGGATTCTTAGATAATTAAAAAAACAATTTAGCCACAAGTTAAGTTTAAGTCACAAGTGGAGTAAGGAGCAAATGAGTGCATGGGTTAAGAAGGGATTAGAGGAGGTATGGGATGATTAGTGGGCTTGGTATGTGGGGTAGTTAAAAAGAAAGTTAAAGGGAAGATTTGATGGGGGTAGATAAAATAATAATTCATAGGCTAGGAAAGTATTCATGTGTGTATGTGTGTGTGTGTGTTCATTTGTAAAGAAACAAGTGTATGTGTGTGTGAGATACATTTACTAATCAAATTTATTTTTTGTGTGTGTGTGCATGTGCGTGTGTGTGCACGTGCGTGTGTGTGTGTGTGTGTGTGTGTGTGTGTGTGAGAGAGAGAGAGAGAGAGAGAGAGAGAGAGAGAGAGAGAGAGACAGAGAGAGAGAGAGAGAGAGAGAGAGAGAGAGATAGAGACAGAGAGAGAGTGTGTCTCATAACACAATAACAATGACAAGAAAACTAATAAATTTTTTCAATGGGAATGTGACAAAGTCTCATAGCACAATAACAAGGACAAGAAAACTAATAAATTTTTGGAATGGAAATGTGACACAGAGAGAGAGAGAGAGAGAGAGAGAGAGAGAGAGAGAGTCTCATAACACAATAACAATGACAAGAAATCTAGTAGTTTTTTTCAATGGGAATGTGACAAAGAGAGAGAGAGAGAGAGAGAGAGAGAGAGAGAGATAGTTTTTTTAACGTCGTAGGAACAATCCCAAGGAGCCAATTCTGACTCATCCAACGCGATCCCTGAGGATCGAACACACAACACCCAACGACACGAGCCAGAGCCTTAACCACCAAGACCCACACGTGAGAGAGAGAGGAGGGAGAGAGGAGAGAGAGTGAGCTCGCCATTTTTGCACATGCTTGCCAAAATATGCTCATAAAAAAATTGTACCCTCTGTGAGGGGTCAAAGGCAAGGGAATCCATTGTTAGTCCTTGTGACCTATGAATTGTTCTTGCCGACATGGTGGTGGATGGATTGGGAATTATGTTCTTGAAGCAATGTATAAGTGATTGTTCCCAACCTGGAACTCCCTTGTGATTCGTCCTATCGGTGTCTGTGGGGGTTAAAGGTCACTGTGCCTTTACTCCGGTTATGTACAATACTCAAACACATATATAAATGAATGAAAAAGAAGATTAGGGTGTTCTACAACCACCAAAACTTGTGTGGCTCTCTGTTTCTCTCTCTCCCTTTTTCGTTCTTGCTTCCGTTGAGAGCACTCTCAACTGGTATCAGAGCCCGGGTGATCTAGCTGAGCGCGTGTGAATGCTTGAAGCTTAGCAGCTCTGTGGGAGGAAGGAGAAGCTCTGTGGGAAGCTTTGTGGGTGACTTTACTTGCATCTGAGTGTGTAGAGACCTTGGAGGAACCTTTGGAAAAGTCACTTTGGTTTTGCGAAGTGGTTTTGAGAGCCTGTTAAGTGTTTTCAAAGAAAAAGTCGTTTTTTGGGCTTTTCCCTATTCCATTCGATGATAGAGACTCCATATTGACTTGTAGAGGCAACTATTGCTTGCTTTTGGTGTCCACTTCACTTCAGGAGCGTGGATACACCTTCATTCTTGAATCTGGGATCATTTCATTGGATTTGTGACTCACTGTGTTAGTTTCTATGTTTTTCTGCTCGGGTGTTGGAACTCAAGTTTGGAGCAACCATTTGCAGATCTGTCAGTTCCGGTGGACTCAGGAGGTCCTAAAACTTCTATGTTGCTCATCATTTGCACTCCGGTGGAGTTTACAAATAGCTCTATTTCCAAAAACGTTTTTCAGTCCGTGTGTTGGGCCCAGTGATTGAGACCACGATTTCTAAAACTGTCTGTCCCATTGCATTTCAGACGCCCAAAAAGCCCTACCTGTCAGTTTTACGTGATTCGATGGAGGATTTTCAGAGTTATAGATCTCTGTGTATTCGATTTCATCTCTCTGTTATGCATTTTTCAATCTAAGGTTTTGAAACCTTAGATTTATGCCACATGGCAGTGGATAAGTGTTGACTCCCATTTCTCACTCATCGGTTGGGATTTTGGAGTTCCGATAGAAGAGAGATATTTGCAGAATTTCTTACTGAGTCCGATTATGCAATGGCGCCCATGCTTTGAGGCATCTTAGGTTCTATTTTCAATAGCGGTCATTATTGTGGGACTATGATTTCTTAAGCATACCTTATGCAGATAACTCTGGTTGCAGTTTGAGCAGTGTGCACTCATTTGTGGTGTGCATTGGGTTGCAGTGGATGATTTATAGGCCATTTGGATGCATTGCGATCCTTATTGGATGCATTGATAGGCCCAAATTGCCTTGTGGGATGCTATTTTTATGGACGCTTTGCACATGGATGCTATTTTATGCTGAGGGATAGCTTTGACACATTGCAAGTGATGCACTGATAGTGCTATGCTCTCTTGGATGAGATATTATTAATGCATATGCCAGTGAACGGTGTTTATGCTTGAGTCATTTGGCACTTATTGGCATTTTGGATTGCCATTGCAGTTGGCATTTTCTTTTGGGCTAGATTTGCTCATATGGATGCATAGAATATGCACATGAGTCAGATGCTTTGAGACATGAGTTTTGGTGATATTTCACTCTATTGTGGCATACACATTTGGGTGCACCTGGGATCTGGTGTGATTCTCTCTTGTAGGCACTAGCATTTGGGATTTTTGCTTCATGTGCATCATGGCATCCTCTTCCATGTCTGAAAAGGAGTTTTTTAGCATTAAAAAGTTTGATGGGACAAACTTTTCTTTGTGGAAAGAACAAATAAGGGATGTGCCTATTCAAAAGAAGTAAATTAAACCCTTGGTAGGGATTGAAGCTAAGCCTGCAAATATGTCGGAGGATGATTGGAATGAGTTGGATGCATTAGCAAAATCTACTATTAGAATGCATCTTGCAGAGTTAGTTTATTTCACAGTAGTAAATGAGCAGACTATGGAAGATTTGTGGAAGAAACTGTGTGCCACTTATGAAAAGGAAACTGCCTCTAATAAAGTTTACCTCATGAAGAGGTTGTTTGAGCTGCAGATGAAGGAAGGGGTCTCCATTGCTTCTCACTTGAATGAATTCAATATTATTTTCAGCCAGCTTCAGGCTCAGAAGATGAATTTAGATGCGGAGACTAAGGCAATATTTCTCTTATGTTCATTGCCATCCTCATGGGATACCTTCCGTATAGCTGTCACTAACTCTGCACCTGGTGGAGTACTGAAATTTGATGATGTTGTGGGTAGCTTGTTGGCCGAGGAGATTAGACAGAAGTCTATGGACGGCAATAAGCAGGATGCAGCCTTAAATGTGCAAAGGGGCAGATCACAGTTCAGGGGGAAGTCCCAAGAAAGAGGGAAGTTTCGTAGCAAATCCAAGGGATGGAACATTGAGTGTTACCACTGTGGCAAGAAGGGCCATATGAAAAAGGATTCCTACAAGCTGAAAAGAGAGCAAAAGGATAAGAAAAAGAATGCAAATTGGGGTGCAAATCAAACAAAAGAGAGTCCAAGGGAGGACAAAGGAAAAGTGAAGATCGAGGAGATCAATGTAGTCACACATGATAGTGACAATGAAGTTCTCTTCATGTCTAGTTTATCTACAGAGTTGCTTACCACTTCAGATGATGCATATTCCCAGGATTGGATTTTGGATTCTGGTGCTTCATTCCATGTTACTCCCCATAGGGAATGGTTCTCCACTTATGACAGTGGAAAGACAGGTTGTGTGCATCTTGGAAATGACTATGCATGTGACATAGTGGGAGAAGGTGACATAAAGTTTTCTTTTGCAAATGGGTCTGCATTTATTTTGAAACATGTGAGACATGTGCCTAAGTTGACCCAGAGTATTATTTCAGTGGGTCAACTAGATGATGCTGGTTTTCACACCACTTTTGGCTTTCAGAGTTGGAAAATTCAGAAGGGCTCTATGCTTTTGGCCAGGGGTGCCAAGTGTGGGACTTTGTATCCCTTACATGTATCAGGGTATTTGATCATGTTGTTGCAATAATCGAGCAGCCAAGCACTTCTTTGTGGCATTGTAGGTTGGGGCACATGAGCCAGAATGGAATGAAACTCTTATGCCGTTTGGGTTATGTACCGCATTTGAGTTTCTCTGATTTTGAATTTTGTGAGCACTTTCTCTATGGGAAGCAGACTAAATCAGCCCATAAAAGAAGGGGAAAGAAAGAGTTTGAAAAGCTTTATTTGGTGCATTCAGACGTACGTGGTCCCATGCCTACACGGTCATTAGGCGGGGCCGAATACTATGTGACATTCATTGATGATGCAACTAGGAAAATGTGGGCTTATGCTATAGCTCGAAAGAGTGATGTGTTCCAGGTATTTCAGAAATGGCTGGCCTTGGTTGAGAATCAATCAGGTAGAACACTTAAATGCCTACGGACTGACAATGGTGGAGAGTATCTCTCTCATGACTTTCAGCATTTCTGTGATACATGTGGGATTAAGAGAGAGCTCACATCCCCTCGTACTCCAGAGAAAAATCCAGTTGCAGAAAAGATGAATGTACCATTCAAGAAATGTTGCAATGCGTGCTTTCCAATGCAAGTCTTTCTGGTGGTTTTTGGGCTGAGGCAATGAAGACTGCAGTGCATGTGATCAATAGATCACCTAGTAAGAGTTTGGATGGTGGTATTCCTGAAGAGACATGGAGTGGCAAGAAGCCCTCTTACTCTCATTTGCATATATTTGGGTGTGAGGCATATGCACATGTACCAAAAGAGCTTCGAAAGAAGCTAGATCCTAAGTCTAGGAAATGCATCTTTCTGGGTTATGGTGAAAGTGGAGAGATGGGCTATCATCTCTGGGATCCAGAAGCAAAGAAGATCATACGTAGCCATGATGTAGTCTTCAATGAGAAGAAGATGCATAAGGCACCCATGAGGGATGTGGAAATGAGGAGAATCACTTTCCAGGATGTGAACCCACCTACATATGTTGATAGATAGCAAGCTGTCCATGCACCAAATGTGCAAGAAATGGTACCACCAAGTACTCCCACAGGTATACAATCAAGGGTAGATGATGGATCATCTATCGGTGGAAATGATGAGCCAAATGTGGCTGATATGCAGGTGGGACAGCAAGCTGAAATGCCCTTGAGAAGATCATCTGGAGTGTCTAGACTACTTGATAGGTTTGTTCCAGGGGTAGACTATGTGATGCTTACTGATTGTGGGGAGCCTTCTTGCTACAGAGAGGCTATGATGCATGAGGATCAATGCAAGTGGGAGTACACTATGCAACCAGAGATGAGTTGACTTATGAAGAATAAGACTTGGGACTTGTTTCTTTGCCACATGGAAAGAAAGCATTGCCATGTAAATGGGTCTACAAAATGAAGGTCAAAGGTGATGATGTGCCTAGGTACAAGGCCCGTTTGGTCCCCAAAGGGTTCAAGCAAGAGAAGGGTGTGGACTTTGATGAGATATTCTCTCCGGTTGTGAAGATGACCACACTTAGATGCATGCTTGGACTAGTGGCATCAGAGGATATGGAGCTTATGCAGATGGATGTCAAGATAGCTTTCTTGCATGGGGATTTGCATGAGGAAATTTACATGGTGCAGCCGGAAGGCTTTGAAGAAAAGGGCAAAGAGCATATAGTTTGTAAGCTGAAGAAGAGTCTCTATGGTCTTAAGCAAGCGCCTAGAGAATGGTATCAAAAGTTTGACGCTTTCATTCGGTCCCAGGGTTTTAGAAGGAGTGAAATTGATCACTGACTCTACACTAAAAGGGCTAAGGATAATAGCCTGATAATCTTGGCACTATATGTGGATGATATGCTATTGGATAGCAAGAATACTTATGAGCTAGATGCATTAAAGGCCAAGTTGCATGAGGCCTTTGATATGAGGGATTTGGGACTTGCAGGTCATATTCTTGGTATGCGCATCACGCGTGATCGGAGTAGGAATCTCCTTTGGCTTTCACAAAAAGAGTATGTTACAAAAGTATTGCAGCGTTTCAATATGGACGGGGGGAAGGCAGTGAGTACTCCATTGCCTCCATATGTGAAACTGAGTCATACAGATAGTCCCAAATCAGATGAGGAAAGGGCCATGATGGCCAAGGTTCCTTATGCATTAGCAGTTGGGAGTCTTATGTATGCTATGATAGCTACTAGACCAGACATTGCATTTGCAGTGGGAGTTGTTAGCCGGTATATGGCTAATCTAGGAAAGAGGCATTGGGAGGCAGTTAAGTGCATCATGAGGTACATGAAGGGTACCCAAGGAGATGTGCATCTGCTTTGGTAGAGGAGACATACGTGTACTTGGGTACACAGATTTAGACTATGCAAGGCATGTGGATAGTAGGAGATCCACTTCTGGTTATGTGTTCACCTTTGTAGGTGGTGCAGTGTCATGGATGTCTCGCGCACAGAAGTGCGTTGCTTTGTCTACCACAGAGGCAGAGTATGTTGCAGCCATAGAGGGTTGCAAGGAGGCTATATGGTTTGATCGGCTAGTGGGAGATTTGGGGATTCATATAGGTATACCGACATTGCATAATGATTCCATGAGTGCTATTCAGCTAGCACGGAATCCCGTCTTTCATGCAAAGACCAAACGCATTGAGGTCAGGTACCATTTCATCAGGGAGGTACTTGAGGACAAGCGCATAGAGGTTGTCAAGATTCATATAGATGATAACCCTGCAGATATGCTGACGAAGAGTCTACCTAGTGAGCGGTTTGAGTATTGTCATGTATTGATGGGCATTGGATAGTATGCTCACTGGTTGTTCTCCCTTAAAGGCACATTGTCCTTTATGTGGGAGGTTGTGAGGGTTAAAGGTCATTGTGCCTTTACCCCGGTTATGTACAATCCTCAAACACATATATAAATGAATGAAAAAGAAGATTAGGGTGTTCCGCACCCACCAAAATTTGTGTGGCTCTTTGTTTCTCTCTCTCCCTCTTTTGTTCTTGCTTCCGTTGAGAGCACTCTAAGTATCTATTATTTGGGTGTTTCAGTATCGTAGTAGTTGTTGTGCATGGCACGCACTTTTGCACCTACTGTCTTGTGTCAAATTGTATCCAAATGATGCTTTCCCCACACTTTTTCTTTGCCACTTTGAAGACTCGATCAGCTCCATTCATGATTCCATCTGCTATGCCCAGGTTCCCATAACAAATTTCTATTATCATGCCTTTTTTGAGATTCAAATCTTTGTGTAGCCATACAATCTTTCTTGGATCCGTGGGTACGCTTATTTTTTTCCTACATGTTTTGTGCCTAGGGTCTTTTGCTAGCAAAACATGTTCTTTGGCCTGTGTCATGTCAAACACATATTCATTGCTTTTATCCTTTGTTGCACTAGTGTAGAACAAGTGTGGTGTCGCAAGTTTGCTTGGTATTTGGCAGACGTGCGCTGAATTTAGCATGCATATGTCTATTGTTGTTTGCTTGCCTACGCGTATTCTATTCAGAAGTTCTAGAAATGGACCGTCTGATTGTCTCATGGGCTCCTCTAGTTTGTAGCAATGTATGTGTGTTTCCCAGCATGAACCCATAGCATTGCTGTTTCTCATGGGCCTGGAAAATATCCATGAATCTTTGATGGGGATTGCTTGAAATAGTTCCCCTATCAAAAGTACATCCACCCTGCCGAATGGCAATTGATGGTTGTGCTTTATTTCATGCATTCGCAAATCTGCAGCAACAAAGGTGCTTACTCTGACTAGGGAAATCTCGTTAGTGATGACTAGTTTAACGTTCCTGTATGTAGCTGTTAGGCGTTGTAGCTTCTTCATTGAGAGAGTTGTGTATGTCGATGCTAGTAATGGTAGATGGAGTGTTGCATGGTTGCGTGCAAAGTGCTCCCACCAATCCCTCTAGCCACCTTTCCTATATATGCCATTAGTAGCACTTGCAGGGCAAAATCTGGGTTTGTTGTTTCGTTGTGGGAGTTAAGCACTGGAGTGCTTGCACTATGACCTTTGCTGTGTACGTCTTCCTCGAGCATTCCCAGAATAAATAAGAGAAATCGCTCATTTGGCCATAGCCTTTTCTTCAACAAGATGTTGTCAACTATTGTGCGCTTGCGGTGTTTGTGCGGCAGTATAGTTCATGGAACGTTTTATTTGGCATCACATATTTGGGAGTTTGTTTGTCCCAATGAGCGACCTCTTTTCCTACTCATGCATTCATTTCTCTCTTAAGGTCAAAGTGTCCTTCTATTGAGCACGTTGCTAGTGATGATGTTGGCCCTGAGCTTGTGCAACTACTTTGGATTGTCATTTTGTTTGTGCACAAGGACATATTGTTGAAGAGTGCTTCGTTCTCCTTGATTATTTCCATGTTGCCGTTCCATAAAGTCATGCCATGACAGGTATGCATTTTCAAGTGTGTGTTCCTTTCTCAGAAAAGTCAAGTACAACAGACACTGTTCTCTGAAATGCTCCTCTGGCTTGGTGTTCTTGTTGTAGTTGTTGAACCATATTATCTTGCAATGTTTTCACTCCCTGTTTTACCTAGTGTGCCCTAGAGGAATGATAAAAAAACTTTACTTTGTGGACCTCCGTGGCCTAGATGTCTAGCCGTGCACAATCATACCGGTTTGTGTGAAGTTACTGGCAAAATCTGTCAGGCAGGTCCCCTTCAAGGTGTCAGACCATTTAAGGTATTTCAAGATTATGTCATCGAAGAAAGTGTTGGTGCTTTTAGGGTCAATTCTTTCTATCTTGTGCAATCTTTTTAGCAGAAGCGTACATTCCTTAGGTGCATTGGTGTTTATGTAGATATATTCCCTCATTACACTAGTGTGTGACCCAGCGATAGGCAAATGTATATTGCTTGTTGCGCGCTTATGTGCTATGTGTTCAAGATGGCATTTTCGACCTTTTTAAAGCAGTTATTTGCAGGCATGTTGTTCTCAATGTTGTAAGTCATTACTACCTTAACGGTATTGTTTGTCTCCTTGTTAATTTTTGTTATGTACGACATGCAGTATAATGCGGTCCCATGTGGGTTCATGACAAACTGGATGTCTGTGTTTGCTTCCCATAAGTTGGAGATGGACTTGTTGAAATTGTTTGTGTAGATGTTATTTGGTTCTCTTCTTAAGAACAAAGTACACTCGCTGATGTTGCTTTGAATTATGAGTACATAATCCTTCTTTGAGAAACCAACCTTCTCCAAGAACTGCTCGAAAGTGAGCGTGGTTTTTTGCTTGTCAAATATAATTTTTGAGAACCGCTTGAAGTTGTTCTTGTGGCTAGATCTATTTGTCAAGTCTTGCAGAGGTTGCAATATCTATGTGGTTTTGACCCGTGCATGTGGAAACCCAAAACGACATTCTTTTCTTTTTTTTTTGACATGTTTTTCTGTGGCTATGGGTATGTATGTCCCTCATATGTGGGGGTAGTTTGGCGCTATTTGTGGTGATATGTAAATCCAAGAATTACTCCATGGCACCGTCTTCGGCTTGCTCATGCACAGGTGCATCAGCTGCCCACAGGAGCCCATGGTCATGTTGCTTCCTAGGTTTTGGAACTTTGTAATGAAGAAAAAATGTTCTGTGTGCCCTATAATGGTGTCTTCTTGCCTCAATAAAGTTTTCATGGCTCGAAACTTGTGGGCATAGTATTGTGCAGTTGTGACAGGGTCCGACTTGATCACGTGTTATGTTTTGGTTGTTGTTGTCCCGGCCATGTGGTCTCCTGGGGCGTGCTCTAGTAGTTGTAGTGAATCAAGTAGTGGCTCCCAATGCTTCTCAGGGCCGAGAATGTCACAAAGAAAGTTGGGGCCCTAGTTGCCGATGCATGGCGAAAATGTTTCTTTTTATCCTCTATTTGTAGTTTGCAGAGGTCCGAAGGTAGACAAAGTCTCTATAGCCCATGCTTGAATGAAGTATCTTCTTGATGTTGGTGTCCTCAGTGCTATCCACGTACACAAAATTGCCCCTTGCGGTGGCTGGCCTTTGTGCATCCGTACCCAAGATGGCGATGACAGTACTTATTGCACCAAGACTTTCATTGTTTTGAAGAAGATGTTTTCGATGTTGAAAGCAAAGCCTCTGTCTTTGTGCCTTAGCTCCCACTTTACAATGTCATGGTATGTCATTCCTTCTATATTGTCATACGATCTTTTGTGCGCATAAAACAAGGTTGGGAAACCTAGCTCTTCACAATGCTTGTCAAAGAGGATACTCAAGGGGCTGAAGCCTTCCAACAAGGCACCAACAACTGTTTTGTCTTCAAAGTCTATGACTTGTTGTGTGATGTATATTCCATCCAATAGAGTGTCTGTCCCCTCCATGTTGTCATCTCACTGGGGCTACCGAGTATGTGTGAAGAGGGTGGGTTTTTCAATTCATATTTTTGGAGATTCTCTATATGTTGAGACCAGAGTGTGTTTATACATACTTTGTTCTCTTCGTACAATGGGCTCTGGAGCAATTCTTTTAGCGCACACATTGTCTTCATTGGGTGTACGATCCCTTTGGTGTAGCTATGGTTGTAATGGAGATGACATTTGATTACCACCACCACCGTTGTGCTATCATCGACAAAACAAGGCAACAAATTTTGTTCTTTGTTACTGTCAGTGAATACGTTAATGATGCTTCCATGTAGTCCTAGTGGGCCCTCGTAGTTCAGCTCTCTGATCTAGACAAAATGTATTCTAATGGAAATGAGTCGTTTCTCTACTTTGGTCAATGTGGACGCATGTTTTGTTGGCACTGGGAGGGTTGCAATGTGGCAGTAGAACTTAGGATGAAGCTCTTTCTTGATGCAGCCATGGCGTAGGGCACACATGAGACAACCTGTAATAGAGGCATCTTCAAGGCATAGTTTTTCTACTCTCAAAAATTTTTCGTGAGCATCTTTGCCTTTTCTCATTTTGGACATGAACAAAAGGCCCCCGCAGTAGAAATATCCAAAGGTTGGTGTGTCTTTTATTTTTTGACTATAAGGGGTCTGTGCTTTGTTGTAGTCAAGGTTATAATCCACCCAAGTTGTTTTAGATGTGCTCGTTGTTCAGGGGGTTTCTTGCACATTGTCGTTGGGCCAGTCACTAGTGTAAGGCATTTTTTTTTGTGCATGTGTTTGGCGGTTGCTTGAGCATATTTTGTAGAACTTGCTATAGATTCTTTTGGCGTTGTATTTGGCTATCACAATTTTGTCATTGAACATCTCGACTATTCTTCTTGTAGGCTCGCTAGGGGATGCATCCATCAACTGGCTAAGTTTTTCCTCGTCCTCGTGCGACCAGGTGACGTACTTTCTCTTGGACACCTTCATGAGCAGTGGGACAATATTGGCTGGCTTGGTTGACTCATCCAGTAGCAGTAGGAGTTTTTCTAGCCTATGCGTGAGGCCCACTTGGATAGGTACTAATTGGCCAGTTCCAGCAAGGACCATTGCTTCGAAACAATCACCAAATTCCTTATGGAAAATTCACAAAGTGTTGATTAACATAGGACGTGTGTACAGTTGTTGTTGGAATGTTGTAGCAATTATGTTTGTGTTCTCTATTGTTGTTTGGGTATCCTCCGTAATGATTTGGAGGTGGACAGGTGCCTCTGAAGAACCTAACCCCTCTTGAGTCACATGTTTCTCTACAATGTCTAGCATGGCCATGTACTCTATTGTTGGGTAGAAAGAAAGCAAGCACCTAATGATGTTTGTGTTGGAAGGCCACGTGAGGTTGAATGCTGTGTTTGGGTTTGCGATCTGCAACACAAGATTGGGCAATGTGCCCATTACCGTGGCCCTAGCAAAAAACACTCTCCCACGAAAGAAAGCATAAAGAATGGTTGTGATCCACTTTCCTATTTAATGTGTTTGGTGCAGAAGTGTTGAACCCTTCAAAGGTGTGCACGATGTGCTTGTTCACATGTCTCATGTCCACGCAGATTATTTGCAAGTGTGGTGGAGCGTTGCCTTAGCCAAATGGAAAAATAAACACCCCATAAATTTTGATTTAATGCACTTTGCGATGCACCTGCCTGTGTGATGGTACTACCTAAAGAGTGGAAAAGTGTTCAAAAAGGCATTCACTTTGCACCTACACATGTTTGATGTTAGCGTTGACCTTGTGCAAGTGTAGTGCTACAAATCAAACAAAGGATAGCAAAGTCTTGCAAAGCTCAAGTGAAACAAAGCATATGTACCTTTTTCTTATTAACTAGTGAAAAAGAGGAGAGAAAGTGAAACGTGAAAGAAACATCTGCTTGCCAAGGGAAATTGTACACCCGCAGCAGCAGGGAAACTGTGAGTGCAAGAATATGTACACGTTTTTTTTAAGTTTGCGTAAAAGCATACAAGAAGTGAAACATGAAAGAAATATTATCTTGCCAAGGGAAACTGTACAACCTTGGTAGTAGGAAAACTGTGTGAGTGTATTATTCTTTCTTGAGGGGGGCAATGGACTCAAGTAGCTGCTGTGAAAGCAGTCACAAAGTTGGCACTATTAACAGTGAACTCACCAGCAGTTGGCTTCCTCTTGAACAACATATTTATGGTGGCAACAATGCTCCGACTATGGAATTTGATGAAGGGGCATCGCAAGGCAGCATGTCATCAACATGTGTGTTGTGGATATGAATAGCAACCTGGAGACCTCATGATCAACGACATAGCCTTTCAGGCAAGGTACGTGTAAGACATCTTGCGAGGCATCACAACTATAACAGAATGGTTGTTGGGGGTCCTTGCTAATACATGCACCACCACAACCACTGCACTCGTACTCAACAAGTCGTTGTTCAAGCCAACAAAATGCAATATGCTGCTAACCTACAAGCCAAGAAGAATCAAAGGGTAAGCAGAAGAAGAAAGTGCATGGGCGCTTTTTTTTGGTTGTGCACTATACCTTTTTGCCATAGCCTAGTTGAGAGACCTGACTATCAAAGGTAGCTTGCAAGGACGTTCGGAGGTTGCCTTTAGGGACTATCGCAAGGATAGTGAAGTCAAATATGCCAAGGGCATGTCGTGCGTGCATGAAGGAAATGACAAAATATGAAGAGGGGAGAGGAGAAGAGTGGAGATGAGGAGAGGGCACAGCTAGAGAGCACACCACAAATGACTAATTGTACACTAGATTTAGTTGAAAGAATAGAATATATACAAACCCATTTAGGGTTAGGGTTAGGGGATCTAACCCTTTCCTTTATAGCACTCTATAAGGTTAGTGCTATGCACATATGATCACATGATGGTGCTATTCAAACGTGATCACATGATGTTAAGTGTGAACTCTCAACACCTTCCCTCAAGATCAACATCATGAAGTAGGCTTTCCCTCAAGATGATGATTCTGAGGAATCGAAGAAGGACTGAGCATTACATTCCATCACACCCCTTTAATGGGAATGTCCTTCCTCTATGTCAAACCAAGAGCTAATCGGTGTTTCTTGAAAAGCTCTTTACCGAGTGGTTTGGTAAAGATGTCTGCAACATTCTCTTTGCTATCACAATGATGCAGTGTGATGTCGTAAAGGGACACTCTTTCTCTGATGAAGTGCTCTCTGACATCAATGTGGTTTGTCCTAGAGTGATATATTGGATTCTTGGCCAATGCTTGAGCCGATTGATTATCATAGTATATTGTTGTTGGCTTTTACTCATCAAAATAATCTATTTCTGTCAATAGTCTTCTGAGCCATATAGCCTCACATGCACGTGTAGTGAGTGCCCTATATTCTATTTCAGTCGAAGACAAAGAAACAGTTGGCTGTTTGTTTGACAACCATGATATAGCACCTTGACCAAGGAAAAATGCATATCCCTGTGTCAATCTCCTGGTCTCATGATCTCCGGCATAGTCAGTGTCACAGTATCCCATGCAACCATGGATGATTTCCTTTGTATTATATCCCAAATTGTCTTGTACCTCTGAGGTATCTCAAAACTCTTTTGGCTGCATTCCAGTGAGACTTCTATAAAATGTGCTAATGAGCTTACTGCATAACAAATGTCTGGCCGAGTGATAGTCAGATATATAAGAGATCGATGAGCTCCCTGTAGGCTTTTCTGAATCTTTAGTAAGTTTCAAACTCTATTCCATGGGAGTGGCTGCAATCTTGCAATCTTCCATATGAAACTTCTTAAGGAGACTATCAACATACTTGAGTTGGCTCATGAATGTGCCATCTGAATCTCTCTAGAACTCAATTCCAAGACAATAGTGCATAAGTCCAAGATCTTTCATGTCGAACTCTGTAGATAAGTCTTGTTTTAGTTTTCTAATGAAGCTATCCTTGCTTCCTATCACAATCAGATCATCTATGTACAAAAGTGCAATAGTAATGTCTTCCCCTTGAACTTTGTAGTAGAGAGTGTGATCTGCATTGGATTTCATGTATCCCAGATCAGCAAAATACTTGTCAATTCTACTGTACCAACTTTTGGGTGCTTGCTTTAAGCCGTAGAGACTTTTCTTGAGATGGCAAACCTTATTCTCCTTTCTTGGTTCAACATAACCTGCTGGTTGTTGCATGTAGACTTCCTCATCTAGGTAACCATTGAGAAATGCATTCTTGACATCGAGCTGATACACATTCCATCTGCTGAGTGTTGCTAGGGATATCAAGAACTATATGGAATCCATCTTTGCTACTGGAGCATAAGTCTCATCATAATCTTGACCATATTGCTGTGCAAATCCTTTTGCAACTAGTCTGGCTTTGTATTTCTGAATACTGCCATTTGGATTTGTACTTCACTTTGTATACCCATTTGTTTGCTATGGCCTTCTTTCCTGGTGGAAGGTTGCATAATTCCCAAGTATTATTCTTATACAAAGCATCCATTTGTTCATTCATAGAAGTTCACCATTCTGGCTTGTCTACTATGTCTTCGAAGTACACTGGCTCTTCTATAGACATGATGGTAGTCATACGAGCATAGTTAGTGGTTTCCACCTGAATTGCTTTGCCTTTCTGAGTCTGGCTGGAGGTCTGCTTTCCCTAGTAGACTGTCTAAGCTACTGCGGCTCTGCTTGGGGAGTTTTTGGCAATTTGTACTCTTCTTCATCAACATGTTCTGTGGATGACTATGAAGTAGATGCTTCTATCTCTTGTGTAGGTGAGGTTTTCCAATCTGATTCCTCATCAAAGATTACATCTCTGGAGACAATGACTTTGTGGTTGATGGGATCATATAATTTGTATGATTTGCTTTCTTCACTGTAGCCAACCATGATGCATTTCCATGACTTCACATCCAATTTCCTGCGATGATCATCATGTATGTAGGCATATGCTATGCAAGCAAATATGCAGACATGCCCAATGTGTGGCTTGTGTCCAGTGAATGCTTCATAAGGAGTCATACCCTTTATCGGTTCGGTAGGAAGCCGATTAAGCAAGTAGTTTGCTGTAGCTATTGCTTCTACCCAATACTAATTCAAAAGATGCTTTTCACTAAGCATTGCTCTAGCACTGTCTACTAAAGTCCCATTCTTCCTTTCAGCTCTTGCATTCTATTGAGGAGTATCTGCACATGTGAATTGTCTTCGAATGCTATGATTTCTACAAAAGTTCATGAATGCTGAAGACATGTATTCACCTCCTCTATCTGATCTCATGACCTTGATCTTTCTGCCTGTCTGGTTTTCCACCATGGCTTTGAATTCTTGAAATCTAGAAAACACTTCAGATTTCTCTTTTAAAAACTAGACCCAACATATCTGCTGTAGTCATCGATGAAAGTCAAGTAGTAAAGCGAACCATTGATGCTGTGGGTCTAGGCATAACCCCATACATCTGTATGTATTAAATCAAGAATACCTCGTGCACGAGAGATACTTCTGACAAAGTTGGTTCGCTTTTGTTTGCCAAAGCAGCACGCTTTGCAAACCTTTCCACTGTAGCTTCGGAATCCCAATAGTCATATTTTGATTCCTAATATCTAACAAGTACTTGAAGTTGACATGACCATATCTCTTGTGCCATTTTGTAGATAGTGGCATCTGTTGCGGTTGAGTTGACATGGCATGCTTATATGGTATTGTAGCTAGCATTCTGTATGAGCATTCTTCCTTGACACCTTTTGCTACTAGCTGACATATTTTGGATTTGTCTTCCATGTTCATTTGCAAAATGACTGTGACTAGAATGTCCACCACGATGATTTCCTCTGCCTCAAAAATTCCCTCAATTACTGCTAGATTGACCACCTTGGTTGTATTGCTTCTTGCGGCAATCTCTTTCATAGTGTCCAAACTTGTGACAGTAGTTGCACTGGATGTTTGACACGTTGGTGGATACATTCCCTCGTCCTTGGAATCTTTCTCGGTTGGAATGATTTCCTCTTTGCTGATTCTGATGCTGCTGAGGATTATGCTGATGCTGATGTTGATGTTGATTTTGGCTTTGTTGATGATGACCACTTTTCTGATATGATCTACCTCTGCCTCTACCTCTGCTTCTGTCTGAAGCTGTGAATGCCTGATCATTAGAATGACCTTTATGTGCTTGAATTGCCTGAGTCCTGAGTTCTTCACCAAGTAGAACTGATTGAAGTTCTTCTAGTGTCGGAGTTTGCCGTTGGATGGCAATACTCTGAACTAGAAACTCGTATCCCTCTCCTAGTCCATTTAGGATGACTTGAACCATTTCTGTGGGGTTCATAGTCTCTCTTGCTACTGCAAGTTGATTGTTGTAGTCTTTTATGCAGAGTACATAAGCATGACCGGTTTCATTACTATTGCAGAAACTCTGGTTGATTTGGTTTCTCAGGGTGATAATCCTAGATGTGTTCTTGGACTCGTAGAGAGGTGAACATATCCCATGCTTCTTTTGATGTCTTGACTATGTTGAGCTATCCTAGCATGACATCTTACACATTCTGCTTGATTAGATGATAGGCATACTTGTCTTTCTTATCCCATTTTGCCTGAGCCCTTGGGTGATGGCAAGATCTGCTATAGGAGTGGAAACTGTTTGTGTAGCTATAGATCCAGTTGTAGATCCTATTGCTGGTGCTGTGACAATAGATGCAGTAGAGCTACTCGTGGTTGAATCGTCCAATGGTCTAGATGTAGACCCATCGACATCCTCCCATTTGTCCTGAAGTATAAGAATGGTCTCCATTTGGTATTTTCATGTATCGTAATTGGAGTTGTCTAACTTAGAAGATGCCTCCAGATTGAGGTTGCTAGTTGTAGACATGGTGCAAGAAATGTAGTCAAAAGTGTCATGAAAATCTCTCTATGAATCAATTGCAAATACACTGATTGTGCCAAGTGAAATCTCTGAACCATTTTGGTGAAGATAGAACTGCAATATATAAAATCTGATCTGTATTACAAGGCTTGTGGCAATGATGCCGGCAATAGCCAAGAGGCTTTGCAAGGCTGAAATGATGTGCACAATGCCATGAGATAGCCAAATAGGCTTTACAATGGTGGCATGTGTGTGTGAAATCAAGTCCTATCTGCCCACCGAAACAATCTGCAATGCTTCTATACTCTCTGAAGTCTGCTCACTGAACTGATAAGAGTAAGGTTTCACGTAATGTAGTGATGTTAAACCGTATGTGAGCGTATGGACTGACTCCGAGTAGCTACTAGATGGGAATTTTGGGCATGGCTTACATTAGCAACTTGGGGAAATTCAAAGCGCCCCCTCTATGGCAATCTAGTCTACTCTAATCTAGATCTATACCAACCGTCGATCGATGAAAGAGCAGCAAATAATTCCTTTTCTTTTGTTCTTTTTAAGTGCTAGCTCAAGTGCTGGCTCAGATGCATCGATGTAGAGGCAAATGTGCATGAAGGAAGTGGTTTTGTCGACGAGGATCAAATGTGAGTATAACTTGCATAAAAATGTGCGCATGATGTGACAAGCATGTAGAGCACAAAAAAATGAGCGACTTTTCTTTTTGGAGTGCCCTCAAATTCGACTTTATCTAGGTGGAGGGGAAAAAGGAGTGCAAATGGTGCTCAATCATGATGTGTCATTGTGGGTCACATGCAATGTCTGTGGAGCACTATTGGTGCCTACAGAGGTTGAGTGTGCCACTTGGTAGATGAGGTGGCAGTGATGACTCAGCATTGATTAGTCAATTGTTGACTGGTCAAACTAGTCAACTGTTGATTGATGAGGTGTCAGAGGTGCCACGTGTCAATTTTTTAACCAAACCTTGTTGTGGTGACCCAACCAGAGGTTAACCTGACTCGGGGTTAACTTGACCAACCTTATCCCTTGGTTGACTGTAGGTCAAATACAACTAACCATGGTCAATTGACCTTGGGTTAGTTAGCCTGTTAGCCCTATCTGCCACATGTCAACAAATTTGGTGATAAGGTTGGGTGACCTTGAGTGAGAGGATAGTTGCCACGTGTCATTACGTGAGGCACCGGAATCTTTTCCAAATTTTGATGAAATCAACAAGATTCCATTGTCGGACAGCTTGAGCAAAGAAGCATTGAGTGAGCCGCACTGGAGTCATGTGTGTTATAGTGGAGGATGTAGGTGGGTACTGTTATGGATAAATTTGTCTAAGGAAAAAGGCATAAATATGTGTGTGTGTTTGTATGTGTGGCAATAGTATAATAAAATATGGTGTGCATAGGGCCCAGGGTTGAGGTGGTAGGGCATGACCATGTGCCACCCTTCCATGTAAGAGGACCCATAAGGTGTGTTGTACATAATCCATGGTAGTAATAATATAAAATGATAAGGTGGCATGGGTCCTCCATGCACCACCCCTCCACCTAGGTGGTCCCACGCCTACATTTAGTGAGATATGGCCCAAGGACCATGGGAGAAGTAATATAAAATAGGTGGAGATGGATATTATATCAGATTATTCCCTCCATGTAGGATAGGCCCATGTGGGGGGGTTGTAGAAAGTCCAAGAATGCAAGTTAAATAATGGGAAAGTAGGATGAGGTGGCAAGATTCCTTGTGCCAACCCTCCACTTGTCCTCCTAGATGTTTGAACGTATTATAAAATTGGGAAGAGACTAAGGGAGTATCTTAGACTTGGGATATGGGGGTTGATGTATGTGGAAAAATGAGGCAAAGGATTATCGCACACAATTGAGAGTGCGTAACCGCCTAGCCCACATGGGACACTCTTCCACACACACCATGCATGTGGGAGGATGCATTTATTGGGAGACACCCCCTCTCTTGGCTATAAAAGGAGTAGCTATTCCTTGATGGAACGCGCTCATTCTTGTAAATCCACCTAGCTAGTACTTTGATTTCCCCTTCCCTTCCTTTCAAAAGCATGGCCCTCTTCCCTTCATGTCTCCATCTTTACATTCCTCCTCCCATCATGTACATGCTTCTCTTTCCCCTCTCCCTTTCCCCTTGTGCCATAGTCTCCCTCTTCATTCCCTCCCCTTCTAATCCCTTTTTCCCACCCATGACAATGTTTCGCCCTCACCTTCTCCTTTCCTCTATGGACCTTGAGTGTCGCCATGCTTAGTGTCTAGCCTCTTGTGTTGATTTCTTTTCTTAGGTAACAGTACTCTGCTCCAAGGCAGGATTTGGAAGGGCGTTGGAGATCGTTTTTGGCATCGTTGGTGAAGAAGCTTGATGACTGTCATAGAGGTTGCGAGCGAGCCGGTTGTCTCACTTGTCAATGGCTAGAGAGCCAGATCTGTTCATAGAAGCTAGGAGGCCGGTCCCTATTCTCAAGGGGGATTCACAAGGGACTCCTTATGGTATCACGTGAGTGTAAGGGAGGGGGGTTTTTGGAAGGTCTAGGTAACATAAATGGTGTGGTTGCTGGGATCGAAATCTCCACAGTCTGTGGCGTAAAATTCGTTTCTCCTACAACTGGGTGTGATTCTGCGACACCTTCCATCTGCGGTTCTCAGCTTTTGCACCTCTAATCTGCCTTTGATTGTAGTTTTTGCACATCTCTGCTTCTGCGCCTCTAGTCTGGTTCGGACGCATCTTCTGGTTGGAAAATCTTCTGGTCGTATCGGTCGCCTATGCAAAATTGTAACACCTGTGCTTCCTCTGGGGTCCTGTACATGCATTCGCACATCTCCTAGGTATACCCGCACATCTCTTTGTCGTGACTAGCACATTCGCGCACGTGTCACACATCTTCTGGCTATGGATAGATCGCATCTTCTGGTCGCGACAGATTTTTCTGAGCTTCTACAAAATTGTAACAGATCCTCACATCACCCCGCCCCTCTCCTCTATCTCTATCTTCTTCTTCTCTTTCTCTTCTCTTCTCCTCTCCTTTTATTAAGGAGTGGGAATTGAACCCAAGACCTCCTCATTCACAAAAGAAAGACTTATCAATGGGCCAGCAAATAGAAGTGAAGAAAATGTAATGATTTTGCTTATATATTGAAATCTTGGGAATTGTAACTCTCTAACCGTGGGGAGTTTCCTCCTGCTGTAAAAAGCAAAAGTATTTCATTTCATGTGCTCTATTCACATCTCCTACTAGATCGCAGATTCAGAAAATTTTCAAGTTCACTCCTTGGACGCACACCACACGAGAAGGGTGGATATTTGTGTCACTTCTCGATGAGTTCAAGGATTCGGTGCTTGGTCCTCCGCTCATTACAGCTACCAATTGGCGAGATCTCTTTCTTGATCTTCATGTGGACCTTTAACGGCTAATTTTCTAGCGCATTATTCAAGGAGACGATGGGTGGAATGATACACCGTGGTTGATTCAAGGTGAAAATTGGTGATATACTGGGAGCACTTTGATTTCACTTCTACTCATTGTGCGGTGATCGAGCTACTTGCTACATCGGAGGTAATTAAAAGGGTGACATTCTTCAAAGGGTGGGATGTTCCCCAAGCTTGGGGGGAGATTTGGCACATTTGCTTATTAATTCCAGTGGATAAGCTCGTCTTGAATGATCTCTTCTCGATCTAAGGTTTCTAGGGCTTGGCTATGGTTGGTAATGTTTCGACCAAGGAATCCCTTTGTACCTAATCAACCCTTTGTGCCTCATTTTGAGCTTCAAGTTGTAATTCTTTTTGGTCTAAAGATAAACTATTAGCAAAGGATTGCAAGTTTATTTGGTGATGAACGTCTTGCTCAAGTGTTGAATTCTCCCCACCCTCTCCTTCTACCTATCTTGGATTACCGAGAAACTTGGCATGTTCGGATTTTGGTCTTGTGTGATGACACCTTGGCTACTTCAATTTGACAGAGCATACAAACCTTCGAACAAGGCTGCTAGTGTGGGTGTGAAGCTCACTTCACCGAGGGGCGAGGTGTATTGTTATAGCAAGTCTGCACCTGCGAGTACAGCTTGCACCCAAGTTGAGTACTCGGCACTCATTTTTGGGCTACAAAAGGCACAAAAGCATCACATCAAGCAACTTGAGGTGTAGGGAGATTCTCAACTCGAGTCTGAACAAGTTAGTGGAAGGTGGAAGGTGTGGAGCGAAGGCTTGGTTCCAACCAAATGTCAGGAACGCTCATTTGTCAATCTAGCAGGATACTATCGCTGCTTCATTGATCAATATGCTGCTTTGACGCGACCCATGACTACGCTATTAAAAGATGGAGTTGATTTCTCTTGGGATGAGGATTGTGATCATGGGTTTGTACAAATCAAGAGTGCTCTGGCTTCAGAACCCATTCTATGCAATCCTGATTGGTCAAAGACTTTCTATATCAATCCTGGGTTTGGTGAGCACACTCTGGCGGGTATTCTTCTCCAGCAAGGGGAGGATCGGTTCATGTATCCTGTTCGATTTGCTTCTCGACAATTGCTCGAAACTGAATGATGCTACTCTGAGGCTGACAAGCATGCCTTGTCTTTGGTGTTTTGCATTGAGAAATTTAAGCATTATGTGGCTGGAAAGTCCTTCATTATACTCACTAGCACTGGTCTTGCAAAGCAAGTTCTTCAATCACCAAATCCCATGGGCCGGTTGGCCAAATGGTTGGCAGTTTTACAAGAAGATGATTTTTCTTTCAAAATTGTAAAAGGGGGTTGTTCCAACTTGAAGAATGCTTTGATTGATTTAGAAGAGTGCCTTGATGTAACCCTTGTAGTGGCCATAGAAGTTGGGGATCCATGGTATGGTGGTATCTACAAGTTTCTGACTGCTTTCTCCTTTCCTCCAGAAAGTACTAGCTATGAGAGAAAGAAGATCCACAAAGATAGTAGGCGCTACACCCTCTTCAAGTTGTTCCAACTTGAAGAATGCTTTGATTGATTTAGAAGAGTGCCTTGATGTAACCCTTGTAGTGGCCATAGAAGTTGGGGATCCATGGTATGGCGGTATCTACAGGTTTCTGACTGCTTTCTCCTTTCCTCTAGAAAGTACTAGCTATGAGAGAAAGAAGATCCACAAAGATAGTAGGCGCTACACCCTCTTTGATGGGGTGTTGTACCGTCAAGGCTTGGATGGGGTACTAAGACGGGCCATTGATGTAGATGAAGTACCTAAGGTATCGAAGCATTATCATGATGGATTTTGTGGAGGCCACTATGCCAGTGACTATATAGCTAAGAAGATTTTACATGCTGGGTACTATTGGCCGACCTTGTTCAAGGATGTCACTATGCATTGCAAAACTTGTGAACCATGCCAATTCTTTGGTAGGAAGGAATTGCGTCCTGGGCAACATCACCTAATGATGTCCATCCATCCGTTTCAGAAGTGGGGAATAGATTTTGTCGGGCCCCTGCCCATGACTGCCCACAAAAAGAAGTATCTTTTGGTAGCCACTCAGTATGTCACTAAGTGGGCTGAAGCTATCGCCCTCCCCGCAGCAAATGGTAAGGCAGTTTCAAATTTCATATTTGAACGTATCTGCACAAGGTTTGGGACACCCATGGAAATAGTATCTGACAATGGAAGTCCATTCTTAAGTGAAGCAGTGGAGTTACTCATGGATCGCATGATCGCACTTCTAGCATCTATTATCCAGCATCCATGGGTCAAACGGAGCGGACCAATGGCCTCCTTTGTAAAACCATGGGAAAAATGGCTATAGGGAACAGGAGCCAGTGGGATTAGAAGGTCACAAAAGCCGTATGGGCTTACAACATCACTCATAAAACATCTACAGGTCACACTCCTTTTGAGTTGGTGTATGGTACTGAGGCCGTTTTACCACTAGAGATAGAGATTCCAGCTTTGAGGTTGGCACAAGAACAGAGGATGACAGAAGATGAACATGTAGAGGCCCGCTTGGTGCAACTTGAGAAGCTAGATGAAACCCGATGCCTTGCCCTACATCAAACAGAGATTCAAAAGAATTGACAAAAGGTCCACTTGGATGCTAAGATTCGCAAGGGAAGGGAAAGACACTTTGCTGAGGGGGATGTTGTGCTATGCTTTGATAATAGATTGGACCACCAAATGGATAAAAGTTTCCTTCCATTGTGGACCGGTCCATACAAAGTCATCAAAGAACGTAGCAATGGGTCTGTACAAGTTCGGGAGATGCATGAGCCATATGGCAAGAAGGTGATCAACAAGTGTTACCTCAAGCCCTTCTTTGTGTGTGATGGACCCAGGCATGGAAATGCTGTGCATTCCCTTCTTGGGGGGGGAACGGTTATGGATAAATTTGTCTAAGGAAAAAGGCATAAATATGTGTGTGTGTTTGTATGTGTGGCAATAGTATAATAAAATATGCTATGCATAGGGCCCAAGGTTGAGGTGGCAGGGCATGACCATGTGCCACCCTTCCATGTAAGAGGACCCATAAGGTGTGTTGTACATAATCCATGGTAGTAATAATATAAAATGATAAGGTGGCATGGGTCCTCCATGCACCACCCCTCCACCTAGGCGGTCCCATGCCTGCATTTAGTGAGATATGGCCCAAGGACCATGGGAGAAGTAATATAAAATAGGTGGAGATGGATATTATATTGGATTATTCCCTCCATGTAGGATAGGCCCATGTGGGGGGGTTGTAGAAAGTCCAAGAATGCAAGTTAAATAATGGGAAAGTAGGATGAGGTGGCAAGATTCCTTGTGCCAACCCTCCACTTGTCCTCCTAGATGTTTGAACGTATTATAAAATTTTGGATGTAAGTAAGCCTTCTCGAGTTCTTCGGAGTACTTACTGTCTTATCAACATTGCTCGCCTCCCATTCTATCCTTCACCCTCTTGCCATTCTCAGCTCTTGGACCATTGTCAACGCTTTGCTTGCCTTCCATGAAGCTCTCCGTCACTCCCCCGCTCCTCAAATTGCTTGTAGGCAATATTTTCTTTTCCTTCATTGTAGCAACCACCACAGGCATGCATGCATGCATTTGTACCCCTTGATCAAGATTGTCGCAGTGCTGAAGCGACACGTTCAATGCTTTGTTTTCTCAATCCTCTCCAATCGTGGCTTAAGCAGGAGGCTCTTTAGAGGCTGTCTTCTGTGGCTGCAAAGGACTCAAAAGTTCAATGTCTTAATCCACTGTTGCAAACATCTCGACAACCGTTCGCATCATTGTTGCACAATGTACAAAGCGATAATCAACGTGATAACTTCATACTGTCAAATGCCATTCAAACGTGCTATCTCTATCTTCCAGTATATCGTTAATTTGAAGCATCGTGTTCGACTAACCTGAGCCTTCAGGTATGCAATTTGGCCACCCTCTTGTATTGTGTTCCAACGGACGTGTGCGGTTGTTATTAGCTTATTTCAATACAGGCTCCCGGAATTTTCTTCATCTTATCGCGTTCATCGCCATACTGTTCTCGGACTGCGAAGCAAGGCAACCAATATTTTTTTGAGTGGTGACTATAAGCTAGAGAAGGACGAAGAAAAAATCGGAGCTCAACAAATTGCAAGGTTCAAGGCGAGCAAGACAAACGATGAGAAGCCCAGTTGAAGACACATGCACGAAATACGCAATGAGGGATAGCCAACCAATCAGAAATTGAAACGTGTGTTAGTAAACCGAGGATCCTAATCGCTTAGTTGGCAGGAAAAGATTGGGCAAACCAAAAATCGATTAAAATAATTAGTTTTGGCTTCTTTGGCAGAGCCATCACTTGGACCTGCTTCTACGGGAGGCTAAAGAGACAAGTGGAGCAATAAACAATGCACTAATAAAAACTTTTAAAAATAGGAATTTTGCCCATCTCGAAGACGAACCTTCACTGAGGCCAACCAAGAGGGAGTCATTCCATATTGAAAATGAATGGCTATCTAATGGACTTGAAAATTTAATTAAGAATGGAAAACTCATCGAGTTGACGATAAGCCTCGCGAACGAGTTTTGCGGGATCGACCGGCGCGCCCATCGAAAGTCGAATCAGGTCTTCGGATTTGATTGTGTACACGATTATATCTTCACCTCTTGAACCGCCCAATCCACCTTCGGACTCGATCTAAAGCCCGATTATATCTTCAAGCCTTCAACAGCCGCCAATATATTGTCAATATAGCTTGTGGTTTTCGCTGAGAGGCTTCACCGCTCATAGCTTGTGAGACGTTTCACCGCTCAATAGTCGAAGTCGACAATTGAAGCCAGTAGGATGATCTGTAGATTGTTTGGTCGCCTATATTGGGACTGCTCCTGTTGCAGAGAGGTGTTGGAAGCTCGGCGGTGGATTTGACGGAATAAACAAGTGCCCAGCAGTTGCCCTGTTTTGCTGTTGCTGTTATTGTCTTGGGATCTCGAATTGGTCTTGTTGCTGTTATTGTTTTATGCTCTCGAATTGGTCTGCTTGAGCTCCTCGTTCATTGGACCATCATGACTAGGACGACCTGTGCGCTTCTGCTCCCCTGTCTAAGGACGAAATCCATCAAGACTCAATCTATCAAGAGACTAGAGATTCTGCTAACTGAGGGCCTGGGAACCATTCCTGAGGAACCCGAACTAAGCCCTCCGACGACGCCTCGATGGTCAGCTATTCCTCCTTGTGGGAGGGGATTAAACAAGAAGAAGAGCAATGTGAGCAAGCGGCCAGCTGGAGGATGGCAGGTGAAAATATCCAGATTCAACACTGTGTTTTCGTCTCCTATGGCAACCATTGCTGATTCTTATGTACGCATGATGAATGGTTTCATGGACAAAGGAAACCTCGGGGAGCTTGCAATCTTCAATGGTGGAGGCGCTTGTGACTTTCTCTACGTCCAAGCTCTAGACACAGATGCACTACCCAGGTTTCTCGATACAAAATGACAGAGTTTCATGGCTTGTATGATTCTTTTGCTTTCTTACTTTGGGACATTCCCAGTTTGTATAGATATAAGGGGTGCACCGATCGTGGCATCTTTGAATGTTATGGGGTAGCTAAAACTCATCAGCAGGTCTAGTGGCGAGGCTGTTCCATAATGTTACCCTTTCAGCACCAGCTGCTTCCTAATCTCCTTGTTTATTTGCTCAAATCTGGAGATAAGCTTTCTTACAATTTCATACGATGGTTCTTATACCACACTGTGATCTGGGGCCTAAAAGCACATGATGTCTGCAAATATAATGTGCGCAGTCGCTCTAAAACCAGCCTGTGCTGAGGCTTAGCCACATCCTTGAAATTTTCCAAATGCTTAAGATGATTTCTCTTGTATCGAGTACATTCCCATGTTAAATATGAATTGTTTCCAGCTCTTCCATAAATTGTGGCATTGGATCATGAGCTTTAAGTAGTTATACAACGTCAAGAATTCGGGTGACACTAGGCTTCTCTAGCCAATAGCAACTGCTTGCAACACATTACTTGCTTGTCAATCTCAAATAGATTACCAGATTACCCACTATAATGGCTTAAATAGGACAAATTCACCTAGTTTATGGAAGCTACCTAATGTACTCAAAGGGCATTTTGTATCATCTCTCTCTCTCTCTCTCTCCTCGCAAGTTACTTTACCCAGACTACTAGTTTTTCACCTATGGCTTTGCCACTGAAGGCAGATGTACGTCTATTTGCGCGTCTACAGAAGGCGTGTCTATATAGCAGACAGACGCGCCTATAGACGCGCATATAGACACATAAATAAACGCTCTGCTAGAAAATTTAAAAAACAGACAGACGCATTTATAGACGCGTTTGTAGACGCGTTTATAGACGCGCCTGTAGACGCTTCTCGAACAAACAGACGCGTATGTAGAGGATGGAGCAATGCAAGTTTGAATGCATTACTCAAGTAAGCTTTAAAGTCTATTTTGCAAACATGGTGAATTATGCTAGTGGGTCAATTAGTCGAATGCTTTTCCTCATTTATGGTCTTCACGTGCAGGCTATTGTGTAAAATGCTTCCAAGGGAGAATAAATTACCGACCTCAAGAGATATGGGGGTGGTAGCAAGCTAAGGGTGTCCACTTTTTGTTCACTCCCCAATCCTAAGGAGGTGGAAAAACAAGCTTTTTAGCACACAAAAATGCAAATCTCACCTACTTCCCTATGGATCTAGTCTTTGAAGTCTTCTGACACAACATCACACTTGCTATTGTGCACACAATCGTATAGTCTGATCGAAAATTCGATGCACACACAAAAAATTTCTTTGTGTCACACGGCATGGTTCCAGGGTGGTCACACGTTTGTCACGAACAAAGAGTGTCATATAAAATTCTAAATTTCTCACTCATTTTAGATTAAATGTTATTGAAACTTTGTAAGTGGTCTCTTTGCATTATGTAGAGCTTAACTTGATTTATTGGTAATTTTTTGAATGATTTATCTAATTATAAATAATTATTTATAATAAATAAAGTCATAAAATACATGCATTTTAGTAGCACACCACATTTTTTTAGTATTTTGAATAATTAAGCAAATCCAATTCGGTGGAAGGTTAGTAGGCACATAAGGGTGTGTGGTTGAATCATCAAATCCCAAATCCAACGGTTAGATTTAGGAAGATTGAAGTTTAATTTTTACTTTTACTCCTCAGAGGATCAACAAAGAATATTAAAAATAAATCTAGTAATTCTCAAACATAACCAAACATTTCAAAAATGTCAATATTTTTAGTCCTCTGCATGATGAATAAGAGGAAAAAATTTTGGTTAAATTTGAGCAAGGGAAACGTACGATATGGCCTCCAAGAGTGAAATCTCCCTTTTGTGGGTGAAAAAGGGCCACACAAGCCTAATACCAAGACAAGGTAGGCTTGGTATTAGGCTTGGTGAGGTAGGCTAGGAGCATCACCGATCCTAGTGGCAAGCCTTTGGAGTCTGCATGCTGCCCATGTGGAAGGCTGAGTCATCAAAACCATGCCACGTTGTTAGACCATGTGGTGCCATCTCATCAAGCAGATGTGACATCACTCCTTGCCATGTCACCTTACATTGCCACACGTGCTGCCACACGTGCTGCCACATGTGCCACCTCATCATTCCACATCATCAGCCATGTGATCACACAATGCCACCTTGGCATACCTCCTCTCCTGGCCACGTCACCAATCCCTCCACCTCAATTTGCCATGTCATCTACCACCTCATGAATGCCAACTCGTCATGCCCAGTACCACATCATGACCATGCAAGAAGAGACTTTATTACCACATCATGACCATGCATGGTGCCACATCAGCCAGATGCATACACATGACGATGTGCGATGCATACAATACCTCGATCGAGGTACATATGATGGGTGAGGCATACATTACCTCGTTAAAGGTATGTGACCGAGGAGACATACAGATACCTCGATCGAGGTTCATACATACATGTATGCGCAATGCACTAAATACCTCGATCGAGGTATAAGCTCTGATCGCGGCTCTGGGCATAGCAGACCTCTCCACCAAAACTAAGCCAATTAGTATCAATCTTAGCACCTCTCCACCAATAATAATGAAGAGCAATCTAAGAGCAATCTAGTGGATGAGTTGAGGCTCTCTATAAGACACCACGTTTTGGTTCATTTCACCCATTCTTAGCCATTCTTGCCTCCTCATCACTTTGTCACACCTTCCATCCTACTTTCATTGAGAATGGGTTCTCAAAGCCGTAGAGCTAGTAGACATGAAAGATGTAGGAACCCCCCCCCAAATCTCATTAACGAGGAGTGCAAGCGGAAGGCTCGTGAGCGCAAGAGAGCCTCTAGAGCTCGAGCTCGCGCTGCCACCACTGATCCACCTCCAGCTCTACCTCTACATCCCACCTCCACCCCCACCCCCACCTCCATTGTCCCCCCATGCTCATCCGCTCCCCTACCTCTAGCCTCCGCCCTTCCCCTAGCCACCTACATTTTGGCCTCCACCTCTACCTCTTCCCTCCACCCTCCCCCCTCCCCCTCCCCCTCCCCCCGCTCCGCTTGGCGCCTCCCTTCCCCCGTCCACCCTACCATCTCCCATTGATCCCGTTGCCCCACCTTGCAGCAGCAGTGTTGCTTCACGACGTGACTTGCCGAAGTCCACTATCCGTCGTCGTGCTAGCAAGATTGTGCAATCTTTTTTTTGTGACCTCACGCCAGCTTCGCAGTCTTCTCTTCTTACGTCCCTGATTGATCACCCTGACTTGGTAGAGTGTAGGAGGCTTGCTGGTCTTGGTGCACGTAGAGATAGGGTTGTATCTAGCGAGGTCCTTAGCAGTGTTCGACGTTCCTATGCTTCTATTAAGCATAGGAACTCCAGTGATGCCTTGGCAGCACGTCGTGCTATTGTGGCTGCCATTAGTAGACCTCATATGATAGGCCATGTGCGTACCGCTTCACGTCTTCTTCAGATTGCACCGCGCACATTGCGAGCAGGCATCATTAGGAGGCAGAGTCTAGAGGATAGTGAGACTGATGCTCTTTGGGCTTCGAGTGGTCGTGCACCTCGCAGCGATCGATTGTTGGATGATTCCACTAGGTCCTTCATACAACAGTTTTGGGAGGAGCATTGCAGAGCATCCCCGGTGTTCAAGAAGGCATTGCGGAAGAGGGTGTCACGCGGTGTGTACATTGAGCATGGTGCATGTTTTTTGGAGTGTACCCAGACTGAGTTGTACACTCAGTTTGTAGAGGCGCACCCGGAGTTCAAGATTGGGCAGAGGTCATTTGAGCGATGCAGGCCATGGTTTGTGCGATGCTCTCAGGAGCGTGACACATGCTGATGTCGCTACCATGTGGATTTTGGATTGATGTATGACGTATTCCGTTCCCTTGATGGTCATAGGGGAGTGGTTCCTACTAGCCCTCGTGACTTCATTCATTCCATATTGTGTACACGAGATGGTGATGCTTTATTCCACTCCCTTGATTGTGTGGAAGGCACGTGTACTTTGTGTGGTGACTTTGCCAGAGTGCCACGAGTTGCACTAGATACTTATGATGTGCAGATGGTTCGTTGGCAGCAGTATGAGTACTGTACCTTGACATTAGATGGTGGTGCACAGTCGAGGAGGTTGCAGCTTGTGGGGAAGGAGACACCACGTGTTGTATTCATTGACTGTTTTCGAGGGAAGCTATACCGCTACATACGCCACTCGCACACTGCGAAATGGGAGGATCGTCAGTTTCGTGCATGTTTGAGGACATTTCCTATAGGGGTGGTTGTCTCAGTGGTGGACTTTGCGGAGAATTACACCTTTGCACCACAGCATGAGATCCAATCGGAGTATTATTTCTCCGAACAGGTGACGTGTGATTGAGTATTGATTTTTTTACCGCCTCATTATATTGAATTATTTCAATAGTCATATTTTTTTTTCAATGCCATATTGCAGGTTGCTATATTTGTGCACATTAGCTATCGTCATGCACAGGCTCATGTGGATGGCATTGATAGCACCATGGACTCACGCATCATTGTGCGAGAGTATCACTTCTACATTAGTGATGATCGATTGCATGATGCCCATTTTGTGCAGCATTGCTTCACTTTGCATGATAGTTTCTTGAGGGATCATGGTGTCACATGGCAGCGGCGCTGGATCTGGTCAGACGGTTGCGGCGGTCAGTTCAAATCCGCTAGACAGTTTTATTGGTTCTGCAGATGGCACCGTGAGACAGGCATTCTGATCACATGGAGCTACTTCGAGACAGGGCACGGTAAGGGAGAGCACGATGGTGCAGGTGCTTGCGTGAAGCGTGCTTTGCATCGATACCAGTTGCGTCACAGTGCCGATCGCTTCAAGGATGCACATGATGTGGTGCGGTGGTGCAGCCAGCACTTATCCACTAGTGCTACGTCCTCGTTTCAGTCGCGTGACGATAGGGTGGTGAGCTGGTATTTTTGGTGCGTGGACATTGGGAGTCTTGATCGGTCGAGGCCTTTTGATTGTCGTTCTGTGCCTGGCACTCTTGATTTCCATTCCATCAGGAGTGTAGGTGAGTCTCACCCCGCGATCTTTTCTCGACGGTTTGCATGTTTTTGCTCTGCATGCATTGATGATGATTGGGGAGGGTGCTCCATGATACCATGGGCCGATCCATGGGTACGGCGAGTGCTTTCTCCCTTCCAGCCTTGGGAGGAGATACATGATGATCAGGATGCGGGATTCAGTTCCTCTAGAGATTATGACCAGCTTATAGATATTTTGCGTATTGGTGATATCTTCGCGGTTATTGCTTCGGAGGGTAATGAGGAGGGTGTGGATTATTACTTGTTGCGATGCTCTATGCTGAAGAGTGTGCTGAATGAGGATACAGTGGATGGGCATGGGATGCACTTCAATGCTCATAGCATGATCGTCGGTGGCCACTATTTTCAGCAGATACAGAGGCGTGGTCGCTATATTGAGTTCCAGGAGTACATGGCGGATCGGGAGGCATACATGTATTCTCATCTTGTTGTTGGGATCAAGATTACTTTGAGTCGTGTTCGCACTCGCAAGGCGACGTCCACTCCACGATGGCGCCTTGCAGTGGCGGATCACGAGAGCATACTTGCAACTATTGGCATGAGAGCTGATCCTGAGGAGTAGCACATTACATATCTTATTTTTTGGGATCATCAGTTGATCAGATTGATTTTTATTGGGTATCACTAGTTGATTACACTTTTTTGTATTCGATATGTATAGGCTCACTGTGTGACCGTACCATTGTAATTTTCATGGACTCATATTTTGTATTTCACTATGATGGCTGTATACACGTTCATACACATCATTGTATTAGATTCTATTTTTAACATGATGTCCGATGTCTTCTCAATGGGATTTGTTGTGTTTGTAATACAAAAAATTGTTTATTAGTAGTAATGTTGTAATTTGTTTTGTGCATTAGGACATTTTAAAAATGTGACTAAGAAAATTCGCGCACGACTAACGAAATACGCGTGTGGACTTGCTTGTTGGGGATGAAACTTCGCACGACTCTTAGGCCACCCTAGCCAATAGTCCACGCGAGATTTGGTCTGAATTCATTTGGTGTGCGCCACGTGGAAGGTACAATGCGTACATTTTTACAATCCCTACTAGCACTCGTGACTACGTATGAGCTATGGCACATGTACTAACGAAATGCGCGTGTGGACTTATCTGTTGGGAATGAAACTTCGCACGACTCTTAGGCCACCCTAGACATACATCCACGCAAGATTTGTTCTCCAACTTATTTGGTATGCGCCACGTGGAAGGTATAATGCGTACATTTTTACAATCCCTACTAGCACGACTACGTGTGAGAAATGGCGCACGTACTAACCAAATATGCATGTGGACTTATCTGTTGGAGATTAAACTTTGCACGGCTCTTAGGTTACCGTAGACGTACATCCATGCAAGATTTGGTGCCCAACTGATTTGGTATGTGCCACGTGGAAGGTACAATGCGTACATTTTTGCAATCCCTACTAGCACGACTACGTATGAGCTATGGCGCATGTACTAACGAAATACGCGTGTGGACTTATCTGTTGGAAATGAAACTTCGCACGACTCTTAGGCTACCGTAGACGTACATCCACGCAAGATTTGGTGCCCAACTGATTTGGTATGCGCCACATGGAAGGACAGTTGCGTACATTTTTACAATCCCTACTAGCACTCGTGACTACGTATGAAAAATGACGCACGTACTAATGAAATACGCACGTGGACTTATCTGTTGGGGACGAAACTTCACACGCCTCTTAAGCTACCCTAGATGTACATCCACGCAAGATTTGGTCTCCAACTGATTTGGTATGCGCCACGTGGAAGGACAAATGCATACATTTTTACAATTTCTACTAGCACGACTAAACCCTAAACCCTAAACCCTGGACCCTAAATCCTAAACCCTGTTGGGCACGAAACTTCACACGCCTCTTAGGCTACCCTAGACGTACATCCACGCAAGATTTGGTCTCCAACTGATTTTGTTTGCGCCATGTAGAAGCAATCCCTACTAGCACGGCTAAACCCTAAACCCTAAACCCTGGACCCTAAATCCTAAACCCTGTTGGGGACGAAACTTCACACGCCTCTTAGGCTACCCTAGACGTACATCGACGCAAGATTTGGTCTCCGACTGATTTGGTTTGCGCCACGTAGAAGCAATCCCTACTAGCACGGCTAAACCCTAAACCCTAAACCCTAAACCCTGGACCCTAAATCCTAAACCCTGTTGGGGACGAAACTTCACATGCCTCTTAGGCTACCCTAGACGTACATCCACGCAAGATTTGGTCTCCAACTGATTTGGTTTGCGCCACGTAGAAGCAATCCCTACTAGCACGGCTAAACCCTAAACCCTAAACCCTAAACCCTGGACCCTAAATCCTAAACCCTGTTGGGGACGAAACTTCACACGCCTCTTAGGCTACCCTAGACGTACATCCACGCAAGATTTGGTCTCCAACTGATTTGGTTTGCGCCACGTAGAAGCAATCCCTACTAGCACGGCTAAACCCTAAACCCTAAACCCTAAACCCTGGACCCTAAATCCTAAACCCTGTTGGGGACGAAACTTCACACGCCTCTTAGGCTACCGTAGACGTACATCCACGCAAGATTTGGTCTCCAACTGATTTAGTTTGCGCCACGTAGAAGCAATCCCTACTAGCACGGCTAAACCCTAAACCCTGGACCCTAAATCCTAAACCCTGTTGGGGACGAAACTTCACACGCCTCTTAGGCTACCCTAGACGTACATCCACGCAAGATTTGGTCTCCAACTGATTTGGTTTGCGCCACGTAGAAGCAATCCCTACTAGCACGGCTAACATGTCACACCTTCCTTGTACTCCCATACATGAGTGGAGTTTAAAAGGGAGAAGTGGGATTGTTAATATGTGTATATTTTTTTGGTGCATAGCCTGTGCAACAACCCTTTCTTTTTACATAAACCAAATACCAACACTTTTCCTTATACCAACCGCCAATCCTTTCTCTTGTACATAAACCACTAAATGCAAAAGAAAATAGTGAAATAAAATGGTGGGCTAGCATGCTACACCTTCCTTGTATTCCCGTATACATGCATTAACCGGAAAAGGACAAAAATGCCCGTAATGAGGGATTTGCACAAAAATGCGATTTGGCCAGATAATGGGGGATTTGCACAAAAACGCGATTTGGCCATATTGTGCAAATCTCCCATTTCAAGCTTTTTTGCTCTTTTTCGAGTCTCCGGGCGTCAGTTTTTTGTGTCTCTAGGATTGATTCGGGAGTTTTGGCCCGCTCCGGACGCGCTGGCGATGTCAAAATCATCAAATACTGCACAAAAAATCAAGGATCTTATACCTGAGTACTAGACTGACATTTTTGCAGTAAGTATCCGTATTTTATGGCATTTCCCATATTTTGAGTGCAACAAAAATAGGTAAATAGTGAATTTCTTAGACCAAAATGAGTTCCCTTCTTTTCTAATATCCTCGGCTCTAATACGAATCTGATGGTAGCCACACTTTAGATCAATCTTGCTGAAAATTATGGCCCCATGCAATGCATCTAGCAAATCATCAATCCGAGCCATCGAATACATGTGCTGCCAATTGTGTTGATTTCTCTTCTTTATGTTCATTATCTTTTATACATGCATAATAATTAGATTGGTGCATTGGCAAATGTCATATTAAGGAAATTGAAATAGTCCTTAGAAACTTGGAAGGCATATGCGATTGTGATTTGGAAGGCACATGTGATTGTGGTTCGAATATGACAAATAATTAGGTCTTGTTTTCTTTGATCACCAATTAGCACAAGTATTGTTAACAATAAGAGACAAATTAAACACTGAGTCATAATAAATAACAGCAAAATCATGCAAAGGACAAGTCTAACTCCATTTTTGAAAAAAATCCCCAAAAAATTTATATTTTTTAAAAATTGTAGGGACAAAATATACACTTCATGTCAATAATATTAAAAAACTAGAATTGTGAAAAAAGAATGCATAAAATATTACTTATATTTTATTGCAGAACCTAAAAATGTCTAGTATTACCATTTGCCAAAAGTATTCTCTCCTTTAATTTAAAAAACATGACAAATTGCAAAGGAGAAGAAACTGCTTCATTCAACTAAGAGAGTTGCTAGAGCTTTTTCTTTGAAATACCAATCGTTTTCTATGCAAGTGCCTATATCAAATCCATATAAAAGAATTTCTACACCCTACAAACTAAGCATGTCCACACATTGGTGATTTCTAGAATTTTTTCCTTTTGTCATGTTGTTTAAGTATCTCTAGATCACACATTCCCTCAAGTTCATTGGTGTTGAAAGAATTTTTTATCAATTGATTTACACATAGGTAACAACATTGCCCTCGGAGTCATGGATAAGTTTTGTACCAATATACATTTCTAGAATACTTTTTGTAAATAGCATAAATTGAAAGTTGGTAAAATTGATGTTACTTTAATATCTAATTTCATTTGATGAAACAATTTTACATTGGGCTATGGCATTGTCTAAAAAAAGTAATTTTCTTTTTATACAAATTAGTTTATCAAATGGTTGAATTTCAACATATTTTGATATTAAGATCGGAAGGCTAGATTTGGAAGCATGAATATGACAATAGTTGTCTTTTTGAAAAATTGATGAAAATTTGGATTTTGAAACACACGTTATTGACAAACATGAATAGAATAAAATTTTTGTTTAAAAAATGAAAAACTTTTATCCGCAAAATAAATTTTTCATCCAAAATAAGATGAATTTTGATATGTTTAATGTTTAATGTTTGCAATTAATGTTTAATGTTTACAATTACTTCACATGGCATTCTTTTTTAAATACCTTATGTATTAAACAAACTATAAACTGAGATAAACTGAGATAAACAAAGTGTGAAGAACATCATGAAAGTACGAAAATGCTCATACATCATAAAAGTGGGAACAATATCATGAAAGTACCAAAATGAATCTATACATCATCATCATCATGCTGCAAAAGTGCATCCCTATACAAGAAACGTGTGAAGCCTAAACAATCAATCTGAATCTGAATCTGATAACTCTACATATGATCCTCTAGTGGAACGCTGACGTGGCTCCTGTATGACTCGCTGCCCAACCGTCCGCTGTGTGCCCTCAGGCAATGCCTCATCACCTGCATGAGATGGGCCAGCCTCATCCTGATGAAGAGGAGGGCATGCTGCACGCGCCACTGCTGCCATCTCTGCATCCCTCGCCTCCTCTATGTACGCGCGTCTCAGCTCCCATAGCCGTGCATCTGCGAATACTCGTGCCTCAAATCCAGCGCGAGTAATCGTCTCTACATGTGAAATACGCTGGTCTCGGCCCCGCCCTAGCTGCTACTCCACCCACTGCTGCAATGATGTCTGCAGCTCTACCTCTCGCTCAATCCGGCGTGCCTCCTCCGCTCGTCGTCACCTGGCATGAAGTCACCGTACGAAAAGCGTCGTGGAACGCATGATGCAACCACCGATGTATCCGCACCCTCCTGCATCAGCAATGCTCTCTGTGCCTCCTCCCTGTAGTGCTCTGTCAGGACTACACGGGCGAATGGATCAACAGCCTGATGATGACCAGGATATAGATCATCCATGCCCAGTCCTCTGTATGTCGCCACATCAATGTCGGCAAAGCATACCGGGCACACTGAACGTGCCACCATGTGGTGGGTCATGCAGTGGAGATGTGCGATGTGGCCGCACCCTAGTCCAAACCACCCTACGGTGTCAAAGTCCTCGTGGCAGAGGACACAAGTGGCAGTAGGAAGCCTCGCTACGACTGCTGCGTCTATCGGTGTCCTAGTCGGCACATCTACAGGAGGAGCAGGGTATAGGGCCACACTGGGGTCGATCCTATGGCGCGACGGATCACGACTAATATGCCTCAACTGCAAGATATAGTGCTCTGCGCGATGGTATGCTATGCGTGTCCGAATCCTCTGCTCCTCCAAATCTGTCTGCAAGAGTCGTACGCGAGACTCCATCTCCTGACGCAATAGATGTGCCTGCAATGCAAACATGTCGTGTACATGGTGAGAATTAATAAAAAAACTTCAATTCAAAACACGCTACAAAAAAATAAACTAACATAATCAAAATAACTAACCTCGTCCCTAGACTCGGCCAACACAGCCTCCAACTCTGCAATCCGTCTGTCTCGAGCCTCCAACTCGTGCTGAGGCGCCGTAGATGTGGGAGGTGGTGTAGATGTGGGACGCTCCATCGATGATCGAGGTGGGGGAGGTGGAATCGCAATAGATCTCGATAGGGCCGAGACCATGTGCTGCAAGGATGATGCCACTGAATGAACATCCCCCCTAATCTGTCCTCCCACCGCTCGCAATGCTGGTATAGGGATGGTGTGCAACTCTGGTCCCTCGCGTCGACGCCGCGAACACCTACAATCTGACGCTCCTGGCGCCCCATCCTACCACGTCCCGCTCCTGATCCTGGACGGGTACTGAGGTAGTCCACCCGATGACCAAGGACAAACTCAGCATAAAGCTGCATGGCAAACGACCTCGCTATCTGGCGGTTGTGAGGCAACCGACCACCATTCGCAGCAAGATATCTCGGATAAATGTGTGCTGCTATGATGGGGTGCCTACACCATAAAATATGCAAGGGGAGCCCTGATCGTGGTCGCTGGCCCTCGGTGTGACCATCCCAAAACATGTCGTCCAAGGCCTCCCTGTGATATGACTCCCGCTCAAACAACTGTCGAATCGCTCTCCAATCCAAGCCACCACCAGTGATCTCCGCCTCGGCCTGTGCCTGAAAGCTATCCACAACATCCTCAACTGTCTCCAATCGACTCAGAGCCTCAATAACTGAATCCAGGCTCGCAACCAAGTGAGGGGGTGCCCTAGCATCCTGCAGTGCCCTCATCTCAGCTCTCAGCATCTCTATCTGCATACGAATAGTGGTGCTAGAACCTGTGCGCTGGCTGGCGCATGCACAAAAAAAACACATGGAAATTAATATTCTATTTGGGTAATGAAAATAATATTCTATTCAATATGACTTATAATCTATTTACGTAATGAAAACTATTTGTACGTACTCCTTGATGAGGTAGATCCTATGCACCTACCGACCGGTAGATGGGCCAAATGTGTGGCTCAATATTAATCAATATTATTAATAATTCTTAATTTTGATTAGAATTTTTTCACTCTAGTCGTTGCATTTTAAAACTTAGATGTCTCAAATATTTTCTCCTTATATGTTTCCCTTTTTTCACTTTTTATCCAATATGAAACTTTTCCACATGTGGTGTAAGGACCACATTGTCCACTAATGGCCCCTATACTAAGGACAGATAGTGGAGAGGTTTGGTTAATAAGACCTTCTTTGAATGCTTTACTGCCTTGGGTTTGCAATAGATATGGAGGAGATAGAAGGATACCTAATACATTACTTTGAACGATACACAAGCAAGGCGCATCTAGTATTTCTCGGACTACACATTAAAAATGAGAGCGGGTTCACACTACAGACCTTTTAAAGCGAGAACTTTGAGAAAATAATTAAGCCTTCTCAATATTATCTATTTTGGTTGGGCAATCCACCTCAACTACTGGCCATTCCTATAGATCATCACTTGGTTCAAGACATTTTGTATAAGACTCACTCGACTTCTAGTTGTAAAAATAGTTTTGGAATGAGATCATCCACATACGTAGCAACAACAAAGGGCACAAGATCCCTAGAAGAGGATTCAAAAACTTTGAAAATTAAATCCTTGGATGTCCCTATGCAATGGGAAGGGTTGCATATGATAACTAATGTTAATTTTGGTTGAGCTCAAGTAATAAACGTCACCGTTGCCTATGGTTGGACTAGCAAGAAAGAGACCACCCTTGCTTACAATGAAACTAGCATATAATTCCTTGAGCATGTGGTTGACATTCCATGTGTGACATAGTTTCAACGAGGGAAAGGAGATATGTAGCATCCGCACTATTTTGGTTATGAGGTGGTTCACGTGATTATTGATACAAAGTCTTTTTGGGAAAACATCTTAGTCGTTTGTAAAAGACAAGATAAATGTTGTTAACATTAGTCATAGGTTTCCCTACAGTGCAAAAAGGGATGTATGTGTGCCACATGGCGAGCTACCATGTAGCAAACAACATGGAATGGGATGCTTCAAATGTCGACTCTTGAAGGTTATGGAGTTCTCTCTCTCTTAAGTCTCTTATCTATGATCATTAAGGGATGATTAGGAGAGATTCAGTCATTAACAGGCTCTATTTGAACTTAGGTCTATAGTTGATCAAAACACTTGCATATATTAGCATGAATGTGGAATGAATATAGATCCACTAGAGTCCCATGTGCAATGAATGTTAGGTATTCTAGTTAAACTTTCAGTTTCTCTATGGCGTATTTCTTTCTTCTTATACATATAAGAGAAGTAGATGAATTATGGAACTAGACAACAAACATGATCAAAGTGCTAGATCTAAAGCATGCCATAGTGATAGCATAAGAATCTCAAACAGTTTATAAGCACAGACCGTAATATTCGAGTTCTTGAAGACCCATCCAAATATTCTCAATCTTGTAATATTCTTTTTTCAGTTATGCTAGAGTCTATGCATAACTTAGAAGAATTAGACATTTGCAACTCCATGTCTTCTTAAGGTCTAAGCCACTATTTCATGTCTTCTTAAGGGATATTGAAGATTTGGACTAAGCCACTATCTAGGCATTTCCAAGCTATAGCCTTATCATGCATGCTTAGTCTAATTAATCTATTGACTAATAGGGGACATATGCCTTCAACATATTTCCTAGTAGAATCGATCCTTACTAATTGCCAAATAGTTAAAGGATGATTTATCATTAGTAATTTCCCAATATATTAGGGATGATTATCCAAGCTTAAACCTAGTTTCCTTCTAAAGAACTTGCTTGTCCCAAAGTGTCTAGTCAACTTCAAGCTTTGGTCACCAACCATGTCACTAGTCAATCTTTAATGTCCAACTCCAATAGTTGACTAGTAGGTTTATGTTTGTGTATTAATTCGATAAGTCGAGCGAGTCTTATACAAAATGTCTTATTAATTTGATAAGTCGAGCGAGTCTTATGCCTCATTAAACGTTTTTTAAATTTAAAATTTTCACATTTTAAATTTTAAATGTCGTAATTCAAAAAAAAAAAAAATTACAAATGCATTTCAAATTTATAAATACTTACAAATTATTCCTATGAACGTTTTTTTATTTAATAAAAATAGCTCTATTTAACCAAAAAAAATCTCATTTCACATTTTAAATAAAAAATGTCGTAATTTACAAATTTCAAAAAAACATTAAAATGCATTATAAATTTTGAAAATTTTTATAATTTTCCTTATAAACTAAAATTTAATTAAATTCTACCAAAAAGAAAATGCTACATTAAAAAAACAGAAATATAGAACTCCTAATTCAAAAATTTAAAAAAAATTTACAAATGCATTTCAAATTTATAAATATTTTATAATTATTAATATGAACGTTTTTTTAAAATACAATTTCATATAAAAAAGCTCTATTTTGAAAATACAATTTCATTTTCACATTTTAAATAAAAAATGTTGTAATTCATAAATTTCAAAAAAACATTATATTGCATTTCAAATTTAGAAAATTTTTATTATTTCTCTTTTAACCTAAAATTTTTTATTATTTCTCTTTTAAATTCTACCAAAAAGAAAATGCTACATAAAAAAAACAGAAATATTTAACATTTTCACATTTTTAATAAAAAATGCCTCATTAAACGTTTTTTAAATTTAAAAATTTCACATTTTAAATTATAAATGTCGTAATTTAAAAATTAAAAAATAAAATTTACAAATGCATTTCAAATTTATAAATATTTTATAATTATTAATATGAACTTTTTTTGTTTACTAAAAAAAGCTCTATTTAAAAAAAAAAATTAATTTTCACATTTTAAATAAAAAATCTCGTAATTCATAAATTTAAGAAAAACATTAAAATGCATTTTATAAATTTTCTTATAAACTAAAATTTTAAATTACGTTTTTTAAAATTAAAATTTTCACATTTTAAATTATAAATGTCGTAATTTAAAAATTAAAAAAAAATTTTACAACTACATTTCAAATTTATAAATATTTTATAATTAATAATATCAATGTTTTTTTATTTACTAAAAAAAGCTCTATTTAAAAAAAAAAAAATTTTCACATTTTAAATAAAAAATCTCGTAATTCATAAATTTCAGAAAAACATTAAAATGCATTTTATAATTTTTCTTTTAAACTAAAATTAAATCAAATTCTACATAAAAGAAAATGCTACATAAAAGAAAATGCTACATAAAAGAAAATGCCAACCTGGACTCTCCCGCTCCTGCTCCGTCCATCTCCGTCGATGTCCGTTCGTCGCTCTCCGTCGCTCGCGCTCTTCCGTCGAAGTCCGGCAAATCCGAAATCGGTGAATGAGGCAGAGCTCGATCGAGGTATGCGGAATGAGGGGGGTCGCTCTCCTTTTATAATAAAAATTAGGGTTTACCTACCTCGATCGAGGTATTCTTTCCATGCGCATACATCCCGGCACATATACCTCGATCGAGGTATTGGCATGCCACGATACCTCGATCGAGGTATTCTTGACATAACCATACATCTCGTTGGCATGCCACAATACCTCGATCGAGGTATTCTTGACATGCCCATACATCTCTTTACATCTACCTCGATCGAGGTATTGTCATGCCACGATACCTCGATCGAGGTATTGTGACATGCCACGATACCTCGATCGAGGTATTGTGACATGCCCATACATCTCAGTACATCCACGTCGATGGAGGTTTTGACATGCCACGATACCTCGATCGTGGTGTGTTGGCAGAAGCGGGATGCCAAGTCATGTGTCCAGCATACCTCGATCGAGGTATGTCATCCGCCCTGTTGGCTGCCCTGTCGGATGGCACATACCTCGATCGAGGTATGCTGGACATGCCACCGACCTCGATCGAGGTTGAGCTGGATTGCCACAATACCTCGAACGAGGTAGATGTGGCATGTATAGCTGGCTTGCCAACAAGCCTCGATTGAGGTACAGGCTCGGTCCGGTGAAAAAGCTACGTACCTTGATCGAGGTATTGGCTAGGCTTGGTTGTGCTCGTGTGTGATTTTCATTGGAGCTTATACCTCGATCGAGGTATAGGAGACCGAAGCAAAACCAAGTTTGTATTTTCACTCGAGCGGGTGTCACACTCACCCGAAAGTGGTCCGGAAGTGGACACCCTTAGCTTGCTACCACCCATGGCAAGGCAACATGTGACCTTTCTTGGAGGATTAGATTACAAGCGCATCCATGCATGCGTCAACGATTGCGTTTTGTTTCGTGGACTACATAAGGATGCAAGAGAGTGCCCTACTTGTGGAGAGGCAAGATATAGAGCAGATCTCAAAACTTTGGATGTGCCTCGTAAGGTTCTACGACATTTTCCCATAATCCCTCGCATCCAACATATGTTCAAGTGCAAATCCATTGCAGAGCTCATGTCATGGCATTCCTCCCATCGATCAACCGATGGCAAGTGGAGAACTCCCACAGACACTCCTGCGTGGAAGCATATTGAAGACACATGGCCAAGCTTCAAGGAAGAACCTAGGAATTTGAGACTTGGATTGGGTATGGACGGTGTGAACCCATTTGGTCTCAAAAGCACCTCTTATAGTGTATGGCCAATGATATTGGTGAATTATAATCTTCCACCCTCTATGGCGATTAAGAAAGGACATGTTATGTTATCCCTTCTAATTCCAGGGAAACATAAAGTCAAAAATCCTGATGTTTATTTGGAGCCTTTGATTGACGAGCTAGAGATACTTTGGAGAGGTATCGAGGTGCATGATGTGAGCAGGCCTCCCTCGTCACGTGACTTCAACTGCAAAGCAGTCTTGATGTGGATGATGCATGACTTCTCAAGCTATGGCGTATGTTGAGGTAAGCATTGCACTTCTAATTATGAGTAGGCAAAGGATGTGGCACCCTAAACCCACCTTCAACTCTTAATTGCGTCTATTGTTCAGGTCTCACTACATCGGGTTACCATGCATGCCCGCCAACACCATCTTTTGTTTAGATACTCCATCTTTTATCGTTTACCATATTGGTCCCACCTCAAGATCAATCACCTGCTTGATCCCATGCATATCTTCAAGAATGTGGCATCCACCATTTGGGAACATTTGAATGGGACACGAGATTCCGCGGGCATAAGGGAGGATCTATGTCCCACAGGGAGGATGCGTGAAGCTTGGCCACAAGAGAGGCCAAATGGGCGTGTTTTTTGACCTCGTGCACCATGGAAGTTATCAAAGCTAGAGATGGTGGCGATGAAGCAAGCTATCACTACAATTCGTACTCCCACTGGATGCATGAGGTGTTTGAAGGGGGCCTTTACAAAGAGCAAGAAAAGAGGTGGAGCAATTATATGGCTTGAAATCTCATGATTGGCACAAGATGCTCCAAGTAAGTATTTTATGTGCATAATATCTTTTTTCTTTTAAATTTGTGAGTGAATTAGAAGTAACTAATCAACCACTAATCAACCATTCCTCGTGTGTTCAGTTCATACTATCTACTAGCATTTCTCATAGTGCATCAAAGGACGTGAAGGATTGTATTTACAAGATGGGCGAGCTTGTGAGGTACTTTACATGATACAAAATGTGATGCGTATCAATGCTCCATGCAAGGTGTTCATATTTCTAATATGGTGTACTTTTTCATTTCTAGGTATGTGAGCTCAAAGGAAATAGATCCCACCACGCTTGAGAATGCTCGAGTTATGTCAGTGGAGGTGGTTTGTTTAGTGGAGGAGACATTTCCACCTTCTATTCTCACAAGCCAACTACATCTCATAGTGCATTTGGTGGATGAGATTGCTATATGCGGTACTATACATGCACGATGGTTGTTCTTCCTCGGGCGCTTCATGAAGACCTTGAAGGGTTTCGTGAGATAAAATGCAAGACTCGAAAGTAGCATGGCTGAGGGTTGGTTGGTACAAGAGTCACTTGTATATATTTTTGAGTTTCTTGTTGATGTGGATAGCTCTCTCCCACGATTATGGAGAGATGATGAAAACCTAAGGATGACCTCTATTGTGCCTCAAGGGAAAGGACGCAACAAAGTAATAGACACGGAGTTGCTTAATAATATCAACCTCTATTGCGTGCTTAATAGTGATGTGATGAAAAGATGGGTGACAAGATATGAGGATGCAAAGGCAAGACGACAAGAAGAAAGGGCCCTCTTTCATATACACCACGGATCTCGTCTGCCATACCCTCGGTATCTAAGAGCACTTCCAAAGGATTCATGTGGATTGGCTACTTGACGAAATGGAGAAAGCAGAGAAAGATGAGGGGATGCATATCACAATGTAAGAATGGGAGTATGCTAGGGGATGCATGAGCAAGGTCGGTATATAGAATGTTATGCATAAGTTAGGAGCTTTCAATAATTTAGATTGCTCATTTAATTGATTTTGTCTTGGTGTAGTGCACTATGTTCAATGCTATATGGTGTGAGGGCAAGCATTTTCGAACACAACGGATTGATGATAGGAGAAATACACAAGATTGCGGCGTCATTGCTAGTTTTGAGGGAGCCAATGGAGCCATGGATGATTATTGTGGCATAATCCAAGATATTATTAAGCTTGACTTTCGACGCTTCTTTGTGTATGTTTTGGATGTAAAGTGGTTTAAGGATGTGGTGGAAAGAGGGCCTAACGCAACAATCAAACGCCATGCAAGTGGCTTTGTAACTATTGACTCCACAAAGTTTTGGCAAAGTAAGAAGGACACACTAGTACTACCGCAACAATGTGAACAGGTACTGTACACACATATAAAAATACTCACTTTTAAATATTTAATACCGTCGATGCAAGGAAAATAACATGATTGTATTTGTGTTTGAATTAGGTTGTCTATCAACCAATGGTGGATAATAATAGATGGTGGTATGTCATACCTATTATGCCACGTTCCTAAGTGATGTATAGTACATTTACTAATATGGAGCATATGGAGGATGATCATGGCCATGGAGGTGATGATGACCATGATATGAGAGAGGAGGATGCTGATGAGATAGGAGATACAGATATTGAGGCCATTACCTGTGAGGACGAGCCTACCATTGGTGATGCTGATTTCGATGAGCACATGAGTAGCACAAGTAGTAGTGGGTTGAATGTATTTGTAGATCTAAACACTTGTTTGGATTTTAAAGTAGATAGTTTAGCAAGGGTTGATCTCATTGAGGATGAGATTGAACCGTAGCCCATCATTGATATTGGCAAAACTATTTTACATATTGTCTCATTCTCCTCACCTCACTTAATTTTTGTATATGTGGGTTTGCAAAAAAGCATTGATGTTTTTGTTAAAATTATGTGCTTTGGTAATCATGGGCAATGTTTGGAAAGCAGTGATGTACACCAAAATCTCACTTTCTATATTCTCTATTTTGCGTCTAAATACGCATCTAATTCTCAATGTAGACGCGCTAATAGACGCGTCTATACACGCACAAATACACGCATTGGTAAATGCAGTGATAGACGGGCCCGTATTTTCTCAGTGTAGATGCACTAGTAGACACGATAATACACACATAAATAGACGTGCTATTAAACGCGTCCATAATTTCTCTTTTTAAGCAATGCTTATAGACACGCCCGCTATTTTGCGTGTCTATCAAGCACGTCTATAGTTGCTTTGTGTTGTTGTGTTTGTAATTTTGGAGTTCAATCATTTTTTTCCTTGAGAAAATTAGGACCTCTATGTGAAAAAAACACACTATTCAAAATTTTTGGACTTTCTCTCCTGGTTTGGACTTTTTTTTAGAGCATATCCTCTCCACTCAATTTCATTAGTGAGCTCAAAAATTGGGTTTTTTAGAGCACTAAATGGGTCACTTATATACAAATATGGCCTTATTAAGCTAAAAAGTCAAGTGGTGACCTCTAATTGAAAAAAAAAGGCTCAATGAAGCTACAATTCCCAAACTTGTGCATGGTGTCCCCATCCAATAACTATAATAATAATTGTAGTAGTCTCCTAACTCTAGTTCAATTTTAATACTATGAAGTGAAAATATGACACCATATGAAAAGAGTTTGTTGAATTCAACTTATAAGTGGTGTATAGATACACCATTTTTTTGAAAAAAAAGAGTTTGTTGAATTAGAATGTAAGCTATAGGGGTTAGGGTTTAAGGTTTAGGGTTTAGGGTTCAGGGATTAGAACTGTTATATACGTTTAAGAGCTTAGGTTGTATAACCTAAGATTTAGGAAACTTTAGGATTTAAAATTTAGGGTGTAAGATTTAAGGTATATAGACTATATAAAATATGCATTCCAAAGTATTTAGTTTAAATATATATAGACTATATATTATATGCTTTCCAAAGTGTTTTGTTTATATCCAATACTAGGTACGATCCTTTGCAAAGGCTTTACTTTAAGTAATTATAAGTCTACCTAGTCAAAGTATCCAACAAAAACCAGGTCCCTGGTGATATTCGGGACATGAAATACATCAGACATGTATTTCTTTTTTCCATCCTACATAGACAAAGGAATTTTACCAATCTGCACAATAGGATGTGCAATATCATCACTAGTTTCCACAAATCCTAGTCTTTCCATTTTCCTTGCATCCTACATCCATTCTGCATGACCTGTCATGTGGTTTGATGCACCTAAGTTAACATACCACACATCATTGCTTTCTTCTGCACTTGTCACAGAATTGGTCATCTGCTGCACCATAAACAGATGCTCATTTCTGTCATCACCCTATCTACTAGAGGATGCATAATTGCCTTGCTACAATTTTCTAGTCATGAAGTCATTCTGCTTTTTATAGCAATCTTTAACCATATGACCCATTTTACCATAGTAGTAGCATTCAACATTGTTGTTTGCATTTTGGCCTCTCTGCCATCCACCAGACCTATTTGGCTCCCCCTGCCTCTAAAGTTAGAATGTCCTCCTCCATAGGATTGGTTTTCTTGAATTTGCTGCATATTCTGATTTCTACCACGGCCTCCAAATTGGCCTACTCTACCTCTGCCTCTACCTCTTTCAGCATTTGAGTAGAAGACAGCTTCTTTTGAAGTTTCTTCTGAAGAAGATGCACCACCATTTCTCTGCTCTTCAGAAATTAGAAGAGCAATCAACTCCTCAAAATTAGGAAAATTCTCATGGATGGCAATGGATGTCCGGAATTGTGCATAATCCTTTCCTAGACCATTCAAGGTCACAGAAACTAAAGATTCATCATCTTCCACTGGGACCCAATAGAAGCAAGTGCATCTGCAATCTAGTTCACCTTCATGTGGTAGTCATTGATGCTCATATTTTCTCTCTGCACATTATGTAACCCCTGCTTGAGCTGCATTTTCTTGGCTTGCGTATTTGTGCTATACATTTTTGTTAAACTATCCCACTCCTCCTTCGGCGTGCTTGCATCTTGAATATGCACAATCATAGAATCTAAAATACTGATAGACAGCCAGTACATAAATTTTCTAGCTCTCTCATTCCAGCCTTTAAATGCCTGCACCTCCTATTGATTGGGAACATTAGGAATAAGTGGTTCTTGTTCAGCTCCAGTAATGAACTCCTAATAGCCTTTTCGCTTAAGGAAATTTGTCATTCTAAACTTCCATGCTTGGAAGTTGTTCATGTCAAGCTTTTCAGTGACAATCTGTGAAAGAGCATCAGATGCCATTACAGAACACTGCAAAATATTCTGTCACTGCAAAAGAACACTTCTGCCTCACAAGGGCAAATCTGTAAAATTGACGAAAGTGGCATTTGACCACACAGTCACTTTCTAGTGATGATTATGCATCAATAGGCAATAAAAATGATTCTATGACTCCCAATATCTCTACACACAGGCATACGATGTAATTTCTGTGATAACTTTTCACCAACTTGTAGAACAGTGGTCACACATAAAAAACAAGGCACTTTCCTGAGTGCCTGCGGAAAACTTCTGCCACCAAAATGGGCCCCGAAGTAGCCTCGAATAAAAAAAATAATTTCACCATCTCAGCACACCATGAAGGGCATCCCAACCTGAGACAGTGCACTCTTGCGCTTTCCGACTGTGCTACCTATAGAGATTTGCTCCCAAACTCGAAAAAAAAGGAAAGCAACATTGATCCTCTTACTAGGACACCGTGAACTTGGTTTGCTCTCTTGAGCTCCTTGCCATGAACTGAGCTCTGATACCATGTAAAGAGAGTGGGAGAGAAGGAAGGAGTCTCACTTGCAACTTTCTCACATACATAATGGGGGAATATACACAAAGGTGGAGGCTGAACATAGTTTTCCTCTCTTAGTTGTGAAAGCCAAAAGAACTCTAAGTACAAAAGAATAGGTGAACCCTATATGTGGGTCTCAAAACAAACTCAGCTAACTAAGGTGGCATACTAACTGAGCCACTAACTAGAGTACCTAAAGATAGCTATCATCCAGCTATTATTCATGGGCAGTGTACCAACTGCATCTGCAGCTAACAAGTCGGTGACATAAATGCACAACGGTCACCCTGGCATATCACGAGTGGAGCTGGATATCTCAACAAAAGGATGAGATCTGGAAGTCATCCTTGGCTCGCATATATGTGCCTAGGACATCTAAAGTCCTATCAACACTAAAAATAGCTCTTCTTCATGATCTGCAAATGCAATTCATGAGATGGTCATGCAACACAGTTCTGGCTGAATCCATGGCAAATAGTAGCTGATGGAGGGAGTAACTTTTGAGGATGGGAGTTTCTATGGCTCTCTAAACATGAAAGTGAGAATGTGATGTAAAAAGGGCTCTTACCCCTTAATATATATCAAAACCCTAAAATTTAAAATTAATCATAAACTCCCCAAATTTTTTGGAAAACATTTACCATGAATTGAATGGAGAAAACATTAAAAGAAATAACATTTAAATTTAATTGTCCATCGTCTTTTGAAGCAATAACTAGGATTTGATAGACAAAAAATTAAATGTTGTACTAGTCAAACACATTGTAAGTTGGAGGAATGAAATTGGCACTATGCATGCACTTCTCCACACGGCGGCGGATCTTACCAACATTTAAGGTAAAAGTAAAGCACTCTAAAATGCCTTCCTCCATGACCAATAGGTGTTCTCGCATATCCCTTAGAGTCCATTGCGATGTGACATTCACATTCTTGACATCTTCTCTTCAACATCAATAGACAAACTTACCCCCGTATGGTCTTCATCATTAGAGTCTAGGGGAAGCCACCGGCTATTTGTTTTCTTCCAGCGCTTGTACTAAAAAGCTAAATACAATATTTGGCATGACAAATGGTATCTAATAACCACATTGTCTTTACATGGGTGATATTGAAACACATCACCCTTTTGGTCACCTAACGTGGTTCCCCAATTCATCCCAAGTAAATTTTCAAGAGCATTTTCATCTACGTGCTTGTAGGACCACATAGTTTTTGTTCTATGCATATGTATATTCTGAAATAAAGAAGCAAAAATGTGCAGAGGCATAAACCAAGATAACCTTGCCCATTTGGATCCAAATGTAAAATTCATGGCCATGCCCACATCCTTTGCAATCTTATCCTTGTACGATTGCAATGTCCTCGAGTCCACATTGCTGCAATCCATGTCTTAAAGTTGTGGTGGTGCAATGGTTTGCAGACATCCATACCTTGATGATGTCGTTGGAGTGATGTATGTTTTATTATACCAATACACATTCTTCATTCGCAAGGAGCCCAACTTCTCCCCGGCATGCATTTGCTTACTATCTCCTCATGAATTACAATGAACTTGCCTATGAATGATTCAACTGGTTCCCACTCCTTGAATTGCGATAGTAGAGCAAGTCATCTTCGCTTCTCCATATCGTGTGGTCAAGACTAACCCAGTGCCAAGGGTGTGCATCTTGTGGGACATTTCACAGAAGTCTCTAGAGGTGGTGCAACTTGACTCTAGGGACTTCGAGCCCATTTGCATCAGCGTTAAGTTTAGCCCATTCCCTAATGCCTATTTTGCATGCAAAGAGATTGACCACTTTGCACGATAGTGCCCCCATAGGGTTGGCCACGAAAAGAAGATGGCAAATCAAGAGGAGGTGCCAAAGGAAGCCATGCAGATGGAAAAGCCAAAGGAGCTGGATTTGGTGGGGACTCCAAGCACTGGGAAGGTGGATCCAAAGAGTGCCCTCTAGAGGCTTGGATCAAGGGCAAAGCCCCCCAGTTACCTACAGCAAATATGATGGCACAGAACACGTAGAAAGCAACCCCGCTTGGAGAATCATACTCAAATAAACTGGCACTTCCTCAAAGGCTTGGTCTGTCGGAGGAAGATCTGCACAGTTTTGCTAATCAGAAGTCGAAAGGGAAAACATCTACAACCATGAATAAGAGCTCTTAGAAACCAAACACAAAATTTCCAAATGGGCTCATTACACTAACAAGTGAAAAAGGTGCATAGATAGAAAGGCTCATAGTGTGATGGTATCCTAGATTGATTGAATAATGGAGGAAGCCACATATCTTTTCCCACATAAACATGTTGCACTTTTGTGAGCCATCCTTTCTTCCCAAACTTGAACTTCAAGATGCGCCCCTTCCACTCATGCAAGACGTCACCTCTCTTGCTCTTGGGAACCTTATGTGGAACTTTGGTCGATCCTTTCATCATTATCCAGTCAATTAACCTATAGCTGCAAGGGATCCACTCATCTAATGCATTTTTGGTGTTGTGGAAGACACAAGAGGTCACAACATTGCGTGGTCTTGTAGCCTTGCTCCTCACCATGCATGCAGAGGGTGCAACAGCAAAAATGGGACTCCTACATAGGGCAATGCAGCTCCAACAGAGGCACAAAAGAGGGAGAAGGAGAGGGATAGAGCAGAAGCAACAGAGGCATAGGAGAGGGAGAAGGAAAGGGACAGAGTAGCTTCAATAGAGGCACAAAAAAGGGAGGAGAGGGACAAAGTAGCAGCAATAGAGGCACAGGAGAGGGAGAAGGAGAGGGATAGAGTAGCTCCAAAAAAGGCACATGAGAGGGAGAGGGGAGAGAGAGAGAGAGAGAGAGAAAGAGAGAGAGGAACTGCAGCAAGTAGGCCAGAGCAAGAGGGAGCAGAGAAAGAGGGGGAAGAGGGAAAATGCATGGGATTTGGTTCAAATGGAGTGATTTGGTAGGCTGGACTAGAACAGCGGGGGGCAGAGGCCCTAGAAAGAGGGAGGGGAGAAGGAAAATTTGCCAGAAGGCCCTATCATCCCATTGAAGGCAGTTTTGGACTCATGTGGGGGAGGTGCAGCTGGTAGGAGGGTCAAACATGGGTAAAGAGGGGGGGTATGGTTTGGGTGGTCCCTAGTGTAAGGGGAGCACCCAATAGGGGATCTCTGTAGGCCTGCCCAATCACCCTCCACCTCAACATACCCTTGCCCCACACCTTCTAGCACTCTCATTAGTACACCTCAAATCACCCTCTAATCCCTTGAAATTAGGAAACACTAATTGGAGGCCCTTTTGAGACCCCAATTCTCATCCTAATGTCTACCCAATCATCAGGAGTCCCTTCTCCCATGTGGTCTAGTGTCCCTTCTCTCCAATTATTAGCACTCCCTTCTCCCCTATGGTGATTTGGAGCCCCTTCTCCCCCCCTATGGTCAGGAGGCCCTTCTGCCTCGTAGAGCTACTAGTGTACTCCCATGTAGTCGAGAGTCGCTTCTCTAGATACGAGTGGCCAGTGTACTAGCTCAACACGACAGGGTAGTAGGCATAGTAGTAGGGAGAGCGGTGGGGGATGCATGGCATAGTGCTTTGGGGGGGGTAATGGTGGGGGTGGGGATGATTCTAATGATGCAGACGTGCCACAAGGTGATGGTATGATCTTCTATGACATCACTCAGGCAAGAGGCATCTTGATGGATGTACAAGGGAAGGACATCATGGCCTTCATGCACTCTGTAATTGCTAACAACTATAGAGATTGATTTATTCACTACAAAGTGCAGCCAAAAAAGTTGGCTGATGAGACCATCGCTGCTGTACACTCTAGGTATCCCAATCCCCCCAATGTTCAGTTCATAGATAAATGCGCAAAGTCAAATATTGTTATTGTACTTGCCAATAAAAGATCTTGGCTTAAGAGGCAGGCACTAGCCGAGATCCCCACACCGCTCACAAGTGTGAGTGGAAGAAAGCAATGAAGGCAGCGAAGGCGGACCCCAGTCTGCAGCACGTGGAGGCACAAAGGATCCAAATGGAGCAATATGGACACATGCATTTTGGAGCAGGGGGTGTTGAATCATGGGAGGCTCAGTTTGTAAGTATTGATCTCAAATTATGTTGTGTTTATGTGGTCTATTAGGAGGTTTTTTCTTTGTACTAACCCCTCCACAAATTGTGTCATCTTGCAGCTTGATATTGTGGGCAAGTACCCTACTCCTATTGAGATAGCCTACCACCACCACCATTGCAGCGGAGATACATGGAGGCACTTCTATGATGATAGGTTGATTATTACTGAGGAGCAGTATATCTGGGCAACTAGATCGCTCCCCTAGGTATTTAAAAGTACTTAAATAATGTCAATATTTTAAACAAAGATTTGATTTTTCATACATTGATACATGTTATCCCTCGTTTATAGGGCCCTAGGGCTAATCAGGAGGAAGAAGATGAGGAAGAAGGCGACCAAGAAGGGAGCGAAGAAGGGAGTGAGGATGCAAAGAAGTTAAATCAATTGTAGAAGTAGTGCTGCTACTCTTTTTTGTACTTGGAGCCATTGGCTTTGCTTCTTGCCTCTCTTTTACATACACTCCTTATTTTTTGTACTTGAAGCCACATGATGTGGCTTGGCTTCGTCGTGCTATATGTACATACAAGAACTTTTTGGGCTATGAATTAATATACACTCCTTTTATTTTTTTGGCTTTCAATTTCCTTATGCAATGTTCTATCAATGAATACCTTGTGAACTAAACGTTTTGGAGTTCTAATGTTTTATTCGGAATTGTAATCGTAGGCTATAGACGTGCTTGGAATCATGCTAATTAAAATGTGGTTGGCTGTAAGAATTGAATTGCACACTGTGGAAATGGGATTCTTGTAACCACATGGCATACACAACATACACAGCATTCTATTCAACCACATAAAATTTCGCTTCTATTAAAAATAATAATTCTACAAAGCATCTATAAGCACGTCTATGAATGCATCTTTTTGTTTTTTTCAAATTTCTACAAAGCATTTAAGAGCGCGTTTGTCTATTATATAGACATGCCTATAGATTTGGGTCTGTAGATGTGCAAATAGACATGCCCGTAAGTTTTTTTAAAAGTTAAGGAAATGTGTCTGTGTGTGCATCTCTAGGTGCTTTGTGTTGTTGTGATTGTAGGCATACTTAGTTATCTTTCATTGATAAGCATGCAAAGAAAGAGATGAAATCTTGACCATGGATCTTCCATCTAAGTCCTACACTCTTCTATCATACCATTGGGAGATCCACCCTCTTCCACGGCCTCCCCTACTTCACATGGATGACATTAATCTCTACTTCCTCAACCTCTTTTGGGGCCTCCCTCTCTCACTTACATGACCTCCCCAACCTTCCTTCACATGTGTGATATCAATCTATGTGTGCTCCAGCCTCTTCTGTGGCCTCCCATCCATCACTTGCACAACCTCCCCAACCATTTCCTTTGAGCACTATGAGCTCTTCCAACCTGGTATCCTACTCATTCCTAGACTTGTCATGTTTTGGTTATTTTTTTTGTCATTCAAATAATCAATATGTGATTAGGATCATCCGTTGATTTTAAAACTCCCATATTACATTGTGATGATTTCAAGGCCTGGTGGGTTTTTCTTATTCACTTTTCTATTTTGATCATCACAATGTGATTAAGGCCCCTAAGTCGCTCCTAAAAGTCCCTTATCACATTGTGATGATTCCGATACATGTTGGGATTTTCTTATTTACTTTGTCTTTTAGATCATCACAATGTGACTCGAGACCCTTTGTCGATTCTGAAACTCCGTTATTGCATCATGGTGATTCTTTAAAAACTGCGGTTCTAAGGCCTTTCTATCTTCCCTTATTTGTATTTTTTCTGAATAATCTTATTTGTATTTTCATTTAGATCATGACAATGCAACTAGGTATTCTCCATCATTCTGAAGCTCCCTTATTGCATTGTGCACCAGTCATGTTTTTCTTATTCACTTCATGGTACACTAAAATTTTGGGAGGTGAACACCCGAAGACCACATTGTCATGTTTCTGAGACCGGTCAAGTTTTTCTTATTTTCTTTTTTCTTTTGATGATCACAATGCAATTAGGGCCCCTTTGTCAATCCTAAAACTCCCTTCCCAAGTCATGACAATTCTAGGACTTGTTGAGTTTATCTTATTTGCTTTGTCTTTCAAATCATCACAACATGATTAGGGTCCCTTAGACGACTCCAAGTCTCCCTTTTTGTATTGTGATGATTTGTTAAAAACAGTGTTTCTAAGACAATTCTGGTTTCTCTTATTCACATTTTCATTCAAATCATCTTATTCATATTTTTGTTTAGATCATCACCATGTGTTTAGCGCTTTTCTTATTTCCTTTTTGGTTTTGATTAGCACAATGCGATTAGGGCCCCTTTGTCAATCTTGAAACTTCCTTATTGCATTTTGACGATTTCAATATTTGGTGTTGGAATTTGAAGATCTCTTTTTCACTAAGCACTCGAATGTTTGATGGAGTTGAAAGCTAAGTCCTTCCCTTGTAATTTTTTGTAGATGGCTTGAGTAATGCAGATAGATAGGCCATTTAAATACATGTTCCAAAGGTGGAATGAGGGAGGGCGCAAAGGTATCAATAGTATTCATGTGTCATCAACGAGAAGAAAAGGGAATTGAAACGTATTACGTGCACCATACTTGATCTCCCTTTCTAGTAACTTGTTAGATGCATATGAAAACACTTTGGATTGACATTATGATGGTTGGTAAAGATCTATCCTAAGTGCTTGCATCAGGTTGTCAAGGATTTATTGATCGTATTGGCCTCCCATGCACATATGGTGATAAATTTTCCCAATAACATGAACTTGCTTGAACATCTTGAACTGAATGTTCTGGTTAACCCAAATCACCTATATATATATTGACTCTAGATCCAATATTTTTCCACATGGAGTAACTAATAGTATCGAAACTCAACAAAATCCTTTGGACTCATTTTCTCTACTACTATATGAAATTTTTATGCAATGAATTCCATTGATACAATGGGTCTCCAACCTGTAAAGCACTCAAAATAGAGTCATTTTGGTGGTAACCTTGAAAGTGATTCTATATGCCCACAGAGCAAAATCTAACTTTGTGTCCCAATCTTTTATGTTTTCAGATTGTCAACTTCATGATTCTTTTTATTATTTTGTTGTCTTTTTCTTGTCCATTTCTTTTGGAGGGTACATCATTACCCATCTTCTCCTGTTCGGCTTTTGTGTGGCATTTGATCTACATTCTTCTCCACAAAGTCTCTCATAATTTCTCTTCCAATCTCAGTGTGATCCCAAGACTTCCTTAAAACCCCTTTGTTTCCAAGGATGGATCTATGCACACCTTGCTCATACTACCCTTTGTACCTGTAAATTGAGGTCTTTGGGATGTGCACAACTACCAAAAAATAGTATCTAAGATGTATTATTTGAATTCTCTCATAGCTAATGGGCATGAATCTTTGCAGACGTGTTAATATAATCTAATTAGAGGTGCATGAAAAATATCGTGTCCATCAGATATGCTTTGGATGGTCAAAGGTGCCACAAACCCTATTTTTCATCAAGTGTTATGCACAATTGCCAAAGAATAGTATCTGAGGTGTGTATTCAAATGAACTCATAACCGATAGACATGATACTTTGCACACACGTCAATAAAACCTATGTTGAGGTGTGTGCAAAGTATCGTGCCCATCAGATATGCTTTGGATAGTCAAAGCCAGCACAAACCTAGTTTTTCATCAAGTATTATGCACAACTGCCAAAAAATAGTATTTGAGGTGTGTTATTCAAGTGCGCACATATTGGATGGGCATGATACCTTGCAATCGTGGAAAGTTCACCTTTTTTGAGTCATGTGCCAAGTATCATGCCCATCAGATATTCTTTGGATGGTCAAAATCACTACAAACCCTACTTTTCACTAAGTGTCATGCACAACCGTCACCAAAAAACACGATCGGAGGTGTGTTATTCGAGCGTGCACATACCCGATGGACATGATATTGTGTGTAGGAATCAATCTTGTATATTTTGATGCATGTAAAAATTATCATTCCAATCGGATATGCTTTGGATGATCAATGTTACCACAAACCCCATTTTTCACCAAGTAATATGCACAATAGAAACTATCTGAGGTGTGTCATAAGAATGTGCTTATACTTGATGGACATGATACTTTACACATGTGAATACAACCTATGTTGAGGTGCATGTAAATTATTGTGCCCATCGTATATGCTCTAGATGGTCAAACTCGACACAAACACCGTTTTTCACCAAGTGTTATGAGAATTTGAGGTGTGTCATTTGAATGTGCTCATACTTGATGGGCACGAAACTTTACCTACGTTTTCTATAAGTTGGATTTTGGAAATTCTAACCATATAGATGACTCTAGATGGCTTATGTTGATCGATTTGAGTACTTATAGGGCTAAATTTGGTCTCATTCGAGGAAGTTATGTTAATTTTTGGGCAAATTTATCAAATTTCAAGTTTGAGATATTAGCTAAACTAGAAAGGGAAATGCAGGGGGGGGGAGGGTAAAAAAGGGAGGGAGGGGGGAAAAGGAAAAAGGGGGGAGGGGAAAGGGTGGAAAGGGGGAATGGGGGGGAGAGGAAGGGGCGGGAAGTTTGAATTATAGAGTGGGAAGTTTGAATTCATTGAGGGAGGTCTATTGACTCTCACCTCTCCCATAACTCATTTTCAATCACACCCTCCCTCTCCCCATGTTCCCCTCCCTTTCTCTCTCCCTCTCCCTCTCCCTCTCCATCTCCCTCTCCCTCTCCCTTGTGTTACACTCCCTTTCCCCTCTCCCTCTCCCTCGTGTTGCGCTCCCCTTCCCCTTCCTCTTCCCCTCCCCCTCTCCATATCCCTCTCCTTTCTCCTCCCTTCTCTCCCTCTGTCTTTCTCCCCCCATCTCTCCCTCCCTCCCTCCCTCTCTCTCTTCTCCTTCTTGTCTCCTCTCTCCCACCCTTTCAAGTGCCCTCTTGACCTCAAAGTCAATCAATTGTATAGTGTGCCCAAGGGACTGCGTTGCTGTGGCAGCGCAGCGGCAATAATTTTTTTCCTTTTTGGTTGCTATCACGGCAGCGTGATCTCTTCCCCTCCTCCTCCTCACCCACCTCTCCCATCTTATCTAATTAATTTTAATTTAAAAAAAATTATTTATCCCCTCCCTCTCCCTCTCCCTTTCTCCCCTCCCTTTCCCTATCCCATCCCCCTTCCTCCTTTTTTGTGTTGAAATTCTTGCTACTGTGGTAGCGCAAGAGACCTCTCCTCCCTTCTCTCTTCCCCTTTCCTCTCCCATTTTCCCTTCCCTGTCCTCTCTCCTCTCTCTTCTCCTTCCCTCCCCCTCCCCCCCTCTCTCTCTCTCTCTCCTTCCCTCTCCCCTCCCCTTTCATCTCCCCTCCTCTCTCTCTCTCTCTCTCTCTCTCTCTCTCTAACTCCCCTCCCCCCCTTCTCCCTCTCCCTACATTTTTTTCAATTTCTTGCTGTCGTGACAATGTGTCACTTCCCTCTCCCTCTCTCTCTCTCTCCCTCGGGCCTCTCGTCTTTCCCTCCCCTCCCCCCTTGCTCGCTCTCTCTCCCTCCCCGTGGCATTGCACGGGACTACACAAAAAAAAAGGGGTTGACACGGTAGCGTGAGAGCTTCCTTACCCCCCCCTCTCTCTCCCTCTCTCCCTCTCTCCCTTTCCTTTTCCCCTCCATTCTGTCTCTCTCTCCCTTCATCGAGCCTTCATCTCCCTTTTACTTCTTTCCCTCTCTTTTCCCCTCCATCAAGATACGCCATTTGAAGGTGTTTGCTTAAAAAACCTTTGTAACTATTGCAAGGTGTTTATTGGCACCATTATAAAGTTATTTGAGATTATACATTTTTTTCTTTTTGAAACTCTGAAAGGTGTTTATTGGCACTGTTATTAACTCTTGGAGATTTTATAGTTCCGAAACTCTGAAAGGTGTTTATTAACACTATTATTAAGTCTTGGAGATTTTAGAGGACTATCATGGTAAATTAATCTCATGCATGGACCTTTTATATATATATATTTTCTCACATACACAATGGGGGAATACACACAAAGGTGGAGGCTAAAAACAATTTTTCTCTTCTTAGTTGTGAAAGCCAAAAGAACTCTAGTACAAAGAAATAGAAGAACCCTATATGTGGGTCTCAAACCAAACTCAGCTATTTAAGGTGGCATACTAACTGAGCCATGAGCTAGAGTACATAAGGATAGCTGTCATCCTGCTATTATTCATGGGCGGTATATACTTATGTATGTACGTACACACACACACACATAGTTTATCCATGGATTTATATGGTTTTTATTTATTGAAGTTATTAATAGTTTAAGAAAAAGTTAAACTTTTAAATGAGGATTCTTAAAAATAAAAAATTATACTAGGATTTTTACAATATAGAGTAATGTAAAAGTTACATTTCTTAGTTTTTGCATTATTAATACAAAATGATAGTGTAAGTAAATAAAATCTTTATTTCAAAAGGGTGGTGTCATCCTTTGGTTTTGGAAGGATATTTTCATAAAGTAGATGTTTTCAATAGAAATTTAAGTACAAAAATGAATTGGGACCGTGCACCAGTCTATGTGAGAAGTTACGTTCATTTTCATAATTTTTGTTTTATTTGCTACTGTTTCTTATCTTTTGGTGTAGCTTATATGTGTTATATTTTTATAATTTTGATTTTATTTTCTTGAAAACACTTTCAAAAATTGCTTGTTTTATGTGTTTTTATTTGTGTTTTAAAGATTGAGCTTTTCTTTAAATTTTATCCATAAACTAGTCCAAAAGTATCCATAAAAATGAATTTGTACATTGACAAGTCCAAAATTAATAAAATAAGTGTTCATAGTCAACCTAACACTTGATAAGATCTACCAATTGGCATGATTAATGCACCAAATATGATCCAAAACAGTATTCAACCCTTAACGCAACATATGTGAGGTTTGTAACCTAGTGCATGCTGCATTAACCTTAACCCAATGCACACCATGTTAGCTTTGAGGGTCAACATTTGCTTGGGTGTACCCAATCGCGAAACTATTTTTGGGGCCATTTTGGGGCCGTGATGCGATGTGCTTCTAGGTGAATATTTGAATTTTGTGTGGACCCACGCTCTCGCTGAAAATTTTCATGACATCATGAAGGTGCATTGGCATAATAATGAGACGCAATCTATTTGTTCACAACACTGCATAGTTTGACACATGGCATCTCTACACTACTTCATGTAATGCAGCTATGCTTCTTGATCACTTATCATCACACAGCCTTTTGCCACAGCTTTGCCACCTGTCACTGGGCACCACACCCATGAAGATCACTAAAATTAAAGTTTGGTTTGGAGAGACCATCGCGTTGGTTATTGGCATAATAATTAGATGCAATCTATCATTTTGAACACTACCGCAATGCAGTCTCTCGTTTGACCACCTATCATTGTGCAACCTTTTGCCGCATCTTTGCCGGAAGCCCATGCAAATCATAGGTTGGCTTGGAGAGACCACCGTGCTGGTTTTTGGCATAATGATGATACATGATCTATCATTCTGAGCATCGCCTCAATGCAGTCTCTACCCTGATGACTTGTCATTGCCCAAAATTGAAGGCTGTCTTGGAGAGACCATTGCAACATGTTGGAGTTATAGCTCCATTACCTATTTTTATGTATTACAGGAGGAGGTCTATGACGACCGGTGCACTAAAAAACAGTAGGAGATCTATGAAAGCCACTGTGTTGGTTCTTGGAGTTATATATTTATGTACCAAGGAAGATGTATTCCATTGTGCAACCAAGCAAAATGCACTTGACAATATGGCCCTTGAGGCATCCTCTTTAGGGGCAAGGGCCATATCAACATGCCATTTCTGTCCAATGGCATCTTGGATATTGTATAATGCATGTCGATATGGCCCTTGCCCCTAGTGGGGACCCCTCAAGGGCCATATCATCTATTGCATTTTCTGAAAGTTTAATGAAAAGGTAGAGCAAGAACAAAGAAAAATCAAAATGCAAGAAGAAAACAGACAAGCTCTCTAAGTTAGAGCAAATGATTAAGGAGCAATTGGAAACTTTAAAAACACGCCCAACCCTGCCCAAAGTTACTTGTGCATTTTATGGGAAGGACAATCATGAGAAAGAGAGGTGCTGGTATAATCCAAATTATAGGGGGAGAGTTCCTCCTCATGTACAAAACTCAAACAACCAAGTCCCACCCATGGTGGTAGCAGCTAATCAAATTGTAGTAAATAAGCAAGGACAACAAAGATTCACCAATTGAACCATTGGGCTTGACTTAGTTCTACCACCCCCGAGTTGGGTCACTCTATTATATGCACAACATGCTTGCCAATGTGATCTTTCCATGCCCTGAGTGGACCACACTCCGATGCTTCCATAATTCCATGCCATGTATGGTGCATGAGCATATAATATGTGCTGCCAAATAGAAAAACAAATCAGTAAATATAGGACCATTCAATATGCACATCTCAATGTCCAAGTTAGAGATTACCATGTACTGTGTGAAATGATTCTTTCCCCAAGCTATCTCCATATTTCAGCTAAAGTCATTCATAGCATTGATGAAACACTGTGCATCATCTTCTTCGAATCTTTTCTTTTGTAGTAAAGGTACCAAGCTATCAAGAGCTAACCACACTTGCACCTTTTCCAGTATTTTTTGTCCCTTTCCCCATCGTTTACAACAATCATTGTGTAACTTTCTCCATACATCAAACTCATTAGCACGTTTGAGCTTGTCATTCTTCTTCTTTGCAGAAAGGAATTTTAAGGCCTTGACACCACCAAAGCTTGGCTTACAAGGAACATTGCCTATTTTTCCAGACCTTTTCTCATCTTTTGTAATCTTTACTTGCCCACAGTGTAGTCCCATATCTAAAAGAACCTTTTCAATTCTTGCAATCATCCTTTCACTCTCTTGTTGGGGCTTCAAGTTATATGCATCAATGATGTATAGATGCACCAACTTTTTAATTATTCTCACAATAGCATGAAGCACACAAATGTGAACTCGCTCAAGAGGAATTTCAAGAATTGGGCTCCATGATGGATCTTTCCCTAGATCATCCCTATCTGGTGCCTTGGAGGTCAGCTTGATCCACCACCATCATATTTGAAGGCAAGTGATTGGATTCAAGCTTGGAGGGTGAATGGAGAGGAACCTCCTCTTGGTATGAAGAGGCTATCGATCTTTCATGAGCTTCCTTATTGGGGTCAGTTACAAATCAATCATCTCTTGGATCCCATGCATATCTTCAAGAATGTGGGGGCTACTATTTGGGCACACTTGGTTGGTTCCAAGGACTCGAGAGGAGTGCGAGAAGACTTGTGTGCTATGAATAGGATGTCTTGTTTGTGGCCCCAAGTGCATGCTTCGGGAAAAGTTTTCCTCCCGAAAGCAACGTGGATCCTCTCTACGAGGGAGGAGGCAGCGGCCAAGGCAGACATTGCCTCTTTTCAAACATCGACAGGGTACATGCGTTGCTTGAAAGGAACATTTTCAAAGGACAATAAGCTTGGTGGGCTCAAGCCCCATGATTGGCACAAGGTCTTACATGTATTCTAAGCTGTAGAATTAGTGTACCGATAATCGTGATGCGTTGGCGTAATTATGATTATGTTATATTGTTGACATGACTTCTTTGTTGCTTTGATAGTTCATCCTCCCAATTACAATAAAAGGGTGCTTACAAGAAGATGTTAGAAATGCTATATTCAAGATCTGTGGTATTGTGAGGTATGCTTACTATCAAATCGCATTATGTATTTTCTTCATGGACATGTGAAATAGGTGGATATCTCAAATATCTTACATATGCATGGACATGTGAAATAGGTGGATATCTCAAAAAGAGATCTCTATATCGAGCATCAAGAAGGCTAGGATGGAATCCATCGAAGCCATATGCTTGCTTGAGAAGCACTTTCCCTCGAGCATTATGACAACTCAAGTCCACTTGCTTGTGGACATAGTTGATGAGGTGGCTATAGCAGGTACCATTCATAGTCGATGGATGTTTTTTCTCGAGCGGTTTATGAAAACTTTAAAGGGGTTTGTAAGACAAAGAGCAAGACCGGAAGCAAGCATGGCAGAGGGATGGCTTGTGCAAGAGTCATTATGAGTTTCTTGCATCCACGGATCCTGATATGCCGCAAGCTTGGCACAACAAGGATGATGATTGCATCGTTGGCGAGGTTCCCCAAGGAAAAGGGATTGAAAGAAAGATGAGCGAAGAGCAAATGGAGAAATTCAATGTTTTGTATCCTCAATAGCCTTGAGATGCAGAAGTGGATTGAGAGATATGAAGTGGCCAAAGCAGAAAGAATAAATGCAAGGATGAGATTTAGAGTAATGTACAGGCGATCACAACCATATCCACGAGATCTGGCTCTTCTCCGTACTCACATTTCACTTGATTGGCTACAACTGGCTCTACGTAAAGCCGAACGTGATGGAGAGACAATAAACGAGCGCGAGCGAGAGTTATCTTCTGGATGTATGGTGCATGTAAGTTTCTTACCTCTTGACATAATTAAGTAATTATTTGTGGCAATATATGCTATAAAATAGATGCATCTTCATTGTTTTAATGATGCTCTTTTACAGTACAAAAAGTACAGTGCATTATGGTCATATGAATGACATTTTCGCATGGAACGCATCGATTGAAAGAGAGTCACGTATGATTGTGGAGTCATGGCTAACTTCACACAAGATAGCCGAGCAAGTGCTTCAGATACCAATCTTCTCTCCTCACAGTTGGATTATTGTGGAACCATACGCGACATCTATGAAATTGATTTCAGAAGATTTACTATTTTCATTCTTGATGTAAAATGGTTTAGAACTACTTACAACGGTCCCCATGTGACAGTGAGAAAAGATAGTAGCGGTCTCTTTGTAATAGACTCCACCAAACATTGGACTGATGAAAGTGATACTTTTGTTCTTCCCGAGCACTGTGAGCAGGTGCATACTAATGATTTAATTAGTCGAAGCTTTCGTTTTTAAAGTCCATTGATACATGTACTTGAGCATAATTTCATATATATAATTGACGACATTTGGCACCCATCTTCAATATAGGTGGTTTTTCATTCGGATCGTTTTGATCCAAGATGGTGGTACGTGATCCAAGTTGCACCACGAAGTAAGCAAATTTTTGAAGATCGAGATGTGGATATGGAGATGCCACTACCAATGCCGGATCCAATTGATGAATCTAGCGAAGAAGATGTAGATCACCATATCAGCCAAGAGGAAGATGCGCATAATGACATCGCACAGGAGGAGATGGAGATCACGATATTGAGGAAGAAGACGACAATCATCAAGAATCACCACACTTGAGCTTTATTGAAGAAGATGATCAAATACTTTTAGGTGAACGTATGATGCTAGAGTACGATGATGATATAGGAGATCAACTCGGTATAGAGTTGGAGATAGACTTTTTTGGCGCCTTAGACTTGGCTCAAGATGAAACAGTTGATGTAAATGCTCTTATTTGACTTTTGTCATCTCAAACTTGGACATGAATATATGAGCTTCAAAGGCTTGATGTACATGCTCTCATTTTTTAATTCTCTATGAGCTCAAACATGTATGAAAATTTAAAAAAATTTGTCATTGGAAAAAACTAACTTTTAAGGCCTAAAAAAAAAAAAAACCTCTGTAAAAACATCGCTATAAATTTGTATATCAGTGTCGCTATATAGTGACTTTTAAAAGTCGCTATATAGCCACTTTTGTAAAAGTCACTATATAGCGACTTTTAGCAATAGTCGCTATATAGTGACGATTTAGGAAACCCGCTTTTCATACCGATGATTAATGCTAAGCGGGCGCTAAACATCGGTACGTAAACGTCGCAATAGGATCCGTGTGTAGTAGTGATACTATCCAATGCCCATCAATACACGGCAATACTCAAACCACTGACTAGGTAGACTCTTTGTCAGCATATCTGCAGGGTTATCATCTGTATGAACCTTGACAAGCTCTATGTGCTTGTCCTCAAGTACCTCCCTGATGAAATGGTACTTGACCTCAATGTGTTTGGTCTTTGCATGAAAAACCGGATTCCGTGCTAACTGAATAGCACTCATGGAATCACTATGCAATGTCGGTAGACCTGTATGAATCCCCAAATCTCCCACTAGCCGATCAAGCCATATAGCCTCCTTGCAACCCTCTGTGGCTGCAACATACTCAGCCTCTGTGGTAGACAAAGCAACGCACTTATGTGCACGAGACATCCACGACACTGCACCACCTACAAAGGTGAACACATAACTAGAAGTGGATCTCCTACTATCCACATGCCCTGCATAGTCTGAATCTATGTACCCAAGTACATGCATGTCTCCTTTACCAAAGCAAATGCACATCTCCTTGGTACCCTTCATGTACCTCATGATGCACTTAACTGCCTCCCAATGCCTCTTTCCTGGATTAGCCATATACCGGCTAACAACTCCCACTGCAAATGCAATGTCTGGTCTAGTAGCTATCATAGCATACATAAGACTCCCAACTACTGATGGATAAGGAACCTTGGCCATCATGGCCCTCTCCTCATTTGATTTGGGACTATCTGTATGACTCAGTTTCACATATGGAGGCAATGGATTACTCACTGCCTTCCCCCCCTCCATATTGAAACGCTGCAATACTTTTGTAACATACTTCTTCTGTGAAAGCCAAAGGAGTTTCCTACTCCAATCACGCATGATGGGCATACCAAGAATATGACCTTGTAGGTCCCAAATCCTTCATATCAAAGGCCTCATGCAACTTGGCCTTTAATGCATCTAGCTCATAAGTATTCTTGCTAGCCAATAGCATATCATTCACATATAGTGCCAGGATTATTAGGCTATTATCCTTAGCCCTTTTAGTGTAGAGGCAGTGATCAATTTCACTCCTTCTAAAACCCTAGGACCGAATGAAAGCATCAAACTTCTGATACCATTCTGTAGGTGCTTGCTTAAGACCATAGAGACTCTTCTTCAGCTTGCAAACTAAATGCTCTTTGCCTTTTTCTTCAAAGACTTCCGGCTGCACCATGTAAATTTCCTCATGCAAATCCCCATGTAAGGAAGCTGTCTTGACATCCATCTGCATAAGCTCCATATCCTCTGATGCCACTAGTCCAAGCATGCATCTAAGTGTGGTCATCTTCACAACCGGAGACAATATCTCATCAAAGTCCACACCATTCTCTTGCTTGAACCCTTTAGCGACCAAACGGGCCTTGTACCTAGGCACATCATCACTTGTGACCTTCATCTTATAGACCCATTTACATGGCAACGCTTTCCATGTGGCAAAGGAACCAAGTCCCAAGTATTATTCTTCATAAGTGAACTCATCTCTGATTGCATAGCATACTCCCACTTGCATTGATCCTCGCTTATTATAGCCTCTCTGTAGCAAGAAGGCTCCCCGCAATCAGTAAGCATCACATAGTCTACCCCTGGAACAAACCTATCAGGCAGTCTAGACACTCTAGATAATTTTCTCAAGGGCATTTTAGCTTGCTGTCCCACCTACATATCAGCCACATTTGGCTCATCATTTACATCAATAGATGATCCATCATCTACCCTTGATTGTATACCTATGGGAGTACTTGGTGGTAGCATTTCTTGCACATTTGGTGCATGGACAGCTTGTTGTCTATCAACATATGCAGGTGGATTCACATCCTGGGAAGTGATTCTCCTCATTTTCACATCCCTCATGGGTGCCTTATGCATCTTCTTCTCATTGAAGACTACATCATGGCTGCGTATGATCTTCTTTGCTTCTAGATCCTAGAGATGATAGCCCATCTCTCCACTTTCACCATAACCTAGAAAGATGCATTTCCTAGACTTAGGATTTAGCTTCTTTCGAAGCTCTTTTGGCACATGTGCATATGCCTCACACCCAAATATATGCAAATGAGAGTAAGAGAGGTTCTTGCCACTCCATGCCTCTTCAGGAATACCACCATTCAAACTCTTACTAGGTGATCTATTGATCACATGCACTGCGGTCTTCATTGCCTCATCCCAAAAACCACCAGAAAGACTTGCATTGGAAAGCATGCATTGCAACCTTTCTTGAATGGTATGGTTCATCTTTTCTGCAACTGGATTTTGCTCTGGAGTACAAGGGGATGTGAGCTCCCTCTTAATCCCACGTGTATCATAGAAATGCTGAAAGTGATGAGAGAGATACTGTCCACCATTGTCAGTCCATAGGCATTTAAGCATTCTACCTGACTGATTCTCAACCAAGGCCACCCTTTTCTGAAATACCTGGAACACATCACTCTTCCGAGCTATAGCATAAGCCCACATTTTCCTAGTTGCACCATCAATGAATGTCACATAGTATTCAGCCCTGCCTAATGACCGTGTAGGCATGGGACCACATATGTCTGAATGGACCAAATCAAGCTTTTCAAACTCTTTCTTTCCCCTTCTTTCATGGGCTGATTTAGTCTGTTTCCCATAGTGACAGTGCTCACAAAATTCAAAATCAGAGAAACTCAAATGCGGTACATAACCCAAACAGCATAAGAGTTTCATTCCATTCTGGCTCATGTGCCCCAACTTGCAATGCCACAAAGAAGTGCTTGGCTGCTCAGTTATTGCAACAACATGATCAAATATCCTGATACATGTAAGGGATACAAAGTCCCACACTTGGCAGCCCTGGCCAAAAGCATAGAGCCCTTTTGAATTTTCCAACTTTGAAAGCCAAAAGTGGTGTGAAAACCAGTATCATCTAGCTGACCCACTGAAATAAGACTTTTTGGTCAACTTAGGCACATGTCTCACATGTTTCAAAATAAATGCAGACCCTTGCAAAAGAAAACTTTATGTCACCTACTCCCACTATGTCACATGCATAGTCATTTCCAAGATGCACACAACCTGTCTTTCCACTGTCATAAGTGGAGAACCATTCCCTATGGGGAGTAACATGGAATGAAGCACCAGAATCCAAAATCCAATCTTGGGAATATGCATCATCTGAAGTGGTAAGCAACTCTGCAGATAAACTAGACATGAAGAGAACGTCATTGTCACTATCATGTGTGACTGCACTGATCTCCTCGATCTTCACTTTTCCTTTGTCCTCCCTTGGACTCTCTTCCTATTGATTTGCGCCCCAATTAGCATTCTTTTTCTTATCCTTTTGCTCTCTTTTCAGCTTGTAGCAATCCTTTTTCATATGGCCCTTCTTACCACAGTGGTAACACTCAATGTTCCGTGCCCTGGATTTGCTACGAGACTTTCCTCTTTCTTTGGACTTCCCCCTGAACTATAATCTACCCCTTTGCACATTTAAGGCTGCATCCTGCTTGTTGCCATCCATAGAATTTTGTCTAATCTCCTCGGCCAACAAGCTACCCACAACATCATCAAATTTCAGTACTCCACCAGGTGCAGAGTTATTGACAGCTATACAGAAGGTATCCCATGAGGATGGCAATGAAATAAGAGAAATATTGCCTTAGTCTCTGCATCAAAATTCATCTTCTGAGCCTGAAGCTGGCTGAAAATAATATTGAGTTCATTCAAGTGAGAAGCAATGGAGACCCCTTCCTTCATCTGCAGCTCAAACAACCTCTTCATGAGGTAAACTTTATTAGAGGCAGTTTCCTTCTCATAAGTGGCACACAGTTTCTTCCACAAATCTTCCGTAGTCTGCTCATTTACTACTGTGAAATAAACTGACTCTGCAAGATCAAGTCTAATAGTAGACTTTGCTAATGCATCCAACTCATTCCAATCATCCTCAGACATATTTGCAGGCTTAGCTTCAATCCCTGCCAAGGGTTTAATTTGCTTCTTTTGAATAAGCACATCCATTATCTGTTCTTTCCACAAAGAAAATTTTGTCCCATCAAACTTTTTAATGTTGAAAAACTCCTTTTCAGACATGGAAGAGGATGCCATGATGCAAATAAAGCAAAATCCCAAATGCTAGTGCCTGTAAGAGAGAATCACACCAAATACCAGGTGCACCCAAATGTGTATGCCACAATAGACTGAAATGTCACCAAAACTCAAAGCTCAAAGCATCAAAAGATCCAACTGACTCATGTGCATGTACTATGCATCCATATGAGCAAATCTGGCCCAAAATAAAATGCCAACTGCAATGGCAATCCAAAATGCTAATAAGTGCCCAATGGCTCAAGCATAAACATCGTCCATGGGCATATGCATCAATAATATCTCATCCAAGAGAGCATAACACTATCAGTGCATCACTTACAATGTGTCAAAGCTGTCCCTCAGCATAAAATAGCATCCATAACACTATATTAGAGAATTTGGGAAAATCCCAATTCCCACAAAATAAAATATAGTCACTTCAAAAGTAAAATTTGATGTTTTTTATAGAAACATTAGCTCCATTAATGACCCAACTTTCAATTATGTTGGGGGAGACTAGACCATGCACAATACTTTCCCAATTCCTAGAAACCCAAGCAAAAATATTCCATATGTTGCTATGGCAAAAGGCCTTAATAGATGTGAACATGGCTCCATGGCCAAAACATTTGTTGATTTGCTAGTGAAAGAAAGATGTTTGTTGTTTCGTATGCATCGAAACCACAAACAAAAGCCAATTTATAGATGTTGCGTTAGAAAGATTCGTTGGAGTAAATTAAATTGCAGTATTGATATATGCAATAGGATTGTTATAGATCTTTGACATCCATCATATAAATGTGGTCTTCAAAAACAAAATGAAACTTGCAACAATTGTCAATTTTTATTTGGTATATTAGATGTATCAAATTAATGTCAAATGCATATGTTTCTATGTTGATAAATTGCAGTATTGACATATGCATTGACATATGCAATAGGATTATGGTAGAGCTTTGACATCCATCATATCAATGTGGTGTTAAAAAACACCGTTCCATCATAATAGAGCTCATGAAACTCTCCATCACAATAGAGCTCATGAAACTCAGAGACATGGTCTTGATAAAAACCTTTTTTGAAATTGCTTTCTTGTACTAAATATAATCAAAACCATTGACACATAGCCAATTTTGCACCACATCGTTTAACATTATCATTAACAATTCCATACTAGTATTCATACTCACAAAGTAGCTCATCTCCAAAGGAGATATCCTTTATGGTTTGCATAGTAATGTAGCCATGGGCACTCAAATTTCCTTTTGACTTTTGAGCCCAAGGTGGTAGTTTAGGGATGTATACAAATATAACATTTGTTCTTTCTTTATAATACATTGAGCTATTTATATATCCAGCAATGTCACCCATACAATACATCTCCCACAATACATTTCACATCTGTCAATGGCTCAATGAATGGATCTTCAAACATTCCATAAGTCTTCATCCTTGGGAAAAACTTGAGGAGAGATCTCCAAGTATCATAATCATACTTTGGACCATTATATACCATCAAATCTTGTTTTTTCTTAATGCTCGTATGTACAAAAAGACCATATCCTGCCCCAGGTATTGTTGATTTCTTTACTTCATAATGGATGCCATTCATTTCGAACACGTGCTCAATGGGTATGGGCAATTTATGTTTCCATAAGCCATCGGATGCAGGATCAAAATTTGTAATAAGATAGCTCTTCAACTTTTCAGGACAATCTGCAACACCTATCATATGTTTAAAATCAAAGAATCATTCTTTTAGTGGAGGAATACAAACTCACATCATAAAGCACATAGCATTTTTTGGACAAGGTACTAACTCAATGTCTATTAATTCTTTCACAAAACAAATTGAAACATAATGTTTTGCAAATCGAATCTAACCAAATAGTGTCCAAATATAAATAAGAATGTATAGGTACAAATGTTTTAGTTGAGCATTTGTGTTTTAGGTACAAATGTTTTAGGTACAAATGTTTTAGTTGAGCATTTGTGTTTGCAACTCTAATTAACAAGATCACTCACATTCCCTAAGGGTTGTCTATGCAATAAATCGAATCAAGTTGGCTAAGAATGCCCTTGCAGCATCGGCAGTGATTCCCCTTTCCTTGCATCCAAGAACCATAGCAAAGAGTTTTGCCTCACTATCTTTCAATGGCCCCATTTTGGCAATTTTTCCTAGCATGCATTCTTCCTCTTCATTCAATGTAACATGTTGAGCATGCACCATACTTCTTGTAGTAGGACAAGTCCCTCTCACTCTAGTTTTGGTTATAGGTGAAGTAATACCTTTCTTTGTGTCTTTTTTTGAACTACGGGTAGACATATGAGATTCGGCATTCATCCTTTCGAGAACTTCTTTGTTTTTTTCTTTGAATTCAAGGATCACTGGTTGAAAATAATAGAACATATCATGCCCTTCGACAATCAGAGCTTGACCAAATCTGTTAGAAGAGATGGCACTGCACACATCTACTGCATCATCTAGCATCTGTAGGTATGGTAATAACTCATGAAGCAAAATAGAATCACCACAATCTATATCAAATTTTGTAGGGAAAATGCAATTTTCTGCTGGATTAACACAACCCGTGTAAGGCGAAACATCAATGAACACTGTTCTTGCTGGTTTGCATTCCTCTTTAAAACAACACCACACTCTCATTAATGGTTTAAACTCCGCTTCCACATTCATCCTATCTGGTCGAATGATTCTACTCTTTGTATGCTTGTGGCATGCCATCGCACCCCAAACCATGAAGAAATGTAACTTTCTGTTAACATGATGCTCCAAAGTGTCCAGCATGTGTTGCACCATGCCCTTTTCTCCTCTAGTGGACCAAATGCCAACATGGTAGTGATTGAGCAACCATTGTAGAAACTCTAAATACCCAGGATGGAGAACAAGCCAATGCTTCCCATTGTGCAAGCTCATATGTTTATTTGACTTCGAAAAACAATGCTCGAGCAATAACCCTTTCAAATCTATTATCACTGCTAGTCTTATTTTTGTTATCACCTCTTGTGACATTATTTTTGAGGGTGACATTATGTCTTCTCCTTTACCTTCTAAGATTTCTTCCTACACCTTGGCTTCATACAATGACATTGCATCTTCTCCTTTACCTTCTAAGCTTGCATTCACATTTGTCAATGGAACATTAACTGCCGACATTGCATCCTCAACATTTTCAATCAACCATGTTGAGCTTGGTACTTGCATGCTAATGTTCAAATTAGGCACATAATGAATCATTGGATCAGGTGTCACATGTACAGGAAATGCTTCTAGCAATGTGAAATTGAGATGGCCAATATCTGTTGATAAACAAGGAAATGAAATTCATAAGTAGAAACAAACTGAAGATTGAGATGGAAAACCAAATTGTCAAACTTTAGGTTGTGTGCTCTCAATGCAATTTGTTTGTGTGAAAGCATTCATGTTTTTCTTTTTCAAAACAAAATTGGAATACTTAAAAAAAGAAAGCATTCATGTTCATATGCTTAGTATACCCCCTAAAGTTGTTGAATCTATATCCTTTCAAGTTATTTTAATCCCCAAAACTACATATCCTTACAATGCCAAAAACCTTTGCGTAATAGATAGAGTGGAGTCCAACATTATCTAGCATTGCCCGAGTGTTCCCACTAAGAAAATATTTGGCCAAGCAGCCAAAACATATTTGAGCATTCATATGAAGTGAATAAGGATAGAAACAACAATTTACACTAATTCATTCATCACGATCAAGACTCAACACACTTTTTAACATTTATGAACTCATAAATTAATTTGGATGTGTATCACACTCCAAAGGTATTACAACATGCAAACACATCTTTTCATGAAATATAGAAAATTAAACATATTCAAGAATACATATGAATGTTTGAATTATGGCAATGAGATAGAAGAAATTTCCAACAAATATTAAAAGATCTTTGGAACAAAATTAATACATCATATGGAGAATATAGCAAGATAACATATGGAAAACATGAACACCATATAAAAGGACAATTTCAAGGACTTGTTGCTTCCTCTTCTATTTCCCAAAACTTTGAAGCGTGTTTTTGTAAATGCTCACGATGCTCTTCATTGAAGGGTTGAAGCTCTTTTTGTCCTGGTATGGTATCAATTTCTTCATCCCCTCCACCTTCAATTGTATCATCTTCTTTTGGCACCCCCTCTATTGCCAATATTGGTTCTTGCAAGCCACTCCATTGTCGAATTTCATGATTACTGTAAGCATATGTGCAACATATACTTTCAACCTTTACCAACTCCTCATAAGTCTCAACAACTGAAACAACACGCCTCTTACAAGAAAGAGACTCTATTGCAGCAAGCCCCTCAGAGAACAAGTCCAATACATACTCATCTTCTCGACAGAAACCCATGATCATGTCTTTCATGATACTTGAACGTTTTCTTTTCAAGGACAATTCAATGTCAAATTCATCATCATCATCCTCGTCATCATTATCCTCATCACCTGATTCTTCTGCACCACTTGATTTTTCATATTTTTCATCTGCAACATATATTGATGGCTTACATTGTGCATTGGTATAGTGCTCAATATCGTCGAAATGCTTTTCCTTGCTTACCAGTACACAGGCAATTAAGCCATCCATAGATCCAGTGACAAATATATCTGCAGTTTCAAAATTAAGGCAACCGAAGTGTATTTTATATTGTCCGCATGTCTTATTTAATGCATTCTTCAAACATGATACATGATCCATGGTCAAGAACACCACAAGAAGGAATTGCACTGGGGGAGAAGCGATTGTCATCAAGCTTTTCAACAAACACTCAAAGCGATCCTCATTCCAATTTCTACTTCTGCTTGGTCCATACATTACATCCAAAAAGGCAACCCCTATTGCCATTGGCTCTTGGTACACATTATGTATAAATTCCGTTCCCTCCATGTTTGAACCGACTGTGTAGAACCTCCAAGGCCAGGTGGAATAATTCGGTCCATGACTTGCACCTTCACTTTGTCCCATAATCCACCTCAGATACCCCTTTGCAGCATTAGGCAATGGTGGAGTTTCCTTGCCCTATTGAAGCTTCACTTTTAACCATGAGTCAGAGCAACCACGAATCCGATGATACAATTTTGGAGTAATTTTAAAATGTAATCTGCACTCATCCCAATTTTTTAACATTAAAGAAGGCCGTTCTGCGGATATAAACATATAAAGTTCTTCTTGTAGTGCAGCATCTCTCTTGATCTGCATAGCTCGTCCTTCAATATCAAGAATCATGGCATCAGTCTTTGTTTTAGCTATGACTACTCTACCTTCCTTAATGTCATTTTGAATTTGACCAATTTGATCATCACTCAATCCATGCAAGCATCTAAACATTGAGACTGTGGGTTGCCTATGGCATTTTCCATCTTGTGAATATTTGCCTGCAATGTAATCCTCAAGGATGGAGATCCAACCATCATAAATGGCATCGCTTGTGATTATCATATGTACATCCTTCGTGGCAAAGCTATTGCCCAATGTTACCTTGCCAGTGTCAATGAAAGCCTGCAAAATATATGAATCCATTAGAATGCAATAATTACGAAAACCGACTTATAAAAAATGATTCATAATTAAAATCTGTACTTACATCCCCATTCTCATGATCTGGATCTCCTTTTGCAAGCTCTTGTTGTGCTTTCTTGGGTCTGTTAAAGAGAATCCATTGTCCCCTCACCTGCTTAAGTATATCAATGTATGGAGATTGTCTTAAGATATTTTGAGACTCGAGGTTTGCCATCTTTGATATCTCCACACAAAAGTGTGCGGGACAATTCACTACAATCCTCGCCTGGCGGGTGCGGTAGTAGTTCTTTCTTTGGGCCGTGCTATTATCGTCATTAGATGTGAATATTTTAGCAGCATATATTGAATGTTGTCCAGATAGTATCCAGTAGTGGCACTTCATTAAATCCTTTTTATCTACCCTTTCCAGGGGCTGCTTTGTTTCAGGATTGAAAGGCATTAAATCCGCTACAGCAGCAGGAGGCCTAGAGTTATAACCGAAGTCTGCAGCAAGCTTCTCCACATGCTCTTTGTTCAACCCTCTATATACATAGCTTGGAGGAGCTTTTTGACATCTTGTAACTGGAATTGAAAATGTTGCATGCAACCCGAATGGGTAGTATTTTTCATATTCCACCAAGCCTGATGGTTTCTTTTGCCCTTTTTTTCCTATGACCTTTCCACTTGGCTCCAATTCACTACCACTGCTTCTTTCCACAACTGCTAGCATACCCTCTAGAGGTGTTCCTTCTTGTGGTACATCAACTATAGTTAGCTTTCCTTTCTTTGCCCCTTCTCCGCTACCACTTGGTGCTTGAATCATAGTCGATTTTCCTTTCTTTGTTCCTTCCCCACTATCTTCCCCACTCTTACGCTTCTTTAATGTTGCTGAAACTTTGCGATATGATTCAATGATTGTTGTCACTATGTCAATTTCATTTCCATCAATTGATTCAACACTTATCTAGCCTCTTGAGTGCATGTTGTCATCTACATCAGACTTCATACGAGATGCTTCATAATCGCTGGGATCCAAGAGAAACTTCTTATTTTGATTTATAATGATCAACAATCCAATATCTCCCTCTTTTCCAACCACATCTTCAGTGATTTGATGTACCGATCCAACACAAGTGTATGCACTTTTATTAGGTAACAAAACAAATAAGTGAACTCGTGTCAACTGTGCTCCCTCAATACTATATATGTCAAAGTACCAAGGTATGCTTTTTTCTGCAAATCCACTTACAACTTTCTCAACCTTCTTCACATTTGTGTCTTTCCTGTAAAAAAACCCAAGCAATATACAAACTATCATCTTTATAATCTTTAATGTTAGACAAAACACTTTATCGATAAACATATCTGCAATAGAATCTAGAATTGACACTAGACATAGTAGTAGATTTGGAAAGCACTAGATTCTAGGGAGATTTGGCTGCATTAGGGAGATTTGGCCGTGCGGCCAAATCTTATGGGATTCTTTTAAAGCACTGGAAGGGGAGGTTTGGATTTGTGGCCAAATCATATGGGCTTCTTTCAAAGCATTGGGGAGATTTGGCCTTGTGTCCAGATCTTGTGGGCTTCTTTCAAAGCACTAAGTCTGGAGAGATTTGGCTGTGCAACCAAATCTTGCTAGCTTCTTTCAAATCAGTCAAATCTTTCTAGCTTCTTTTAAACTAGTTGGGTTTAAGGAGATTTGGCCGTGCGGCCAAATCTTGCTAGCTTCTTTCTAATCAGAGGGTCTATGGAGATTTGGTCGTGCGGCCAAATCTTTTCAAAGCACCAGGGTTTGGGGAGATTGTGTGCGGTCAAATCTTGCTAGCTTCTTTCCAATCACAAGGGTCTATGGAGATTTGGCCGTGTGGCCAATTCTTTTCAAAGCACCAGGTTTAGGGAGATTTGGCCGTATGGCCAATTCTTTTCAAAGCACCAGGTTTAGGGAGATTTGGCCATGCAACCAAATCTTTTCAAAGCACCAGGTTTAGGGAGATTTGGCTGTGTGGCCAAATCTTTGCTAGCTTCTTTCTAATCACGAGGGTCTATGGAGATTTCGCCGTGCAGCCAAATCTTTTCAAAGCACCAGGGTTTGGTGAGATTTGTGTGTGGTCAAATCTTGCTAGCTTCTTTCTAATCATAAGGGTCTATGGAGATTTGGCCGTGCGGCCAATTCTTTTCAAAGCACAAGTTTAGGAAGATATGTAGAGGTCGAGAAGGTGGTGTTGAAACTGTACCAAACACCCTATCCAGGTCGAGAAGGGAAAGCAAGCTGGGCGGCTCAGAGGAGCATGTGAGGAGGGGCAAAAGCGGCCATGCAGCCAAATCTTTTCAAAGCGCCAAGTTTGGGGAGATTTGGCCGTGCAGCCAAATCTTTTCAAAGCACCAAGTTTTCAAAGCACTAAGGTTTGGGGAGATTTGGCTACGATGCGAAATCTTTCTAGCTTTTTATAAGTCATGAGGGTTTAGGGAGATTTGACTATGCAGCTAGCTTCTTTCTCATCACAAGGGTCTAGGGATATTTGGCCGTGCGGCTAAATCTTTTCAAAGAAGCAGGATTTGGGGAGATTTGGTGCGTACCTCCTCTTCATTTTTTACTGTCACCTCCCCCATCGATTCCTCACCTTTGTGTGAACAAACGGCACTACAATTCATCCCCATAATGAACGTCCGATGCTAGTTCTCGCGGACTTGACACCAGATCAACAGATATTACACAGATGTCAGTTCATTATTACTGGCCTACTTACCCCTCCCCAGAAGTTGCATTACTTACCCCCCGGTGAGTAAGCACATGCTTCCCTGCAAGCTCTTTAGTGCTTTCACGTACTTTGTACTGCCCACGCCAGCCCCCCTGCTAGCCTTCGTCATGGTTGATTGCTAGCATAATGGAAGTTTAAAACCTACATAGTTAAGTACACATTGTTAGGACAAAACTGGGATGGGGAGTCTCCTGGGACCTCTCATTTTGACATAGTTTTGAACTTTTTTGTTTGCAATTAGCTAAGCAAGTGTGGAGGAGTGTTTTCCAAGAACTACCCCATCTAAGACGTTGTCCTAAAGCTCTCAAACCACCCTAGGTACACATTGGAGATCTAGGAAGGGAGAGAAAAGGTGAGCCTAGCACTTGATCCCCCATGAAGACGAATTCAATTCCTTCTCATAGGTTTACTTTTTATGCTTGGTTTAAAAGGTTTGTTTAGCTTTGCCTTTTAAAGTTTTGGTTTTTTAATAGTTTTAGATTTTCTAGTTTGCTTTTAAAATAATAGTATGATTTTAAAGTGTAATAGCATGAATCATGAAAAGCATGTACGATTTTTTTGAAAGTAGGATCTCTAGATTTGAATTTCAAAATTTGAAACTTGAAACTTGAAATTTGAATTTTTTATTTTAAATTTTGAATTTTGAATTTTGAACTTTAAATTTTAAATTTTAAAATCTGGATTTTCAATTTTTAAATTTAACGTTTGAAGATTTGTCCATGTGGCCAAATCTTCCTAGTGATTTGAAAGAAGATTTGGCCATGTGGCCAAATCTTCCTAGTGATTTGAAAGAAGCTGGCAACATTTGGCATCACGGCAAAATCTTCCCAAACCCTAATGCTTTGAAAGATTTGGCCACATGGCCGAATCTCCCAGAACCTGGTGATTTGAAAGAAGCATGCGAGAGGAGGTTGCACAGCCAAAACTCTCCATACCCTAGTGCTTTGAAAGAATCCCATCATACCTTGGTTGTATACATTTTCAGGGTTGGAAGCTTTTGTTGGCCTTCTCTTTTACGCAATAGTCCTTAGTAGTACAATCTTAGTGAGCTTAGTTCTATGTAGTCAATTTTCTTGCTCTCTTTGTGTGACTTTTCTTGCTCAATTTGTAGGGGAAATGCCTTTAGTGTCATGTCTCTTATTTGAGGATGCATATAAAGTAGATTTTGGCCAAGAAGCTCCCTCCACTTGTTTCTTTCTTTCAATTTAGGGAGACCATAGTAGGTTATTTCTTTGTACCATTGTGGTATAAGTTCCACTTCAAGGCCCTATAAGCTTTTCTTCCATCACCAATCCCAAGATATTTAAAGCAGGTCTTGGAGCCATATTGTGGGTGCCCAGCTTGCTTTTAGTGGTGTCTCCCCACTGTACAAGATTTGGCCACACGACCAAATCTCCCCAAGTTTGAAAGAATGCCACAAACAAATCTTCTCAGTGCTTTGAAAGAAGTCACCAAGGTCTCGAAGGATTTGGCCATGCATCCAAATCTTGCTAGCTTCTTTGAAAGCACCAAGGTCTGAGCAGATTTGGCCGTGTGGCCAAATCTTATTGCTTCTTTCAAAGCACTACTATCTTAGGAGATTTGGCCATGTGGCCAAATCTTGTTGGCTCCTTTCAAAGCACCAGGGTCTGGGGAGATTTGACCATGTGGCCAAATCTTGTGGGCTTCTTTCAAAGCACCAAGGTCTAAGTAGATTTGGATGTGTGGATAAATCTTGATGGCTTCTTTAAAGCACCAGCGTCTCGTGAGATTTGGTTGTGTGGACAAATCTTGCTATCTCCCTTTCAAAGCACCATGGTCTGTGAAGATTTGGCCATATAGCCAAATTTTGCTGCCTAAAATTCAAAGCACCAAGGTTTAGGAAGATTTGGTCTTGCAATGAAATCTTGTAAAGCATTTTCATCCTAAGTCACACCATCAGATATCAATATTGAACTATAACAAATGCTATGTACTATGCAGGTGCCACATTGAAAGTGGGGGTTAAAGTCAACTTGCTTGTCAGTGAAAAGATTGTTGCCATTGGGACAATATTCTCTACATCACATGATGACATGTGCCAAGGTGTGACCTTGGGAGAAAACAATGTATCGGTGGCGATCGATATTTGTATGGATGAAAGTGCATTTCTTCCATTTCCTACAATGGATGCATTCTTAGTCTATGAGGCTTTGGGTAGTGTTGTTCATTGGAAAGCACGATCAATGAGTTGTGTGGATAATGTCAATGGAGCTATTGTACCAATGAATGATATAACATCAGATACCATTGACGTTGAACCTCTATGTGAATATGATGAGTTTTCCATTCGAGAATCATGGAAGGACAAGAAAGTCTTAATATGGGATGAGCAGAAAACCAAGAGCATTGCAGAGGGTGTTGTTTTGTATGTCTACCCATTTGAACCTATAAATTTTGAGATGCTTGGTGAAGGTAATCTACGTGTGGGAATTGAAAAGTATCATAGTGATGTATAAGGCATCGATACCATCCACTTACTAAAATGGCCCATTGCACAAATAACCTTTTTAGATGGAACTTCATTAAGAATCAATGACACCATGAATTCTTCAAGTGGTTCTGGGAAAAAGCACATGGAAGATGAGGACCCAATGGAAAAATCCACAAAAAAGAGGCGTTACTGCATGATAAAGAGAAAATCTAAAAAACATGGCATGCCATTAGCATCATCTAGACTCACAAGGGGTGTAGTCATAAAAGTATCTATGATTGATTGTTGTAAACAAAATTGTTGTCAATTTGCCAATCGTCAAACGATATCCAAATTACGCATAGAGTATTGGGGCCAAAGTTTGGAGGCTTGCACCAATTATGTATATGACACTCTTGGGGTTGCTTGTCGAAAAGATGACAATGGGCAGTTCAAATATGTCTTTTCATTGAATGGTATTCAAGTTTGTTGTAGAGCATGGTATGAAATGCATGGTATTCCAAAAACAACATTTTATTGATACAGGGAGCAATTTGAAATTGGTATATGAAGGTGCATACATGGTAATAAAGGAATCATGTGGAGAGGTTGGGACCACACAGAACTGGGTAGAGCCATAATCCAAGATTTTGTGGATAACAATTTTGAGCGTATGCCACACAAAAGTAGAACACTTCAGGATGGATCAAGGGAAACACAGTTGGTGATACCGGATGTATACAAGCAGGTTGATATTCTCTATGAAGTTAACATGCAATTAAAGCATTTATGTGAAAGGAAGTTTTTCAAGAAGGTGTGTCTCTTTAAGCAATGTAGGTTTATTTTTTGTGAGATTTCATTTTGTGAGAGTTGAAGCATGTTTCTCCTTGCATTGCTATGCCTATGTGCTAATTTTCATGCTTGATTTTCAGAGATTAAGGACAAAAAACGAGATTTTCTCTTCTCTTTTTGGTATTTCTCTTCCTCCTCTTTCCCTTCCTTTCGTGCTTTCTCCTTATTTGTAGGCTTATGCTTGTCCCCTCAATCCAATCCCTTTGGAAAGTTGCTTCTCCAAACTCCTCCTTCCTCTAACTAGTTATTTGAAAAATGGTATGTTTCCTCTCTTTTGTAGGGCCAGCAGTCCACGAAACACCGAGGGGACTTTTCCAGGTAAGAAAGTGCTTCTTCTTTTTTCCTTTTTTTGTTTTTGTTCTTTGCATTGGTCTACAGCTAGCGCTTTAAGTGCTAGCTGCAGTGATGGGCGTAGGAACCCTTTCTTCCCCTCTCTTCTCTTATTCCCTCTTCTTTCCCTCTTTTCCTCTTTTCCTCCCTCTTTCCCCCCTCTTTTCCTCCCTCTCTTATTTCCTCTTCTTCCTCTCTTTTCTTCTTTTCCCCTCTCTTTTTTCATTCTCTTTTCCCCTCTTTCTTCCTCTTCCTTCTCTTCTTTTTCCCTCTCTTATTTCCTCTCTTTCATCCTCTTTTCTCTTCTTTTCATAAGCATATGCATTTGCCTATGCTTATGCTCATATGCTTATGCTTATGCACTACTACACACGGATCCTATTGCGACGTTTACGTACCGACGTTTAGCGCCCGCTTAGCGTTAATCATCGGTATGAAAAGCGGGTTTCGTAAAGCGTCGCTATATAGCGACTCTTGCTAAAGGTCGCTATATAGCGACTTTTAAGTGTCACTATATAGCAACACTGATATACTATTTTATAGCGACGTTTTCTAGAGAGGTTTTTTTTTTAATATAGGCCTTAAAAGTTAGTTTTTTCCAATGACAATTTTTTTTAAATTTTCATACATGTTTGAGCTCATAGAGAATTAAGAAATGAGAGCATGTACATCAAGCCTTTGAAGCTCATATATTCATGTCCAAGTTTGAGATGAGAAAAATCAATTAAGAGCATTTACATCAACTGTTTCATCTTGAGTCGAGTCTAAGGCACCAAACAAGTCTATCTCCAACTCTATACCGAGTTGATCTCCTATATCATTATCGTACTCTAGCATCGTATGTTCACCTAAAAGTATTTGATCATCTTCTTCAACAAAGTGTGGTGATTCTTGATGATTGTTGTCTTCTTCCTCAATATCGTGATCTCCATCTTCCTCCCGTGCGATGTCATTATGCGCATCTTCCTCTCGGCTCATATGGTGATTTACATCTTCTTCGCTAGATTCATCAATTAGATCCGGCATTGGTAGTGGCATCTCCATATCCACATCTCGATCTTCAAAAATTTGCTTACTTCGTGGTGCAACTTGGATCACATACCACCATCTTGGATCAGAATGATTTGGATGAAAAACCACCTATATCGAAGATGGGTGCCAAATGTCGTCAATTATATATATGAAATTATGCTCAAGTACATGTATCAATGGACTTTAAAAACGAAAGCTTTGATTAATTAAATCATTAGTATGCACCTCCTCACAGTGCTCGGGAAGTACAAAAGTATCACTTTCATCGGTCCGATGTTTGGTGGAGTCTATTGCAAAGAGACCGCTACTATCTTTTCTCACTGTCGCATGGGGACCGTTGTAAATAATTCTAAACCATTTTACATCAAGAATGAAAATACTAAATCGTCTGAAATCAACTTCATAGATGTCACGTATGGTTCCACAATAATCCAATTGTGAGGAGAGAAGATTGGTATCCGAAGCACTTGCTCGGCTACCTTGTGTAAAGTTAGCCATGACTCCACAATCATTCGTGACTCTCTTTGAATCGATGTGTTCCATGCGAAAATGTCATCCATATGACCATAATGCATTGTACTTTTTGTACTATAAAAGAGAATCATTAAAACAATGAAGATGCATCTATTTTATAGCATATATTGCCACAAATAATTACTTAATTACATCAAGAGGTATGAAACTTACATGCACCATACATCCAGATGATAACTCTCGCTCGCGCTCGTTTATTGTCTCTCCATCACGTTCGGCTTTACATAGAGCCAGTTTAGCCAATCAAGTGAAATGTGAGTAGGGAGAAGAGCCAGATCCCATGGATATGGTTGTGATCGCCTGTACATTACTCTGAATCTCGTCCTTGCATTTGTTCTTTCTACTTTGGCCACTTCATATCTCTCAATCCACTTCTGCATCTCAGGGCTATTGAGGATACAAAACTTATTGAATTTCTCCATTTGCTCTTCGCTCATCTTTCTTTCAATCCCTTTTCCTTGGGGAACCTCGCCAACGATGCAATCATCATCCTTGTTATGCCAAGGTTGCGGCATATCGGGATCTGTGGATGCAAGAAACTCTGTGATATATACTAATGACTCTTGCACAACCCATCCCTCTGCCATGCTTGCTTCGGGTCTTGGTCTTTGTCTTACAAATCCCTTTAAAGTGTTCATAAACCGCTCGAGAAAAAACATCCATAGACTATGTACGGTACCTGCTATAGCCACCTCATCAACTATGTGTACAAGCAAGTGGACTTGAGTTGTCATAATGCTCGAGGGAAAGTGCTTCTCAAGAAAGCATGCGGCTTCGATGGATTCCACCCTAGCCTTCTCGATGCTCGATATGGAGATCTCTTTTTGAGATATCCACCTATTTTACATGTCCATGTAAGATATTTTCATAATCAGTCTACAGATTAATCAGCTTAAATTGAAGAAAATACATTCACTGCGATTTGATAGTAAGCATACCTCACAATACCACAGATCTTGAATATAGCATTTCTAACATCTTCTTGTAGCCACCCTTTTATTGTAATTGGGAGGATGAACTATCAAAGCAACAATGAAGTCATGTCAACAATATAATATAATAATAATTACGCTAACGCATCACGATTATCGATACACTAATTCTACTTAGAATACCTGTAAGACCTTGTGCCAATCATGGGACTTGAGCCCACTAAGCTTATTGTCCTTTGAAAATGCTCCTTTCAAGCAACGCATGTACCCTATCGGTGTTTGAAAAGAGGCAATGTCTGCCTTGACCGCTGCCTCCTCCCTCGTAGAGAGGATCCACGTTGCTTTTAGGAGGACAACTTTTCCCGAAGCATGCACTTGGGGCCACAAATGAGAGATCCTATTCATAGCACGAAAGTCTTCTCGCACTCCTCTTGAGTCCTTGGAACCAACCAAGTGTGCCCAAATAGTAGCCCCCACATTCTTGAAGAAGAGATGATTGATTTGTAACTGACCCCAATAAGGAAGCTCGTGAAAGATCGATAGCCTCTTCATACCAGGAGGAGGTTCCTCTCCATTGGCCCTCCAAGCTTGAATCCAGTCACTTGCCTTCAAATATGATGGTGGTGGATCAAGCTGACCTCCACGTGTGAGATGGTTGAGCGGAAGGTATCGAGCATGACCTTCATAAACATTTTTCCTCATATGTTTGGAGTAGCGTGCAAGCGATTTCAGAGCCGGTCCACAAATAGGACAAGCATGGTACCCACTTGTAATAAGTCCTGCACGCGTGCATGAATGTGTTAGTACAAGACATGCGTGTGAAAGAGAGTCAAAAAAGCATAATCCCTCATTGTACATGTAAAGACACAACCACGTACCTGTGCACTCTCCATATCCTGGGTAGTCATGCGTGGTCCACATCAAGGTACCCTTGACCAAAATATCATTGGTATGTCTAGGAGCTCTGGAAATGTCAAAGACCTGCACTCCTCTCCATAATATCTGTAACTCCTCTATCAAAGGTGCCATGTACACGTCCATGTTTTTTGCCTTGTACTTTCTTGGCACAAGTAGTGCAAGCATGAGGTGTCCCTTTTTTATTGTTAGCCATGGTGGGATATTGTAATTCACCACAACTATGGGCCATATCGACCAAGATGTCAAGCGTAACCCGAAAGGATTCACGCCGTCCATGGCTAGCCCAAGATGTAAGTCGCGTGGCTCCCTCGCAAAGTCCGGCCACTGATTATCTATGTGCTTCGAAGCTGCACAATCTGTGGGAATCCTCAATGTGTCATCAATGGACCGATGAGATGCATGCCATGTCATCAACTCCGCTATGGATTTGCATCGGAACATGTGTTGTATTCTTGCAATGATGGGAAAGTGTCTCAAGACCTTTACCGGTATCCGCTCACCCTGCAAGTCATCTCTATATCGTTGTTCCCCACACTTTGGACAACTAGCCAAATCTCCATGCTCACGATGAAAGAGAATACAATCATTACGGCAAGCATGGATTGTATCATAATCCATACCCACCGTTGTTCGCATCTTTTTCGCTTCATCTCTTGATGCGGGCATGGTATTTGGTGCAGGCAACATCTTCTAGAGCAACCTATGACAATTCAAAACATACATAGGCTTCGAACAATGATGATTCGGTATACACTATCCAAATGATGATTCTCAAAACAAACAATATCCAAATAATGAGTCAAATTAATGCAAGAGCTAACCTCATTAAGGCCAAGACACTTGTATCCGACCACCCATAGTTTACTTGTAGATTCAAGATTGAGAGACAAGCACGTAGTTTAGACATCGTAGCACCCTTGTACAATTGTGTTGATCGCAACTCTCGCATTTTGACCTCAGACTCTGACATCACGTGTGCGTGGGATGTAGTGCCCCTAAAAATGGAATCCATCATGGCGACCATACCCTTGCCATCATCCGAGAGACTATAGTCTTGCTGAAAGTGAGAAGGTATATGCATACCCTCATCACCCTCCTCATCCTATTTTAAGATTTTGTGTAAATATAAGATCTTGTAATTCTTGGTATACAATAAGAGTGCAAACTTAAATAGCTTTGACTTACCGATGGTCCATCAACACATGCAACACCAACGGTGGGTGCTGGTTCCGGCTCCTCCCCATCTCGGGGGGGTCACTCATTATATGTAACCCTATCACGTGAGTTCAACAGAAGGATGTTTTTAATATCTAAATTTAACAAAAGTTAATTTACATAAGGGAGTATTTAAAACAATTTTCAAAAAAATTTACAGATTTGTATAGAAAAAGTGTACATTTTATTAATGAAAAATTTACAGATAAGGGATTTTAGAAATATGCCTTGAACGCACGTGATATAGAGGGTTTATACATAGCCCCTGAGCTCCCCATACATCCGCAAGTGGCGCATGATAATACGACATTGATGTCGTACTTCTTGCTTGCAATGAGTGGAATGATAGTATAACCTCTCCGTAAGCGACTTCGTGCTCTTGGGCATTGGCACATCATCGGACGAGCTTCCACTCGTCCTTTCCATCTACACTTATAAAATCACAACATAAGCATGAAGATGAGATATTAATAGTTATAAAATAGCATCTATGAGCTTTTTTTCATGCTACAACAAAAAAGTGACTATAAGCGTCGCTATATAGCGACCTTTTTGCTCTGTTCCGTCGCTATATACGGACGCTGTGGGTTAAAACCCGAGACTCTCGTCGCACGGCGCTTTCTTTATCCTCTTCTCTAATCTCTCAAGTAAGCAAGCCAATCTCTCCTCCCACCTATTTTCAACGACCTCCCACCTATTTCCAACAACCTCCCACTCTATTCTCCACTCCTCACCCTTCTCCTAGCTCTTGTACTCCCTCTCTACCCTTTTCCCTCTTTGGTTTCTTGAAAGGAAGTTCTTCAAGAGGTGAGTTTGTTTCAACAATGTAGGTTGTTTGTTTGTTAGCTTTAGTTTTGTGAGTGCTTCTCCTTGTATTGCTAAACCTGTAAACTAGTTTTCATGCTTGTTTTCAAAGGATTGAAACAAAAAACGAGATTTCAAGAAAGAAAGAAGACTCACCTCTTTTTTTTGTATTTCTCTTCCTTCTCTTTCTCCTTGTCTCCTCAATCTCCTCCTTTCCTTGTCTCCTCTTGAAATCTCTTCCTTTCAAGAAGCTACTTTTGTAATCTCGTCCTTTCTCTAACATCTTATTTGAAAAAATGGATTGTTTCCTCTCTTTTGTAGGGCTAGCCCACAACACCGAGCGGGATGTACTATTTCAGGTAAGTGCTTCCTCTTTTTTCCATTTATTATTTTTGTTATTTGCATTGGCCTTCAGCTAGCGCCTTAAGCGTAGGAACCCTCTCTTCCCCTCAAACTCTTTCCTTCTTCCCTCCTTCAATCGATTTCCTCCTCTTTTTCCCTCTTTCCTTTTTCTCTTCTTCTCTCTTTCTTTCCCTCTTTTTCCCTCGTATTCTCTATTTCCCCCTTCTCTTATGCTCATGCATAAGCATAAGCATGAGATTATGCTTATGCTTATGCTTAAGCATAAGCATGAGCATAAGAAAATGAGACATATGCTCATGCTTATGCTTATGCATGAGCATAAGCGAAGTAGACATATGCTCATGCATAAGCATGAGCATATGTCTCTTTTTTCCCCCTTCTCTTATTCTCTCTTTCCCCCTTCTCGCTTTCCTTTCCCCTTTCCTCTCCCTCTTATTCTCTATTTCCCCCTTCTCTTATGCTCATGCATAAGCATAAGCATGAGCATAAGAAAATGAGACATATGCTCATGCTTATGCTTATGCATGAGCATAAGCGAAGTAGACATATGCTCATGCATGGGATCCTTTCCTTTCCTTCTCTCTTTCCTTTCCCCCTTCTCTCTTTCCTTTCCCTCTTATTCTCTATTTCCCCCTTCTCTTATGCTCTTCTCTCATTTCCCTCTTCTCTTTTGCTCTTCTCTTATGCTCTTTTTTCCCCCTTCTCTTCCTCTTATGCTCTTCTCTCATTTCCCTCTGCTCTTATGCTTTCTTCCTCTTCTTCTCTCTTTCCCCCTTTGCTCATGCATAAACATAAGCATGAGCATAAGAATGCTTATGCTTATGCATGAGCATAAGAGATTCCTCTTCTTCCTCTTCCTCTTCCTCTTCTTTCCCTCTTTGCCTATCCCTATGCCTATGCCTATGCTTATGTTTGTTTTTTTATTTTTTGTTTTCGTGTTTGTGTCTATGTTAGACATGGGAGCACGTCGCTCATCCGATGAGTACGGACATCCTCGCTAGAGAAGAGCTCATGATCTTTATGCTCCAGAGGACTTTGATTCCTCTCATGCGACTACCCCGAGGACTACCCCTGGTCCGACTCCTCTCGGACCTAGCACTAGGACTACCCCTGGTCCGACTCCTCTTCCACGTAGCACTGTGACTACCCTCGAGGAACTCCTTTGTTAGCTGCGCATGGCTTTGTCGGGAGTCTGGACGAGTTTGTAGCGCAGATGAGTGATGAGGAGGCAGCGAGATTCTTCTCTTTGCTATCTCAGAGGACCTCAGCAATTCCCTTCCCTACACCTACGGGTGGACGTACTGCCCAGCCGTCCCCTTGTGCCCCTTCGACCGAGGGGTCATCACCTGCGCATGCCTCTTGTAAGGGAAGGAAGAGTAGGAAGGGAAGCTTATGTTGTGCTGACTCAGGAGATGTAGACGAGTCAGCACACTCACGTTCCCACAGATCTCCACTTGGTCTGGAGACACAGTATCAGTCAGGTCTTTTTCCCTCTCCTACTCCCACTGCTACTCCTCGCTTCGGAAGCGCTCGCGCAGCTTCCACTCCTTCTAACTCTGCTACTGTCAGTCCTCCTTATCATCAGGGGATCTCTCCTATCAAATCACAGCTGCCGGAAGATAGAAAGGGCAAAGCAGTGATGGCCACCATGAGGAGGTTGATGAGCCATCACTTCAAGAGCGGCATTGCTACCGATTGGCGGTATCAAGATGGCCAAAAGAAGTAGGCGGTCATCGATGAGTTAAAACAGAAATACCCTAACCCGCCAAATTGTGAGTTTAATGACGATTATATGCGAGAGCGCATGGGTTTGGTCTTGAAGCATCGTAGATCAACCTTGCGTACTTCCATCACAAAGGGGTTGGCTAAACCCAGCTGGGCAGACAAAGCTAATTGGAAGTTCTTCAAGAAGCAAAATAGGGACCATCCTGAATTGTTCGAGGGTCAGAGGAGGGCTGCGAAGAGACGGTTGGACGTTGTAGGTACTTCGCACTTTGGTGCAGGCGGACAGTTGGCGTTCGAGGCAACCGTGGTAAGTCTACTTCTTCTCATTTAATGTATTGTTCTATTTGTTTTACTACATATTACATGCACTTTAGCTAACTTAAATCTCGTAAATTGGATCCACAGCAAGCTGCGATGGGTCATCTTCCTACAGATGCAGAGACGCGATGCGCATTTTGGATAGGAACAAAGCCGTGGTTTATTGAGCAAGAGGCAATGGGAGCGACGATCGATTGGGCTGAGGTGGCTGCTCGCACGGTATAAGTTTACTCCTACTTGTAATCTCACTTTTTAAATTGTTTTATTCTTTAAGTTTCAATCTAATTTTTGATTTATATGGCTCACTCTTAGGGTCAAAGCTCAAGCGTCCCATCATCGGAGGCGAGTGATTAACAGGGCCAGGGATAAGATGCACGTGACGAGGATGAGGGAGAAGACACAGCTGATGAGAACCAAGGAACAGGCCAACAAGACGAGGACGATTCGGATTCGGATGAGTAGTAGTAGTAGTAGTAGTAGTGGTAGTAGCGTTTTCTTCGCCTTGTATGTCATTTTGTATATCCGCTTGTTTGAGCAATTTTGTATCGCCCTTTCGAAAGGGTAATTTTGTTACAAACAATGTTGTATATGTTCGACATATATATGCTTTTGTTGCTCGATCATTTCACAAGAGCGATTTTGTATCACCCTTTTCGCAAGGGAAATTTTGTTATAAAAAAACTTTGTTTTGTAATTACAAAAAAAAAAAAGGATTAGTGGGGCTAAACAGGGCCATAGCAAGCCCTGTTTAGCCCCACTAACCCTTTTTTTTTAGTTCTGTTAATCGTCACTATATAGCGACGTTTACCAGTGTCGCTATATAGTGACGATTAACAGTGTCGCTATATAGCGACGATGACAAACGTCGCTATATAGTGACGCTTTATAGCGACGGTTCTTTTTCGACGCTTTTAGCGACTCTTATAGCGACGTTTGCGCCCATGAAGAAAAATTTTTTTAATATAAAAAGCGTCATTATTTTTGTCGGAAAATGGCCTATGCCTTGTAGTGATGCTCATATGCTTATGCTTATGCATGAGCATATGCTCATATGCTTTTCCCCGCTCTTTTTTCTTCTCTTTTTTCCTCTTCTTTCTCTTCTTTTCCCCTCTCTTATTTCCTCTCTTTCATCATCTTTTCTCCTCTTTTCATAAGCATATGCATTTGCCTATGCTTATGCATGAGCATATGCTCATATGCTCATGCATAAGCATAAGCATATTCTTTCTCTTTTTCCCTCTCTTTTCTTCTTGTCCCCTCTCTTTTTTCCTTCTCTTTTCCCCTCTTTCTTTCGCTTCTTTCTCTGCTTTTCCCCTCTCTTATTTCCTCTCTTTCATCCTCTTTTCTCTTCTTTTCATAAGCGTATTCATTTGTCTATGTATCTCTCTTATAAGCTTACGCTTATGCATAAGCATATGCTTTCTCTCTTTTTCTCTTTTTTCTCCACTTTTCTTTTCTCCTCTATTTTCTTATTTTTCCCTCTTCTTTTTCCTTCTATATGCTTATGCTCTTTTCCCCTCTCTTTTTTCATTCTTTTCCCCCCTCTTTCTTCCTCTTCCTTCCTCTTCTTTTCCCTTCTCTTATTTCCTCTCTTTCATCCTCTTTTCTCTTCTTTTCATAAGCATATGCATTTGCCTATGTTTATGCTCATATGCTTTTCCCCTCTCTTTTTTCCTTCTCTTTTCTCATCTTCCTTACTCCTCCTCTTCCTTTTCCCTCTCTTATTTCCTCTCTTTCATCCTCTCTTCTATTCTTTTCATAAGCATATGCATTTGCCTATGCTTATGCTTATGCATGAGCATATGCTCATATGCTTATGCTTATTCATGAGCATATGCTCATATGCTTTTCCCCTCTTTTTTCCTTCTCTTTTTCCCTCTTCCTTTCTCTTCTTTCTCTTCTTTTTCCCTCTCTTATTTCCTCTCTTTCATTTTCTTTTCTCTTCTTTTCATAAGCATATGCTTTCTCTCTTTTTCTCTTTTTTCCCCTCTTTTCTTCTTTTCTCCTCTCTTTTGAAAGGGTAATTTTGTAACAAACAATGTTGTATATCTTTGACATGTATATGCTTCTGTCGCTCAACTCGTTTGAGCGATTTTGTATCACCCTTTTCACAAAGAAAATTTTGTAACAAACAACATTCTTTTGAATTACTTTAAAAAAAACATTCTTTTTTCCTTCTCTTTTTTCCTCTTCCTTTCTCTTCTTTCTCTTCTTTTTCCCTCTCTTATTTCCTCTCTTTCATTTTCTTTTCTCTTCTTTTCATAAGCATATGCTTTCTCTCTTTTTCTCTTTTTTCCCCTCTTTTCTTCTTTTCTCCTCTCTTTCGAAAGGGTAATTTTGTAACAAACAATGTCGTATATCTTTGACATGTATATGCTTCTGTCGCTCAACTCGTTTGAGCGATTTTGTATCACCCTTTTCACAAAGAAAATTTTGTAACAAACAACATTCTTTTGAATTACTTAAAAAAAAACATTAGTGGGGCAAAACAGGGCTTGCTGTGGGCCTGTTTAGCCCCACCAATGATTTTTTAAAGCTTCTGTTAATTGCCGCTATATAGCAACGTTTACCAGTGTCTCTATATAGCGATGTTTATTAGTGTCACTATATAGCGATGCCTATATAGTGACATTTATATAGCGACCGTTCTTTTTCGATGCTAATAGCGACGTTTTTGCGCCTGTCAAAACAAACTTTTTAGTGTAAAAAAGGCCAGTATTTTCGTCAGAAAAGGAAATGTGCCTTGTAGTGCTTTTCCCTGCTGAGGAGCAATCCCACACAATCAATGAAGTTTGCCTCGTCATCTAGTCTTAGAATACGAGCAATCTCACTGTATCGGAAGGGAAATTTTTTCCATAGTATTGCTTTTTGATTATCCTCTTCAACCTTGGATTCGAGCTCAAGAAGCTACTTCAATAACACTTGCATATGGTTCAAGAAAGTTGCCAGATCTTCGTTATCATTCATGCACAAGTCGTAGAGTTGTCGCTTCAAGTTGGCTTTAGAATGGTGCATTTTCTTCGAGCATTGTCCAGTTCTTTGCTACACTTTTCATGACATTTAGATGATGGAAATAGTCTTCACCTAATGCTCTCCCCATTATGCCAATGGCCTTGTCATTATCCTTCCTCCATGCACACTTCTTAGATTCTCCAAAAGTCAGTCTCTTTTTAAGTGTCAGAGACAATACCCCACAAACCTTTTTGCATGAATTATAACTTTGTTGACAACTGCGAGCTCACAAAATTTAGTCCAGTGAATTTGACAATTGTTTCCTCAGTCTTTGGCTTCTTCATCGACTCCATAGATTGGTGGTATGATGCCCAAAAATTCTTGAAAACACGCTTCGGCCAACACATCCAGTTTGGTTCTTCTTTGCTGACACAATTTACTTCTAGGTCTTTTGATTTGTTAAGGAAACACAAAAGGTACTGCCTCAGTTCTCTTGACTGACCTCTCTACTACATGCATGCAAGAATCAAAACCTCACAGCAAACGCTCTGGAGATGCTCACAGGCTTTTGAACCAACCCGCTTTGATACCACTCTTTGGAATCAGCAAATGAACATCTACAGAGATCCACTCTTCACATGTACAACGCTAATTCACATACAATGAACAATCATGAGCTTTGCAAAATAGTAAACTATGTAGACAGAGAATACATCCTAGATCTCAAGCCAAAAACTACTATTCATTAATAAGAGACTCGACTGATGACCACGCCTCACATCTACTGAGTTTGTTGGTGGTTTCCAACATATGAGAAGAGTCACTAATGACCCTATGTAGCTGCTCGACTCTTTTACGGACTATGGCGCATGGCATATCAACTCGTGGGCTCAACAAAAGGACCTTAACTAGTTTACATGAAGAATTTTGTAGTCGCCAAGGAACACCGCCGTTCGATCACTGCCTCCATGCAACATCTAGTTCTTTCTCCAGAACTGCCAAGTGTCCATGACATGCTCAACCCTCCAATCATACGTGATCTCTTGCATGGTCCAATGACCAAGTGTCAACTAACAAGCACCAACCAATCATTGAGCAACTATCTCAGCTTAGTCTTGCTACCACAGTACCATTCCTAGGAGGACCACCTCTCCAAAGAAAGAGAGAGAGAGAGAGAGAGAGAGAGAAGTTGCATCTACATAGTATAGTATACATTTAATATGATATAATATATTAATATATTACATGTTATATATGATATCATATAATATATCATATTATATAAGATACTATACATTATATAATATATAATATACATAACTTCATGTGTGTGTGTGTGTGTTTTGTGTGTGTGTATGTATATGTATATGTACATATACATAGATAGATAGATAGATAGATAGGTAGACACACACACACACAGAGAGAGAGAGAGAGAGAGAGAGAGAGAGAGAGAGAGATTTTGATTGAATACCTTCTCATGATTTTAAGAACTTGAGACGCATAGAAGGAGGGCATGCACACGCATAGCCATTGGAATGGAAGCACATAGTCACACATAGTGGGACTAAGGGAGTAGGAACAAAAAGAGGGGAGGTGAAGGGGGGCAAGCAGCCACAATGAGAGGAAAGGGGGTGGTAGAATGAAGGTGAGGGAGGCTCAGAGAGTAGCCACAAGGAATGTTGGTGAGCCAAGCTGAGGGGGTCTAAGAGAAAATCTATAACAACGAGTCGGTGAGAGGTGAGGTGTGGAGGGCTGGAGGAGTGGTTGAGTGATGATAGAAGCAAGGGGAAGCAACCATAAGGAGAGGGGAGGTGAAGGTGGAGCAAAGATGCTATAGTTTATGACAATAGCTCTGGGAGAAGGGAGTGGTTAAGGGCTAAGGGAGAAATCGTAAGGAGTGGGGAGGGGTAGGTGGACAAAATTGAGGGGGCTTGAGAGACATTTGATAGAAAAAAGTGGTGAACGAAGGTGGTAGGAGCAGAGGTTGAGGGGCAAAGGGAGCAGTTGCGCCACAAGGACAAAGGAGGGAGACATGAAGAAAAGGTGAGAGAACATCTATAAGGAGAGGGAGGTAGAGATGAGGTGAGGAGGCTAGCTTGTAAGAATAAGGAGACGAAGGTGGAGAGCAACTGTGCAAGGGGGGTGGTGAGCAAAGAAGTGGGGTGGAGGACAAGGAGAGGGGAGGTGGAGGGTGAATGAACAACCACGACGATAGGGGAGATAATGAGCTGGATTGACGATGAGGGAAGCAACTATTGTGACGGGGAGAGGCAAGGTGGGAGGAATCATGAAGTAATGAGGGGAATTTAAAGAGAGGTAGAGAGCAAAGGGTGCTAAGAGATCTAGGAAGAGAAGAGAAAAGTAGAGAGGGAAGGACAAAACAAAAGAGGTCATCAGGGCTAGATATCAAGGCTAAAAAGTAGAGATGGGTTAAGCTACTCACTACAAAGGAAACGAGTTGCATCACTTGTCTACGACAAGATACGTGCCTATTCCGCTGGCTGATTGAACAACTGTCCTCTCTCAAATGTCCCGAAGCTCCCTGAGCTTGTCGTGAGCCTCTCCGAGCCTTGCTCGAGCCACCCTCTCCTTAAGATATATAGAGGTGATCACTCTACTAAAGCCTAAGTTCACAACTCTACTAAAGCCTACCCTGAAAGGACAGGCCAAAAATCAACATTTTTAGGTTCTCAAAAGTGGAACGGTGAACCTACAATTAGACCTTCCATGGGGTACGGAAAAAAAACTGCATGTGTGAATTTGGGAGAGTCAATGAAGTGGACAATCATTGGGATGAAGATCTTGCCGATGATGACACCATCAATGATGGAAGACGTCCAGATTCCCCACTCGAAATAAGGAAATGCATCCGGTTGGCTGTTTCTCAACTGTTGCATTTGTGGGTGAAGCCACGCAAACTCGATCTCGCAAGCACTAAACCGTATATACATCCAAAACTTACCGCCCAATCTCTCAGGGATTCAATTCTGCAAATGCAACACGTAGAGCATGATGATGCACAGGTACTATCTGTAAATCCGTTGAATGTAGTTGTGACCATCTGTCAATCCTCCGCCGATCACAACTATTTATCGATTTCATTTCATCACCCTCTTTCACTGCCAAAATCCTTTGCGCAAACTCTGTATTCCTATATATATACGTATATATAGATCCCTGTCCACCTCCCGGTTGCAACTTTGTCTTCCTTCCTCCTCTTCCATGCTCGCGTACCAATAGCTGCTGCTCTACAAATTACCTCTAGCTTCTGCTTTGGTACCGTCCTCTCCTCGTATTGCTGATGTTGTATATGCTGTTCTTGATATGCTTTGTTCTGACTGCTCACGCTTGCACGGCGAGCACTAATTATCCGCAGAACTTTCATTCTAACCGTTCTTTTGCGACATACCTCAATTGTGTTGGAAAAAAAGCTGCTTCTCTAGTCCTTTCGTCGATCTTTGTGGAAAGATACACGTACCCATCTTGAACTTCATTCTAGCAATAACGAACCTGCTATTTTTGTTGTTTCTAGTAAGATCTTATGCCAATCTTGATTTCTTGCGAGGCTCTAGACGTAAGATTTGTTGAGTCGATCGTTTTCGTGGCTGTGCTGTTGGTACAGACGGCATTTGAAATGGGTCAGGATGCGGAGCTAGCTTTGGAGAACGGGAAGGCCGTTCCCAATGGATTGCCGAAAGTTAGAACACAAGCAACCAGTCTCCCCTCCACCGTGTCCATCGATGACAGTACTCCGCCCATTAAAGCACAGACACTCGACGAGCTTCATTCGTTGCAGAAAAAGAAGTCAGCCCCGACTACTCCAAAAGGGACGCCTATCAAGGGAGGCATACTTGAAGAAGAGAAGCAGAGGCAGCGCCAGCTTCAGTCTATAAGGTGGGACGACGGTTTATAGATATTAGAGACTTTCTCTGTAGATTTTTCTCTGTATTCGTGGCCACCAACCTTAAGTCTTAGTCAGTCATTCACGCGCATATGCCATCGTTGCAGTGCCTCCCTTGCATCTCTAACTCGCGACAAAGGTCCCACGGTTATACGAGGTGATCCAAAGGTCACCACGAAGCCATTCAAGCCAGAGGTTTCACCCCGACCTAACATCAGTGATAGTGCACTCAAATTCACTCATATTTTGTACAATCTGTCGCCGACAGGTAAGTAGATCGAGTAGGCAGAAATTGGAGACCTGATGTCCTGGTGTTCTAACTGGTTGTGTTGCTTTTCCAGAGCTGTATGAGCAAGCTGTCAAGAACGAGAAGGGATCATTCATCACCTCGACAGGAGCACTTGCAACACTTTCGGGCGCCAAGACTAGTGGGTCTCCAAAAGACAAGCGTATTGTAAGAGAATCAACTTCGGAACATGATTTGTGGTGGGGAAAGTAAGTTTGTGTCCCCTTTCATCTGTTATATTCGAAGTATCCGATCGGATGTTTACACTTTACAGACGTTGATCATAATGCTTTTACCTTCATTGCCATTGCATGTGTTGACTGTATAAGCACTTGCAGCAAGTATTTTCCTCGTGAAAAAAACCGTAAAAGTAAAGTTTTTTCCGTGTGTACAGGAAGATGTTTGCTGACAACTTGCTGGAACGATTTGATGGTTTGCAGGGGTTCTCCAAACATCGAGATGGATGAGCACACGTTCCTTGTCAACCGTGAGAGAGCAGTTGATTATCTTAACTCGCTAGAGAAGGTTGCCGGTCCTATCTTTTTATAGTCGAATATATCATTATGCCTCGAAAGCCTGCAGAATGTTCGAGCTGCTGCAAGAAGGAATATAGGTCAACAGCTTATTGACTTCTCGCGGGCCACTGGGGTGCATGCAGGTATTTGTGAACGACTAGTTTCTGAATTGGGATCCGCGGAGCATCGTATCAAAGTCCGAATCATATCTGCGCGTGCTTATCATTCCCTTTTCATGAACAACATGAAAGTCCATTTCGCACCTTGAGCTCGCGTAAGGTGAGGACGTTCATTCGTTCAGGGCCAGCATTTGAGTGTAGCTGTAAGTCTTGTGCACCGGATTCTCGAGGTGCTCTCTCCAAAGAGTTGTTTGATTTAATTAGAATCCTAGCAAGAGAGAATTTTGATCAATCTACGCTTTTTCCGGGGGGTCGTCTGTAAGAAAGGGCGCCCTTAGTATGATCTGAGACGAAAATGCTGTTTAGTGAGATCCGAGAGGGATTAAAGGATATAAGTCGCAGGTGTATCCGGCCCACCCCTGAAGAACTGGAAATATTCGGGGAGCGGGACTTCACTATCTACAATGCCGGCCAATTCTTTTGCAACCGATACACACATTATATGACTTCTTCAACTAGCATAGATCTGAATTTGAAACGACGGGAGATGGTCATTCTGGGAACGTAGTACGCGGGAGAGATGAAGAAGGGTCTGTTCAGCGTAATGCATTATTTGATGCCAAAGAAGGGAGTCCTTTCTTTGCATTCCGGATGCAATATGGGAAAAGACGGGGATGTTGCATTATTTTTTGGACTTTCAGGTATAACAGGCCCGTAGAAATACATTGATTTTGCGGCAATAAATTGCGTCGGAAGTATGGCTGGCAGCTGAGATTCGTTCGGGCGTGAGCAGGAACCGGGAAGACCACGCTCTTCAGAGATCATAACAGATATTTGATAGGAGATGACGAGCACTGCTGGAGCGAGAATGGCGTTTCTAACATCGAAGGTGGCTGTTATGCGAAGTGCATCGATTTGTCATTGGAGAAGGAGCCCGACATCTGGAACGCTATCAAGTTCGGGACTGGTATATCTTTGCACAAGGGACTTTGGCCCAATCCCTATTTAGGAAATTGCTAGGTAACTAGGAAATTTCATCATATTTCCTAGATAGGAAGCGGGATTTTATACTCTCTATCTAGGAAATTCTATTTCCTATATAGACCAGGTAGTGCTTTCTAGGGAATTCGACTTTAATATGAAGAATCAATGTAATCTATATAGGAAATGAGGTGTTCTTGTATATAGGAAATTATATTTCCTAAAAAGAACTCTAGGAAATGTCACTTTCTATATGGTGAATGAAGTGGATTTTAAGTTTCCTATATAGGAAATGACGACTTCTCTAAGAAATGTGAGTTTTTACGTGGAGAATCAAAGTTTCCTATATAGGTAATTAGCAAGAATGTATCTTTTCTATGTGGTGATGTCAATTACCTGCATAGAAATGAGTTGTTTAATATGCGGATCATCCATGTAGAAAAAAGTTTTTATATTAAAAACGAGCATATATATAACAAGCTTGTTTAATTGTAATTTTAATAAGATACTCTACAGGCTAATTATAAATTTTTTAATTTTAAAACTCTCCTATTATTCAAAAATTTCAAGTGAATGTGAAATGAAGTTTTATCTATTTTAAGTGCAATATATAATATTATATCTATTTTTAAGTGCAAGATACAATATTGTCAATGTAAATTGTCAAATGTGTAAATAATAAAAAAATGGTATGTAATATCAAATTGATGTTACAAATACAAGTGTCAATTAAAAGTAAATTCACAATGTGGAATTGATATTCAGATGAAAGTCTCAATTGTCTAAGGTTTTCAAAGAAAAAAGTTGCCAATAAAGGGTAAATAATTCCTTAAGCCATGGTAAAGCACAATATGTCATGTCAAATGAAATGTTTTGGTATAAAAATTAATTATCTAATGTTAATCTGAATGATACTCAAAATAAATTCTCTTGAGTATCAGATAAATAATTTTTCCAATAGATTTATTAAGTTGATTAAATTAATTGTGAATGAGATGTTGATATCCTCCAGTGCACAAATTTTCAATTGGGTCTCCACCCGTCCCTATGTGGTGCTAGGGAGTAGAGGCTCCTTGAAAAGATGGAGAAGCGATTCAACAGCCGTCGAGTATGCGAAACCAATGAGTGTGGTGTGTGGTGAGGATGGAAGTACCTCGAAAGAGTTGGAGAGCAGTGCCACAAATGATGTGATCTCTACCGGTGAGGCTTTAGGCCAACAGCTCTAGGAGGATGGAGAATTGATTTCTTACATGGAAAAACTGGCAAAAAATCTCCAAGCCGGCTTCACTCCGTTGGATTTGGAAGAAGCAAAGAGATCCTACAAGCAGAGGTTGCTCAACGCGCCATGGAAGTTGCCACCAAAGGGTGGTACGAAGCAAGTCAAAAGCATGTTGCACATTGTGAGTTTCAAGTTGAAGACATTAGGCTTGAGCTTGAGCGGTTGGCAAGAGGAAGTGCATACTTCTTCTTTAGAGGCAGACTATCAACTTTGGAGGAGCTCCAACAGTTCTTGGTTTTTGAATGTGATATTTCATCCTTGGCCTATATGGCAAAAATAATTGGTAAAGGCTTTTTTATTGTGCGATTTGTTCTCAGGGGGGTCACTATGTATAAACCCTCTATATCACGTGCGTTTAAGGCCTATATTTAAAATCCCTTATTTGTAAATTTTTTCATTAATAAAATGTACCCCTTTTCTATACAAATCTGTAAATTTTTTCCAAAACTATTTAAAATAGTCCCTTATGTATATTTATTTCTGTAAATTTTAGAAATAAAAAATATCCTTCTGTTGAACTCACCTGATAGGGTTACATATGATGAGTGACCCCCCCGAGGATTTGTTCCAAGATCTCTTTGCAACAATACTTTGGGTAGGTCATTCATGTTTGCTGGTGGTTCTGTGCTTGTTATTCCTTGGAGTGTGCCTTCTTTGTGGATGAATTTCTATACCACAACTGTCTAGTGTGGATGGATTTTGTGAATCTCCCACCTTGGTTGGGTGAGTCCATCGACAAGATTGCTACAACATTGGCGAAAGTGCTGCTTATTCCTTGGACTACATGTTCTCCTTTTGGTCATAAGAGTGCCTAGATCCTCTGGGATCGTGCCCAGCTAGTTTTGTATTTTATTTAGGTTAAACACCCAAGTAGGCTTTTGTTTTATCAACAAGTCAAATTTGTGCCATTCTGGGATCCTGCTTCATTTGTAAGTAGACAAGTCATTTCGCCAAGGAGTGTCTGGAGAGGCCAACTAGCATGGCCCTTGCGCGAGTGGCGGACAAGGTCTCTTCACCAACGGATTCATGCAAGAGGGTGCACCAATCCAATCTGCTTCTAATCGTAGGCTTGGTTTTGAATTCTTTGCTAATTGTCCACATCGGGGTAAGGGTGGCACGACAACCTTGTTGCAGAGTCGCCTCAGCCCCAAGGAATCTACAGAGATAACAAAGGCTCAATTGTTGCAGTTGTTGCATGTAGGATGGCTTTGTGCTTAGGGTTGCTTCAGTGTATGGACCAAATTCTATGCAAGATAGGATCAATTGTTGGGAACGCTTGGAGGATTGCATGGTACTTGATTCACTAGATAGTCGAGCGGGATTGGAACTTCACAACCAATGAGCTAGATCGGTCTCACCCAACTTCGTCTATCTCAAGTCAAAAAAAGGATGCATGGGAGCAGTTGGTGATGAGTAATGGCTTAGTGGACTGTGCCCAGCTAGATCCTGTGAATCTGAAGGAATTATTGTGGTCCAACCACGGAAAGGTGAAGAGTACAGGGCTACTAGACTGTATCGATTCTACACTTAGGAAGAGGGGTGGTGGCTAAGAGGCCCCATGCATGGTGAAACTATTCTTAACTCGGGTCTATCTAATCATGTGCTAGGGGTGTAGACATTTGGTACCCTGCTAGTGGCAGGGAGATACTTGGATATCCCCTACACCAGTAAGAAGAGACTTTTAGAATCCCAAAGATTTTATAGAGAGATTAGGGAGTTATGGGTTGAGCAAGCATCCGCCTTTTCTGACCTATGTAAGGAATGGGACGCCACCTCTGGTAATGATGTCAATGGGACCCCTTGCCTTGCGAATGGGTTCATGGGTTTTAGACAAGCTATGGTCAAGAAGGTGGGATGAGATGGAGCTAAGATGAACATTGGCTAGTCCAAAATATCATAGAGCGTATTAGTGTCTATGTTAAGGACACTCCTCTTGCATAGTTACTTATGATCCTCTTCAATGCATAAATATTATGATCGCCCTCCTAAGAGGGCCATATACAATTTTGTATCCTATATTACTATAGGGTTTAAACATCAAATCGGCCTCCACATAACATTTTGTAAAGAGGTCAAGTTTAACAACTAAGATGTAAAGGAGAATTTCTCTTAATTGGAAATCTTATAATAATAAAAGTGAGTTTTATTACAAGTAAGGAGGAAATTATGGAGACTGGGCCAATTGAAAAAGGGCCTATAGCCTATCGGGGCTATGCTACTAAATAGCGTGGGTATGGGGGGGGGGGGACTCAAGACAACCAAAATTAGAACATTGCAGCCATCAATCGTAGTTTGCCACCTAGACGTTCGAAATGCTGCATGAGCTTTTCAGCCATCACTAGGCCATTCACCAAACCCATTGTGTAGGCAATTACCATTAAGAACACAAGAGGTCCTAAGACAAGAGGGGGGAGGGGGAAAGGGGGGGGTTAGGTTTGTCAGTTAGGTCTATGCACAGGAAATCTGGGTGTATGGAAATCACATGAAGGTAAGTATTGCATGAACTTATCAAATGATCCCAAATTTTGGTGGTCTATGCAAGTTACATCTAGGTGTATGGTTCGATGACCTGAAGGTAAGTCTTGCATGAACTTATCGAATGATTCCACTATGGTGGATGCATGTAAGGAAGATGGGGTACATGATCTTAGTAAATGATCCCACTATTTGGTGTGTGGAAGTCATACCATTAGACTTACATGATCCAACTTGAAGGGACTATGCAAGGGTCTATTTTGGTGTGTGGAAGGCATACCATCATACAAACCTTTTGTTTGGTGTATGCAAGAGACTTATCAAATAAACATTGAACCCATACATGAACTTATCAAATGATCCCACAATATGCCTCTAGCCAACAATATACCCGCTAGATCAAAACAATGTAGCGGGACTTCCATTAAATAGCAAGTGAGCAGATCCAAATCCTTGAACTTTTGCAAGATTCATTCAGAAGGTGCAAAGGCTCTTAGCGACCAAGGTTGATAAGCTTTGGTTGATCAAGGTTGAAAGGAAAACTCCACCAAATACCAAATGGAAGTTGAAGCTCAAATCTCATTTCCACAAACAAACCTTGATACTTACCACCACAAGGATGCCATCAACATCACCTTGTAGAGCCCCTTTCAAGGGTAGTTAATATGGACTATGGCAAGGAGCACAAAATCAAAGTAGCAGCACTCGCATGCCAGATTATCTGTTGTTAGTCACCAAATCCAAAAATGGCATACACATAGCTCTTTAATGGAAGCGGATTTATATATATATAAAAGGCAGCGGATTTATATATATATTTGCAACGTCATACTCGAAATTTTAATGGGTTAATGTAAACTCTAAGATTATGAGGTGTAAGTGGTAAACCTTAATTAAGTTAAAAAGGTTAATATTAAGGTTAATTAGCTTAATATTATTGTGAATTTTGAGAGGGGAGAGGGCCCAAAAATTTGAGAGGGAAGACGAAATAGGGAAGCGGGAAAATAGGGGGAAAAGAGATTTCCCCCAAACTAGCTCTCTCTGACTCCCAAACGGCTCATTCTCGCTCACCCGCGTGCTCACGACTCGAGGTCCCCATCCCTTCACGACTCGAGGTCCCCATCACATCGAATTCCCTGCTGTACCTTCTTGAGCCACCTCATCTCGCATCAAAGTACTGCTAAGGTCCTCAAAGACTCTGCCGTTGAAGTGCGCGCAGTTTAGGAATTGTTTGACTGGATCAATCGACGACTTAAAGCTAGCTATAGGCACTGTCTCGCGAAAATCGATCTGTACTGCGCCGGCCGCCTGCGTCCACCTTCATTCGACTCTCCTCGAATTCAACGATTCCTGCACGGCGCACGCCCTAGTCCTGCGCGCATATGCTCAGCCTATAATTATACCCTACTGTCCAGCCCTCAAATTTGAAGGGTAGCTCTCCTCGCTGCATCTGCGCACGCCGCTGCACCTCCTGCATACTCCTGCGCCATATTGTTGCTGCTGTTATACGTCACGACGTCGACGACTGCCCGAGTACTCGATTGGAGGCTTAAATAATTTGAAGGTAAGTACTAAGAAGTTATATATATTTGTTTTCGTCCACTACTTACTATAATTGTTCTAATTTTCGTCCACTACTTACTATATTGCTTCGATCTGCACGTCGCCCCAGCATTTACCAAGGAATGTTCCAGCCACAAATCCTATCTCTTAATATATATGCCTCCCATGCAAGATGTATAAATTTGTATATGCCTACTCATGTTTTGCCTATATATAATTCTATATGCTTCTATATCTTTGCTTTATGCTTCAATATCTTTGCTCTATGTGTATATAATTCTATATGCTTCTATATATAATTCTATATGCTTCTATAGTCTATGCTTTATGTTTCTATATTTCTATAGCCTTCTATATCTTTATGTTTCTATTTAATGAATGCCATTGCGTGCCTTATTTTATGCTTGATGTTTATGCCTTATGCTTCTATGCTTTATGTTTCTATATGTGCTAGTCTATGCTTTCTTATGTCTCTACATGCTTTATGGCCATGCCTATTAAGTTTATGCTTTATGTGAATGCCTATTTGCCTATCCTTCTTTAGTCTATGCTTCTATGCCTATTTAATGAATGCTTTATGTGAATGTCTATGTCTATGCATCTATGTGAATGCCTATGCTTGTTTTATGCTTTATGCTTTATGGATCTACTCTTTAAATGTTTATGGATGCCTTCTTTATGCTTAATGCCTATGATTTAAGTTTATATATGTCTATGCATCTATGTTCATATATGCCTGTGTCGATGCTTCTATATGTCTATATGCCAATGTGAATGCTTATATGCCTATGCTTGTCTGGAAATTATGCTTTATGGATCTACTCTTTAAATGTTTATGGATGCCTTCTTTATGCTTAATGCCTATGGATGCCTTCTTTATGCTTAATGCTGATGTAAGTGTTTCTATGTGAATGCCTATTTGCCTATGCTTCTATTTGCTTTATGCTTTATGTGAATGCCATTGCCTAGTGCCTATTGCTTTATGTGCTAGTCTACGCTTGCCTATTTGCCTATGTTTCTATATGTGCTAGACTATGCTTGCCTATTTGCCTATGCTTCTATTTTCTTTATGCTTTATGTGAATGCCATTGCCTATCCTTCTATAGTCTATGCAACTTTAGTCTATGCTTCTATGCCTATTTAATGAATGCTTTATGTGAATGTCTATGTCTATGCATCTATGTGAATGCCTATGCCTGTTTTATGCTTTATGCTTTATGGATCTACTCTTTAAATGTTTATGGATGCCTTCTTTATGCTTAATGCCTATGATTTAAGTTTATATATGTCTATGCATCTATGTTCATGTATGCCTGTGTCGATGCTTCTATATGTCTATATGCCAATGTGAATGCTTATATGCCTATGCTTGTCTGGAAATTATGCTTTATGGATCTACTCTTTAAATGTTTATGGATGCCTTCTTTATGCTTAATGCCTATGGATGCCTTCTTTATGCTTAATGCTTATGTAAGTGTTTCTATGTGAACGCCTATTTGCCTATGCTTCTATTTGCTTTATGCTTTATGTGAATGCCATTGCCTACTGCCTATTGCTTTATGTGCTAGTCTACGCTTGCCTATTTGCCTATGTTTCTATATGTGCTAGCCTATGCTTGCCTATTTGCCTATGCTTCTATTTTCTTTATGCTTTATGTGAATGCCATTGCCTATGCATGTCTATGTTTCTATGCCAATGTGAATGCTTATATGCCTATGCTTGTCTGGAAATTATGCTTATGTGAAGGCATGCCTATGCTTCTATGCCTATCATGCTAAAGTAAACCTTTGCAATTACATGTGCGCCATTACTTTTCCTTAATTTTAAAGTAATTTTAAAATAGGCATGTATGCTAAGATTGGAAGAGTAGATTGGAACAGATTTAGTTTTTAAATGTATATAAATATAAAGCTCGTGTTTAATTCTACGATTGTTACAATGCTTTTGCTCTTAGATGTATAATATAAAGCTCATGTTTAAAATCTTTATGCTTTTATTTATGCTTCTATGTGTTTTTATTTTATGTGTGTTTATACATGTTTATAAATGTTATGATATGCTATGCACTTATGCTATGCTAGACACGTATCTATGGTCCTATGTGTGGGAGCTAAGTACCAGAAGTGACAAAATCTCACAGGTATAGTCCTTCTTTATCCATGGAGTCGTTGCTAGGGTGTGCATTTGCATGGCCTACAATGGCTTACCTACAGTTTTACCATGGGTGAGGCTGCTTTGATGATATCTGTTGGGAGGCCGTCTATACGACTGGCACTAGTTGCCCATACTTAGGACCCTACTATGTGTGTTTATTTTAAATGTGTTTATACATGTTTAAAAATGCTATGTCTCTATGCTTGTGATGGACTTTGTTGAGCTTATGTAAGTGTTTGTTCTCTAGGGTGTTTTATTTATGATTTCATGTGCCTTATTCCGGATGGCAACAGATGATAGCCTATGGAGATCTAGATGCAATTATAGGTGTAGGCATTCGCCTCTTGGCTATCAATATGTGAGCCGGAGAATGTATTATGTGCATTTGCAACAAGACTCCATTGGAAACTTACACGCATCAATTTTGATATGCAATACCCTTTAAAAGTTTTCATTTATGGTTGTATTCTTTATGCTTGTATTCTTTACATAATTCTTTACATATGCTTTAAAAGAAAAAGGTAAAAGTTTTCATTTATGCTTGTATTCTTTACATAATTCTTTCCAATGGCATTAACACTACTTGTTGTTTATCATTCATAGGTGAGTGAAAAAATGAGAGATCACTTAGAACAGAAGACCGTGCAAAGAAGTGATAAATCCCAAGGAAAGAGATGCAAGGTATTCTTATATTTAGAATTTATTTTCTATGATTTGAAGTCTTCATACCTTGATTTTAATCTCAATTTTTTATTTGAATTAGAACTTAAAAGATATTCAAGGTATAGACATGGAGGTGACTACGATTTCAAGCGAGTATAGAAGAGTATTGACAGCCTTTTACATTAGGCTTCATTATTTAAATCATTTGCTTCGAATTTGTTAATATATTGTCACTTGTTTTGTTATTATGCCCTCAGGTGGATGACATTTCAGAGGAAAATATGGAGACGATACTTTTGAAATACATGGGAGTCCACACAATTCATGATATGTACTTTTCCTTAAAAAGTACATATGTGAAGCTTAAAAAGATGGAGAGTAGCTTCAAACAGTACTCTACAGACATCAAGAAACCAGCCAGTAACATTATGATAAGGGACATTGTGTATTAGCTTATTGAAAGTCAAAAAGTTAGATTCATGGAAAAATCTGGTGTGCTTAGTTTAGAAGATATAGAGATTTTGATATGACATTTAGCTTGATTCAAATAAGTCTTCAAAGATGTTATGTAGAGCTCTTTTAGCTCTCTTTGGTTGTCTTATATTTCTTATAGTAGAAGTTTTTTGCTTTTTCTTTTGAATATTGTAATAACGAATGGACTTTTTACCTTCTTATTATTTGTAGAAATATTAAAGAGAACTCCATAATCTTTTTGATGGTTTTGTTGAATCTTAGTGTAGATAATGTGAGTTAATGTAATTATAGTAACAATTGCTTATTGCTCTAGGTACTTCAAAAGTTCAAATTGCTACATATGAAAATGTGAAACATGAGTGCTTCATTTCTTAAATGATATAACTTAGACAAAATCACTTATTTCGCGTTCTCCCTATATAGGGATATAGAAGATTCTCAATATAGTTTACTAGTTCATAACCAGGAAGTTTGCAAACTATGAAAAATGGGGCATTTCCTAGTTTGTCTTACAAAGAAAAAGAGGATTCTCTATATCATTTACTAGACTATAACTAGGAAGAGTGCAAACTAGGGAAAATGGAACATTTCCTAGTTACCTTATGGTGAAATTCTCTAATGATTCCTTGCATTGACTTACATAGGGAATTTTTTAATTGATTCTCTAGATAAGGTAACTAGGAAGTGTTCCATTTTCTCTAGTTTGCACTCTTACTAGTTATGTTCATTTCTAACTAGTAAATGATATAGAGAATCCTCTTTTTTTCCTATACAGAGAACGTCTCAAAGTTCCTTGTGATCACTGCAAGATGATGATGTTTTGGAGGCAGTAAGCTATGATGTTTCTTCTAGCTGTGGACCGGCAGCGAGAATCTCCTGGGTGAGGCTCTCGTCGTTCCCCACTTTGTAGTCTGCAAACACCTCGAAATTCTTCTTGAATAATGTTGCTAGGCGCTTCAGCGTTTACATGTAGGCTTTCTTGTCCGACCACTGCAACAGCACCAGTTCATCCATATCATCGTTTAGACACCCACACTCGATCTTTTCAGAACTCTCTCGGTGTATTCCTGTCATTATTAGCAACCGAAGATGCGAGAAAGAATTGTCTGGGACAGTGGATGACTCATCTACATGGCGCAGAAGCTAATCACTAGAGCGAGCCTCGCTGGGACTGAAGAGTCCGCTGGGTGACGAATAAAGATGGATGTAGAAATGATACATCCGATCAATTCAACGAACAAAAAACGAGCCACTTTGCAACACATTTGGGCGCCTAAGCAAATCTAGAAACCATGCAAGATCGGAAATCCGTATGACCTCCACAGAATATTGTGTTTCTTGAGATGTAAGGATTTACTGGAGAGGATTCGTGTGCCTTGTTTCTGCGAAATACGGAGTTGGGACGTAGAAATGCAGCAAAGAAATGGAATCAAAGAGAGGAATCGATGATCACCATATTCTCCGGATGGAGGATGTTAGACGGGACACCAGGCACCTCGCCAGGAATTTGCAAGCCGAAGATGGGCTAGTTTGCGCTGCCGAGGGATCCGTCATGGATTGCGCTTGCGGGTGTATTGCAGCTTCATCCGTTGTCCGACACCATAACTGTAAGCACGAAAAAAGCATGACGATCGATGGATTAAACGATGCAGACGCTGACAGATCATTTAACAATACAGATTGTCGGCAGCTAATCGATCAATTAACGATACAGATTGTCCGAGGCCATAACTGCAGCATGAAAGATGAATATCATAATATCACGATCGATCGATGAACGATTAAAGACAATACAGATTCTCGTGAACTGATAAATCAATACAGATTGTCGGAGGCCATAGCTGCAGCATGAAACATGAATTAACGACCGACCAATTAACGAAACAGATTCTGGCAAGATGATTAATGAGAGAGTTTCGCAAGATAAGTGAAATGCGAATATACGAAAGATGGAACTGATTGTTGAAAACTGATGGGCCGGAAGGACGTTTATAGAAACTTGAGAGTTACCTGCCGCCGGACCATCCGGTGTTGACAAGCCAGGCGGTGGTGCCGTGCTGCTTCATCTTGGTAGCGAGCATGGCAGCGTATTTGGTGGGATGCAGCATGATGAAGGCCGACCCAAAACAAGTCGAAAATGTCGTCCTCGGCTACTTCACTCAGTAAAATCATCGATCAACATCCATCACCTCACCCTAATTCCATCAATCAATTGCTTCACATACTAATCCTCAGCTCCACCCGTGACCCAATTCGTCGTATCATAGTAATCATACGTTTTTCTGTCCGCGCTCCATGAGCCTCCATCTATCTTCCCAATTGAAGTTTCAAAGTTCAAATGGGCCCATCACATGATCTGGCTGCTCTTTCAATTCTTATCTGCCTACAGCCTTTCATTCCAGCACTTGTTCAATCCAAACTTCCTCTCTATACTATTCTTATACGAACCCCAGCAGCTACTCATCACCCCCAAAAATTTGCAAGCAAAAACTTTTCACCCAATGACCACGTCAACGGCTGACATCCCCAAACTCACCAGTCAGTGTAGCCGCTGATGAAATGATACATGGTTTGCGCCAGCGTCAATTTGCTGACGGGAGGCAGAACACCGAACGCGTCGCAAGCTAATAGAATCATGTTCTTGGGATGAGGCCCGTGACGCATGGCATCTTAGCGTTAGGGATGTATTCGATAGGATACGAAGCTCTCGTGTTCTTTGAGAAAGGGTATTTTGCCCGTTAGCAAGACGCACAATTCCACAGACGATGATAAATCAACGCAACACTAATCGCATCATCATTCTGTGTCTTTAACACGCATCCAATATGCTTGTCATCCATCCTAAACTCCACGAAACATCATAATCACCAATCAGCGCATATCCTACCTGATCTTACACAATTTGGTGCTTACCAGTAACGGATTTGTCAGAGTAGTCTATCACCCGGGTATGCTCCTCAAACACCACATTCCACCACATTCTTAATTGGAGTCTTTGCAAGTTTCTGTTTTAAATTGTGTCGGGTGGTGCTGATGCGGTTTGATAATCTGCAGTTGTGTGATCACCTGGAGAAGCAACATTTTTCCCACTACATTATCTCTTCACTTCTTCTGTACATAATTGTTTTTCCACGCCTTATCTCCTCAGTACTTTTGAATGTAAGCCGTCGCTTCTATTCATAACTCCATCTCTGTAGAAATTCCTTTCAGATCAGCACATCAGTGTTGTAACTCGCGTCAATGAACTCTCTTTGTAATGCACAGCTGGTGCACAATTAACAATCATTCGGTCAGACTGAGTACTACGACGGGCACACCAATCATTTCAGACTTTTGGCCTGTATTTGCTAAAAATTCAGTGTCGAATTCTGAGTGGAGGCAAGTGCATGAGAGTCGAGACATGATTCTCCGTTACATTGGAAGCATGCATTTTGATGTCTTGCAAAGTTGCAACGATTTGAATACTACACTACTACACACGGATCCTATTGCGACGTTTAAGAACCAACGTTTAGCGCACGCAGGGCGTTAATCATCGGTATGAAAAGCGCGTCCCGTAAAACATCGTTATATAGCGACTTTAAGCAAACGTCGCTATATAGCGTCTATTACAAAAGTTGCTATATAGCAACTTATAGCGACATTGAGATACTATTTTATAGCGACGTTTTTCCAATGACAAATTTTTTTTAATTTTCATACATGTTTGATCTTTTGAGAGAATAAAAATATGAGAGTATGTACATCAAGCCTTTGAAGCTCATATATTCATGTTCAAGTTTGAGATGAAAAAAATCAATGAAGAGCATTTACATCAACTTGAGCTAAGCCTAAGACGCCAAATAAGTCTATCTCTAACTCTATACCGAGTTGATCTCCTATATCATCATCGTACTCTAGCATCGTACGTTCATCTAAAAGTACTTGATCATCGTCTTCAATAAAATGTGGTGATTCTTGATGATCGTTGTCTTCTTCCTCAATATCGTGATCTCCATCTTCCTCCCGTGCGATGTCATTATGCGCATCTTCCTCTTGGCTCATATTGTGATCTTCATCTTCTTCGCTAGATTCATCGGGATCAATTGGATCCAACATTGGTAGTGGCATCTCCATATCCACATCTCTATCTTTAAAAATTTGCTTACTTCGTGGTGTAACTTGGATCATATACCACCATCTTGGATCAGAACGATCCGAATGAAAAACAACCTATATTCAAGATGGGTGCCAAATGTCATCAATTATATATATGAAATTATGCTTAAGTACATGTATCAATGGATCTTTAAAAACGAAAGCTTCGATTAATTAAATCATTAGTATGGACCTGCTCACAGTGCTCGGGAAGAATAAAAGTATCACTTTCATCGCATGGAGACCGTTGTCAATAGTTCTAAACCATTTTACATCGACAATAAAAATACTAAATCGTCTAGAATCAACTTCATAGATTTCGCGTATGGTTCCACAATAATCCAACTGTGAGGAGAGAAGATTGGTATCCGAAGCACTTGCTCGGCTATCTTGTGTGAAGTTAGCCATGACTCCACAATCATACGTGACTCTCTTTGAATCGATGCATTCCACACGAAAATGTTGTCCATATGACCATAATGCATTGTACTTTTTGTACTGTAAAAGAGCATCATTAAAACAATAAAGATGCATCTATTTTATAGCGTATATTGCCACAAATAATTACACGATGGTTGTTCTTCCTGGAGCCCTTCATGAAGACCTTGAAGGGCTTCATGAGACAAAATGTAAGACCCGAAGGTAGCATGGCTGAGGGTTGGTTGGTACAAGAGTCACTTGTATATATTTCTGAGTTTCTTGTTGTTTGATGTGGATAGCTCTCTCCAACGACTATGGAGAGATGATGAAGACCTAAGGATGACCCCTATTGTGCCTCAAGGGAAAGGACGCAACAAAGTAATAGACACGGAGTTGCATAATAGTATCAACCTCTTTTGCGTGCTGAATAGTGATGTGATGAAAAGATGGGTGACAAGATACGAGGATGCAAAGGCAAGAAGACAAGAAGGAAGGGCCCTCTTTCGTACACACCTGAAATGGAGAAAGTAGAGAAAGACGAGGGGATGCATATCACAATGGAAGAATGGGAGTATGCTAGGGGATGCATGAGCAAGGTCGGTATATAGAATGTTATGCATATGCTAGGAGCTTTCAATAATTTAGATTGCTTATTTAATTGATTTTTTCTTGGTGTAGTGCACTATGTTCAATGCACTATGTAGTTTTGTCTCTTCTGTTTGTGAGTTTTGAGAGTTTGTGCGTATTTTCAAAAAGTGTTGCTATGTTTTTCAAGGATTTACAAGTGCCACAAGTGTTTCGTGTCACTATGGTATTAGAGCCAATGTTTCGTCATCCATAGCATGGGAAGCACACACACCTCACATCCTCGAACAAGAAACAACACTATGCATCAGATTGTGAACACCGCGTACAAGAGCGCAACAAAGTTTGAAGCAATAAGCGAACAGTGCCGAACGTCTCGTACGTAGGAAAATGTGCGACAAAGAAAAAAAGAATGGCAGCAAAAGAAGTCGGCATCTGGCAAGCATGATCCACCATATTTTCGGCACATAGGCGCAACTCCACTGATGCGGGGATGAATAAGGCTTAGGGCTAATTTTTTATCTTACAAAAGCTTATGTACATATTTGAACTTTGGAATATTAGTGGGTTGGTTGTGTATAAACTAAAGTTAGAAAAACCTTTTTTTTTAGAAAAGCCAGCTATTCTAGAAGGTGGATGGGCTTTTTGTAAAAGCGCACATGGAGGAAAGCATCGAGGCTTTTGTGTGATTTTCACTCAGAGGCTTTTTTGAGAAATATACATAAATACATAGGAGGTGGAAGGAGAGCCACCCCTATGGGGGGAGATTGTATCAGCACGCTTGTTCTGTCTCTTCGGTTTATGAGTTTTGAGAGTTTGTGCGTATCTTTGAAGAGTGTTGTCATGTTTTTCAAGGATTTGCAGGTCCCGTTAGTGTTTTCGATTGTAGTGGTATCAAAGCTAAGGTTTCGTCATCCATAGCATGGGAAGCACACGCACCCTGCGTCCTCAAACAAGAAACTGCAGCACGCATCAGATAGCGCACACCGCATACAAGATCGCAAGGAAGTTTGAAGCAATGGAAGCGAACGCTACAGAACGGCTCACAGGTAGGAAAACGTGCGACGAAGAAAAAAAATCACAGCAAAAGAAGTCGGCCATATGTAGACATGTCAACATCTTTGAACGCACACCCCACCTTAGCTCCTCCAAGCATACAACCAAGGCATAGTCCTTGGCATACTTGGCACTGAAGGCATCGTTGGCTTCCCGGGCGGTCCCCCATCCCGGTACTGTTTTGGCACGGGAAGCACACACATCCCGCTTCCTCGAATAAGAAACCATAGCACACATCAGATTGCAAACACCGTGTACAAGAGCGCAACAAAGTTTAAGGCAACAGAAGCAAATAGCGCAGAATGGCTCGCACACAGGAAAACGTGCGGCGAAGAAAAAACAAATCGCAGTAAAAGAAATCGGCATCTGACAAGCATGATCTGCCATATTTTTGGCGCATAGGCGCAACTCCAGTGATGTGGGGATGAATAAGGCTTATGCCTAATTTTTTATCTTACAAAAGCTTATGTACATATTTGAATTTTGGAATATTAGTGGCTTGGCTAAGTGTATTAACTAAAGTTAGAAAAAGCTAGCTATTCTAGAAGGTGGATGGGCTTTTTGTAAAAGGGTGCACGGAGGAAAGCATAGGGGCTTTTGTATGATTTTTGCTCGGAAGATTTTTTGAGGAATATACATAAATACATAAGAGGTGGAAGGAGAGCACCACTCCTATGGGGGCAGATTGTACCCAGCACGCTTGTTTTGTCTCTTTTGTTTGTGAGTTTTGAGACTTTGTGCATATTTTTGAAGAGTGTCATGACACAAAACTACATGCTTCGATTGGCTTTGGAGGTAAGTTTTCACCAACACTACCTTGGCCATTGTTTAGACCTCTAGCATAGCACTTACAGTATTTATTATAGTAGTAGCACATCTTCGATCTGCACCATTGGATAGTGTTTCCCGTCACAGGCGTGTCAAAGCCAAGGTTTCATCCTCCATAGCACGGGAAGCACATGCACCCTGCATCCTCGAACAAGAAACCGTAGCATGCATTAGATTGCGAACACCGCGTATAAGAGCGCAATGAAATTTGAAGCAACAAAAGCGACCATCGCAGAACGGCTCGCATGCAGGAAAATGTGTGGCGAAGAAAAAAAGAATCGCAGCAAAAGAAGTCGCCATTTGGCAAGCTGATCTGCCATATTTTGGGCGTGTAGGCACAACTCCAGTGATGCGAGGATGAATAAGGCTTATGCCTAATTTTTTATATTACAAAAGCTTATGTACATATTTGAATTTTGGAATATTAGTGGCTTGGCTAAGTGTATAAACTAAAGTTAAAAAAAGCTTTATTTTTAGTAAAAGCCAACTATTCTAGAAGGTGGACGGGCTTTTTGTAAAAAGGTGCATGGAGGAAAGCATAAAGGCTTTTGTATGATTTTTGCTCAGAAGCTTTTTTGAGAAATATACATAAATAAATAGGAGGTGGAAGGAGAGCACTACTCCTATGGGGGGAGATTGTACCTAGCATGCTTGTTCTGTCTCTTCCGTTTGTGAGTTTTGAGAAATTGTGCAAATTTTCGAAGAGCGTTGCTGTGTTTTTCAAGGATTTGCAGGTCCCGCGAGTGTTTCCCTTCCCCGTGGTATCATAGCCAACGTTTCGTCATTCATAGCATGGGAAGCACAGGCACCCCGCATCCTCGAACAACAAACCGTAGCATGCATCACATTGCAGACACCACATACCAGAGTGAAACAAAGTTTGAACTAGCAAAAGTGAATAGTGCAGAATGGCTCGTAGGAAGGAAACGTGCAAGGAAGAAAAGAGAAATCACATCAAAAGAAGTCGACATTTGGCAAGCATGATTCGCCATATTTTGGGCGCATAGGGGCAGCTCCAATGATGCAGGGACAAATAAGGCTTATGCCTAATTTTTGATATTACAAAAGCTTATGTACATATTTGAATTTTGGAATATTAGTGGCTTGGCTAAGTGTATAAACTAAAGTTAGAAAAAGCTTTATTTTTAGTAAAAGCCAACTATTCTGGAAGTTGGACAGGCTATTCTAGAAGGTGGATGGGCTTTTTGTAAAAGGGTGCATGCAAGAAAGCATAGGGGCTTTTGTATGATGTTTTCTCGAAAGGTTTTTTGAGAAATATACATAAATACATAGGTGGTGGAAGGAGAGCACCACTCCTATGGGGGGAGATTGTACCCAGCACGCTTGTTCTGTCTCTTTCGTTTGTCAGTTTTTAGAGTTTGTACATATTTTCGAAGAGTTGCTGTGTTTTTCAAGGATTTGTAGGTCCCGCAAGTGTTTCCTATTGCAGTGGTATTAGAGCCAAGGTTTTGTCATCCATAGCATAAGCACACGCACCTCGCATCTTCAAATAAGAAACTGTAGTATGCATCAGATTGTGGACACCGCGTACAAGAGTGCAATGAAGTTTGAAACATCAGAAGCGAACTGTGCAAAATGGCTCACAGGTAGGAAAACATGCGGCGAAGAAAAAAAATCACAACAAAAGAATTCGGCATCTGGCAAGCATGATCCGCCATATTTTGGGCACGTAGGCTTAACTCGAGTGATGTGGGGACGAATAATGCTTATGCCTAATTTTTGATATTACAGAAGCTTATGTACATATTTGAATTTTGGAATATAAGTGGCTTGGCTAGGTGTATAAACTAAAGTTAGAAAAAGCTTTATTTTTAGAAAAAGCCAGCTATTCTAGAAGGTGGATGGGCTTTTTGTAAAAGGGTACATGTAGGAATGCATAGGGGCTTTTGTATAACTTTTACTCCGAAGATTTTTTGAGAACTATACATAAATACATAGGAGGTGGAAGGAGAGCACCACTCCTATGGGGGGAGATTGTACCCAGCATGCTTATTCTCTCTCTTCTGTTTGTGAATTTTAAGAGTTTGTGCGTATTTTCGAAGAGTATTGCTGTGTTTTTCAAGGATTTGTAGGTCCCACGAGTGTTTCCCATCGCAGTGGTATCAGAGCCATGGTTTCATCATCCATAGCACGGGAAGCACACGCACCTCGCATCCTCGAACAAGAAATCGCAGGGCGCATCAGATTGCGGACACCACGTACAACAGCGCAACGAAATTTGAAGCAGCAGAAGCGAATGGCACAGAACGGCTCGCAGGTAGGAAAACGTGCGACGAAGAAAAAAAAATCACAGCAAAAGAAGTCGGCATGTGGCAAGCATGATCAGCCATATTTTGGGCGTGTCGGCGTAACTTCAGTGATGCGGGGATGAATAAGGATTATGTCTAATTTTTTATATTACAAGAGCTTATGTTCATATTTGAAATTTGGAATATTAGTGGCTTGGCTAAGTGTATAAACTAATGTTAGAAAAAGCTTTATTTTTAGAAAAAGCCAACTATTCTAGAAGGTGGATGGGCTTTTTGTAAAAGGGTGCATGGAGGAAAGCATAGGGGCTTTTGTATGATTTTTGCTCGAAAGCTCTTTTGAGAAATATACATAAATACATAGGAGGTGGAAGGAGAGCACCACTCCTATGGGGGGAGATTGTACCCAGCACGCTTTTTCTATCTCTTACGTTTGTGAGTTTTGAGAGTTTGTGCGTACCTTCAAAGAGTGTTGCTGTGTTTTTCAAGGTTTTGCAAGTTCCACGAGTGTTTCCTGTCGCAGTGGTATCAGAGCTAAGGTTTCGTCGTCCATAGTGCGGGAAGCACATGCACCCTGCGTCCTCGAACAAGAAATCGTAGCATGCATCAGATTGCAGACACCGCGTATAAGAGCGCAATGAAATTTGAAGCAATAAAAGCGAACATCGCAAAATGGCTCCCACGCAGGAAAACGTGCAACCAAGAAAAAAAGAATCGCAGTAAAAGAAGTCGCCATCTGGCAAGCTGATCTACCATATTTTGGGCGTGTAGGCGCAACTCCAGTGATGCGGGGATGAATAAGGCTTATGCCTAATTTTTGATATTACAAAAGCTTATGTACATATTTGAATTTTGGAATATTAGTGGCTTGGCTAAGTGTATAAACTAAAGTTGAAAAAAGCTTTATTTTTAGTAAAAGCCAACTATTCTAGAAGGTGGACGGGCTTTTTGTAAAAAGGTGCATGGAGGAAAGCATAAGGGCTTTTGTATGATTTTTGCTCCGAAGCTTTTTTGAGAAATATACATAAATACATAGGAGGTGGAAGGAGAGCGCCACTCCTATGGGGGGGGGATTGTACCTAGCATGCTTGTTCTGTCTCTTCCGTTTGTGAGTTTTGAGAAATTGTGCAAATTTTCGAAGAGTGTGCTGTGTTTTTCAAGGATTTGCAGGTCGTGGGAATGTTTCCCTTCCCCGTGGTATCAGAGCCAACGTTTTGTCATTCATAGCATGGGAAGCACAAGCACCCCGCATCCTCGAACAACAAACTGCAGCATGCATCAGATTTCGGACACCACATACTAGAGCGCAATGAAGTTTGAACCATCAAAAGCGAATAGTGCAGAATGGCTCGTAGGCAGGAAAACATGCAACGAAGAAAAGAGAAATCACATCAAAAGAAGTCGACAGTTGGCAAGCATGATCCGCCATATTTTGGGCACGTGGGGGCAACTCCAGTGATGTGGGGACAAATAAGGCTTATGCCTAATTTTTTATATTACAAAAGCTTATGTACATATTTGAATTTTGGAATATTAGTGGCTTGGCTAAGTGTATAACTAAAAAAGCTTTATTTTTAGAAAAGGCCAGCTATTCTAGGAGGTGGATTTGCTTTTTGTAAAAGAGTGCATGTAGGAAAGCATAAGGGCTTTTGTATGATGTTTTCTCGAAAGCTTTTTTGAGAAATTTACATAAATACATAGGAGGTGGAAGGAGAGCACCACTCCTATGGGGGGAGATTGTACCCAGCACGCTTGTTCTGTCTCTTTCGTTTGTCAGTTTTGAGAGTTTGTACGTATTTTCAAAGAGTTGCTGTGTTTTTCAAGGATTTGCAGGTCCCGCGAGTGTTTCCTATCGCAGTGGTATTAGAGCCAAAGTTTTGTCGTCCACAGCACGAGAAGCACACGCACCTCACGTCTTCGAATAAGAAATTGCAGTACGCATCAGATTGTGGACACCGCGTACAAGAGCACAACGAAGTTTGAAACAACAGAAGCGAAGAGTGTAAAACGGCTCACAGGCAGGAAAACATGCGGCCAAGACAAAAAATCGCAACAAAAGAATTCGGCATCTGGTAAGCATGATCCGCCATAAACTCGAGTGATGCGGGGATGCATAATGCTTATGACTAATTTCTAATATTACAGAAGCTTATGTACATATTTGAAATGTGGATTATAAGTGGCTTGGCTAAGTGTATAAACTAAAGTTAGAAAAAGCTTTATTTTTAGAAAAAGCTAGCTATTCTAGAAGGTGGATGAGCTTTTTGTAAAAGGGTGCATGCAGGAACGCATAAGGGCTTTTGTATAATTTTTACTCGGAAGCTTTTTTGAGAAATATACATAAATACATAGGAGGTGTTTGTGCGTATTTTCGAAGAGTGTTGCTATGTTTCTCAAGGATGTGCAGGTTCCACGAGTGTTTCCCGTCACAGTGGTATCAGAGCCATGGTTTCATCATCCATAGCACGGGAAGCACACGCACCTCGCATCCTCGAACAAGAAATCGAAGGATGCATCAGATTGCAGACACCACGTATAAGAGCGCAACGAAGTTTGAAGCAGCAGAAGCGAATGGTGCAGAACGGCTCACAGCCAGGAAAACGTGGGACGAAGAAACAAAAATCGCAGCAAAAGAAGTCGCCATGTGGCAAGCATGATCAGCCATATTTTGGGCGTGTAGGCATAACTTCAGTGATGCGGGGATGAATAAGTCTTATGCCTAATTTTTGATATTACAAAAGCTTATGTACATATTTGAATTTTGGAATATTAGTGGCTTGGCTAAGTGTATAAACTAAAGTTAGAGAAGCTTCATTTTTAAAAAAATCCAACTATTTTCGAAGGTGGACAGGCTTTTTGTAAAAGGGTGCATGGAGGAAAGCATAGGGGCTTTTGTATGATTTTTGCTCAGAAGCTTTTTTGAGAAATATACATAAATACATTGAGGTGGAAGGAGAGGACCACTCCTATGGGGCGAGATTGTACCCAGCACACTTGTTGTGTCTCTTCCGTTTGTGAGTTTTGAGAGTTTGTGCATATCTTCGAACAGTGTTGCTGTGTTTTTCGAGGATTGGCAGGTCCCATGAGTGTTTCCTATCGCAGTGGTATCAGAGCCAAGGTTTCATCGTCCATAGCACACGAAGCACATGCACCCTGTGTCCTCGAACAAGAAACCGTAGCATGCATCAGATTGCACACACTGCGTATAAGAGCGCATTGAAATTTGAAGCAACAAAAGCGAACATCACAGAATGGCTCGCACGCAAGAAAACGTGGTGAAGAAATAAAGAATCACAGTAAAGAAGTCGGCATCTCGTAAGCTGATCTACCATATTTTGGGTATGTAGGTGCATCTCCAGTGATGCAGGGATGAATAAGGCTTATGCCTAATTTTTGATATTCCAAAAGCTTATGTACATATTTGAAATTTGGAATATTACTGGCTTGGCTAAGTGTATAAACTAATGTTAGAAAAAGCTTTATTTTTAGAAAAAGCCAGCTATTCTAGAAGGTGGATGGGTTTTTTGTAAAAAGGGTGCATGGAGGAAAGCATAGGGGCTTTTGTATGATTTTTGCTCGAAAGCTTTTTTGACAAATATACATAAATACATAGGAGGTGGAAGGAGAGGACCACTCCTATGGGGGGAGATTGTACCCAGCACGCTTGTTCTGTCTCTTCCATTTGTGAGTTTTGAGAGTTTGTGCATATCTTCGAACAGTGTTGCTGTGTTTTTCGAGGATTTGTAGGTCCCATGAGTGTTTCCTGTCGTAGTGGTATTAGAGCCAAGGTTTCGTCGTCCATAGCACGGGAAGCACACGCACCTCGCATCCTCGAACAGGAAATCGCAGCACACATCAGATTACGGGCACTACATACAAGAGCGCAACGAAGTTTGAAGTAGCAGAAGTGAACAACGTAGAACGGCTCGGAGGCAAAAAAACGTGCGGCAAAGAAAATAAAATCGCAACAAAAGATGTTGGCATCTGGCAAGCATGATCCACCATATTTTGGGCGCATAGGCGCAACTGCAGTGATGTGGGGATGAATAAGGATTCTGTCTAATTTTTTATATTACAAGAGCTTATGTTCATATTTGAAATTTGGAATATTAGTGGCTTGGCTAAGTGTATAAACTAATGTTAGAAAAAGCTTTATTTTTAGAAAAAGCCAACTATTCTAGAAGGTGGATGGGCTTTTTGTAAAAGGGTGCATGGAGGAAAGCATAGGGGCTTTTGTATGATTTTTGCTCGAAAGCTCTTTTGAGAAATATACATAAATACATAGGAGGTGGAAGGAGAGCACCACTCCTATGGGGGGAGATTGTACCCAGCACACTTGTTCTATCTCTTCCGTTTGTGAGTTTTGAGAGTTTGTGCGTACCTTCAAAGAGTGTTGCTGTGTTTTTCAAGGTTTTGCAAGTTCCACGAGTGTTTCCCATCGCACTGGTATCAGAGCCAAGGTTTTCTGTCCATAGCACGGGAAGCACACGCACCCCACGTCCTTGAATAAGAAATAGTAGCACGCATCAAATTGTGGACACTGCATACAAGAGTGCAACGAAGTTTGAAGCAGCAAAAGCGAACAGTGCAAAACGGCTTACAGGTAGGAAAACATGCAGCGAAGAAAAAAAAATCGCGACAAAAGAAGTCGGCATCTGGGAAGCATGATTCGCCATATTTTGGGCACGTAGGCGCAACTCTACTGATGCAAGGACGAATAAGGCTTATGCCTAATTTTTGATATTACAAAAGCTTATGTACATATTTGAATTTTGGAATATTAGTGGCTTGGCTAAGTGTATAAACTAAAGTTAGAAAAAGCTTTATTTTTAGAAAAGGCCAGCTATTCTAGAAGGTGGATGGGGTTTTTGTAAAAGGGTGCATGGAGGAAAGCATCGGGGCTTTTGTATGATTTTTGCTCATGAGATTTTTTGAGAAACATACATAAATACATAGGAGGTGGAAGGAGAGGACCACTCCTATGGGGGGCGATTGTACCCAGCACCCTTGTTTTGTCTATTCTGTTTGTGAGTTTTGAGAGTTTGTGCATATTTTCGAAGAGTGTTGTTGTGTTTTTCAAGGATTTGCAGGTCCCGGAGTGTTTCCGATTGTAGTGGTACCTATCAGAGCTAAGGTTTGGTCGTCCATACCACAGGAAGCACACGCACCCCGCATCCTCGAACAAGAAACTACAGCATGCATCAGATTGGGGACCTCGCGTACAAGATTGCAAGGAAGTTTGAAGCAGCAGAAGCGAACAGTGCAGAACGGCTCACAGGTAGGAAAACATGCCGCGAAAAAAAAAATCACAGCAAAAGAAGTCGACCATACGTAGACAGGTGAATGTCTTTGAATGCACACCCGCACCTTAGCTCCTCCAAGCATACGACCAAGGCATAGTCCTTGGCATACTTGGCAGTGAAGGCACCATTGGCTACACGTGAGGAAGCCTTGGGAGATTTCTTTTAAAAATTCCTGGGAGGTCCTGGCCCCATCCCGATACTATTCTAGCTCAAGTTCGCTTAACAATTGGTGACTATCCACTAGATCAAGTCACTTTGTTGCTCTAATCTATGAAGTTCCTAGTCATAAAGATATCCTTCAAGGCAAAAGTGCAAACAAGGGAGCAACCCAACGGATTTTGGAAGAGGAGAATCTTGAAAGCAATTATTCACAAGAGCAGGAGGCAGTCTACAAGCGCTATCTACAAGCGCTATCGGACACGAGCTTTGCTTTGTATCTTACAACGTGGATTCACTTGTTGGAATCGTGTGAGTTCAAGAGCCCACATAGATACTATTCGACAAATAGCCACTTTCAAAGCTTGAAAACTAAATTGAGATAATTCTTGTGTTTGTGTGTATTTCCTTTCATAGTGATTTCTTCTTTGCACCGTACACATACTTAACTATGTCTGGAAGGCGTATTCCATCAGAGATAGGTTATCCTAAAGATCTACATCACGATGAGGATGTGGAAAATGATCACCATCGATCAAGAAGAAGTTCAACACCAATGACAATTACTGAGGAAGAACGGCGAGAACACTATCAGCATGAGAAGCAACAACGTCAAGAAATTGAAGATGCGCTTTCACTTTTTTCATCATCTATTCCTTCATACGCTTCTTTGTGACT